>NC_058374.1:73428000-73732666 GCF_018350175.1 Felis catus
CAAGAACTAGTCACAGTGAATTTTTTCACTAATAAACATGAAGCCGCTTGAACTGGACTATTTTCAAGCAGGTATCTTTAAACCGTACACTAGATTTTCATAAGCTGTTTTGAATGATGTGGTATTTCACAATAAAACATTTTTAAACGAAAGACAGATATCGTCAATGTTGGTTTACTATAGCTACCTACCTTTTTCATCTTTAATCTAAGAGGTCTGGCTTCTCCCTGGCATTACTTCTCCAAGTTTGCTTCATTTTGCCCTGACAAACTAAAGACAAGCAATATACATACTATGAACTTCCTCTGGGACCATCACCTCATATAAGCAGCACAATCTCTGGCTTATTCCCTTCAGCATCTGCCTGTGTCTACAACCTGTCCAGTTACCGTGAGAGCGAAAGGAGGTAGAAGGAAACCTCGGTCTCCTGAAACTCAGGAGAAACTGTGCCACTAAAACCAGAATAGGTTTGACTGTGCAAACCTGAGATGAGATCAGGAATCCAGAGAAGGAAACGCTTCTTCTATTGGGTGGGACTAGCCAGAGGAAACTTAAAGGCAGACGCCTGAGAAATAGTATTGCAGGCTCTTAGCAAGAGAACGACATAATGAAAGTATCTTTGGAGACCAATCTGGCAGCTGGATAGCATTGTTATTAATGATTGGTGTGGCCCTTCTTTTGCCCTTAACATTTTAAATCTTTACACAGAACTGAGGTTTACGGATCTGGCTGAAGAGGGGCAAGGGAAAGGTGTCTTCCTTTTCACACGGGCAGCCCAAAGAAAGTGGGTGCTGGACTTGCCAGGGTGAAATGGACTCCTATTTAGCGTTGCTATTAAGTAAAAGGCTCTATTTAATCAGGTTAATTTTAATAACTCAATTCTAACCAAATCTTCATCTAGAAGCTCCCTCATTTGCCTTTCTTGTGGAGGGACCTGTTTTCCAAATAGAATTTCCATTATTTTTTTAATGTTTACTTATTTATTTTGAGAGAGAGAGCGCGCGCACGTGTGCGCAAGTGAGCACACAAGCAGGGGAGGGGCAGAGAGAGAGAGAGAGAGAGAGAGAGGGAGAGAGAGAATCCCAAGCAGGCTCCGTGCCATCAGCACAGAACCCAATGCAGGGCTTGAACTCACAAACCATGAGATCATGACCTGAGCTGAAATAGAGCCGGATGCTTAACTGACTGAGCCACCCAGGTGCCCCCAAGAATTTCTATTATTTTTAAGTCAAAAGAAAAACCCCAACATTTTCAAAGAAACCAAACCAAACACCAATAAAACACCTGTGACAGCAGATCTAAGTTCCTAGCCTGGCGGCACTCAGAGCTGGTGGCAGAGGACTGGTGGGCAGGGGATAGGCCGCAGACACCTTGACACCAGGGGCCTTCAGTAGGGTCAAACATTGTGCAACGTAAAAGGATAAAGAATAAAGTCCCTGCATGATTGCTGGGTCTTTCTTACGGAACTTCTACAGGGGGAGTATGATAAACTGACATACAGTAGCAAGTAACCATTAAAAAGCACATTAGAAAACATTGTGTATCTGAGGCACCTGGGTGGCGCAGTCGGTTAAGCGTCCGACTTCAGCCAGGTCACGATCTCGCGGTCCGTGAGTTCGAGCCCCGCGTCGGGCTCTGGGCTGATGGCTCAGAGCCCGGAGCCTGTTTCCGATTCTGTGTCTCCCTCTCTCTCTGCCCCTCCCCCGTTCATGCTCTGTCTCTCTCTGTCCCAAAAAAAATAAATAAACGTTGGAAAAAAAAAAATCAAAAAAAAAAAAAAGAAAACATTGTGTATCAAGTGTCTCCCTGATTCTGCCTCTTCCAGTCTACTTTCTGCGGAGGTTAGGCTTAACAGGTTTTCCCAAACATCTTCACTGGCTCCCCCACTGAAAAAGCTTCAAGTACGGATTCCCTGTACTGCTTAATTTAATTTTGTCTCAATGTCCCAATCTTAGCTCCCCCCGCTTCTCAAAATGATCTTCCCAAGAGAGGTGAGGCCTGAGACAAGACCAGTGCATTTTCAGAACAGAGACTGAAAACTCTGAAAAACAAGTACAGGTGACCCTTGAACAACACAAGGGTTAAGAATGCTGACCTCCTGTGCAGTTGGAAATCTGTGGGGAAACAGGTTTTGCTTACATAAATGGGTTAGAAGTTTAGGACAGAAAGCCGCCACCATGGGGTGAAAGCACCCAAGGTTAGCTAGCAAGATATTATAATGGGATCTTGAGTAATTTGTTATATCACTTGCAGGAAATTACTTTCCATCTGATGCCAATATACTATTGTGTTTTGATCACAAACTCCACTTGCCCCCCAGACCCTTTGCTTCTTACACACATAAGTTAATGATTACTGTCTGACTGTTTTCTCCATGCTCACGTGTGTAATATCTGGTTTTCTTCATGCTCACCACGTGGGTAATATCCTGTGAGCTCAATAAATACAGAGACAAAACACCTGTTTGGGGCTCTTGTCTCCTCCCTGACATTAGCCTCTCTTGTATTCAATTCTGCATCTGCTCTCTTTCTGGACAAGAGAGCACTCCAGATTCATAGTCTGCAACAGAAATCCACGTATCACTTTTGACTCCCCCAACACTTAACTAGTAATAGCCTACTGGAAGACTTACCGATAACACAAACAATTGATTACACATACTTTGTATGTTACATGTATTATATACTATATTCTTACATTGAAGTGAGCTAGAGAAAAGATAACTGTATTAAGAAAATCATTTCCAGGGGTGTCTGGGTGGCTCAGTCAGTTAAGCGTCCGACTCGTGGCTTTGGCTCAGGTCATGATCTCACAGTTTGTGAGTTCGAGCCCTGCATCAGGCTCTGCACTGACAGTGTGGAGCCTGCTTGAGATTCTCTCTCTGTCCCTCTCTCTCTGCCCCTCCCCTGCTCTCTCTCTCTTTCTCTCAAAAACAAATAAAAACTTCTAAAAAAGTAAAAAAAAAAAATTATTGCCAGTACTGTACTGTATTTGCTAAAAAAAAATTGGACCTGTGCAGTTCAAACCTGTGTTGTTCGAGGGTCAACTATAGTCGGAATCCACTCTCTCTTCAGGAGACCCTCCTCTTAGCCAGTGCAGTTCTGCCTGTCCAAAATACATTTTTTTTCTTTTTTTAAGATTTTAAAAAGTTTATTTATTTATTTACTTAGAGAGACAAAGAGAGAGAGACTGCAGAAGGGGCAGAGAGAGAGAGAGGCAGAGACAGAATCCCAAGCAGGCTCTGTGACACAGAGCTTAAACTCAAGAACCTTGATATTGTGACCTGAGCCGAAATCAAGAGCTGGACACTTAACTGACTGAGCCACCCAGGCACCCCTGTCCTCCCAGTTCAAAGCCCTCATCTTCCATGAGTCTTCTTATACTCTGGTCTGAATGGAGTTTTCTGGCTCTGACCTATTTACTATTTTTCTGTGGCACAGACTGAGCCATGAGGTCACTTTGCATCCCGAGCAGTTATGTGGTGTCCTCACTCCCTCTCCTTCCAAATGGACCTGCCCATGCAGTAGCAACTCAGAAGACCCTCCACAAACCAAATATGCATCTTCTTTTCAGGAATTATGGAGTAGCTTAGGCTGCAGGGAAATCTAGCTCAGTAAGAATGAAGTACTGAAAGAACGCCTCTTTATTCTCTTTGTGTTGTTCCAAAATGTTCTCCTCTTTATATCTCTTTATATCTTTGTATTTCTGTAAACTATTTTCTAAAAACAAATAAAGCCAACCTTTTTTGTAATGGAAAAGTCTATTCAAAATAACTAGGTCATGCAGCTTATCACAAGTTTCTGTTATCTCACCATTTAAAAAATGCAATTGTGTGTTAAAAAGCACTGACCTCTGGCAAAGAAACTGAAATAAAATTTCTATTTACTGACTTAAAAATGGGCTATGGGCAAGGGTGCCTTTGACATGTGGTCTCAGATGATAAAGGTATTATTAAAAAAAGAGTTTCCACAGGGTCGTTCTGTACCCACAAAGCAGAATTCAACCAACTCTTAGGTAGCCAATTGTTCTGCAAACAAAACAAAACAAAACAAAAACCTACAGTGTCTGTCGTGGTGACCTTCAATAGACAAAGCCTTAAAGAGGATGTAGGCGTTATACTGAGGTAGTGTGAAAGGAGGAGAGAAACATAGAACAGTTATTTAAAACCAAAAATAAATCAGCAACAACAATCCAGTTAAGGATGGGTTGTACAACAAGAAGAAAATCTTCCTATTGTAATCTCCACCAATCAGGTTCTTACTAGATTATAGTGTTTCATTTGAAGATTCGTCACACAAAAGGGATGAGTGGTTGAACTTAAATGACCTTTGTGAGTTCCTTCCCTGAAATGTTAACAATCTATTAAAAAGGAAAAGGAAAAAAGAACAAGAGCAAAGAAGCAGGTAACAAAGAGACTGGAAAACATGAAAGAATGAAAGATACAGGAAGGCATTTCAAGAGAAGACCGATACAGATGGTCAACGACACATGGAAAGATGATCAACATCACTCATCATCAGGGAAATGCAAATCAAAACCACAATCAGATATCACTCCACACTTGTCAGAATGGCTTAAATCAAAAAACACAAGAAACAATAAGTGTTGGTGAAGATGTGAAAACAAAGGAACCCTCTTGTACTGTTGGTGGGAATGCAAGCTGGTGCAGCCACTGTGGGAAACAATACAGAAGTCCTCAAAAAGTTAAAGATAGAAATACCATATGATCCCCTAATTCCACTACCAGGTATTTACCCCAAGAATATGAAAACACTAATTTGAAAAGATATATGCGCCCCTATGTTTATTGCAGCATTATTTATAATAGCCAAATTATGGAAGCCACCCCAGTATCCATTCACAGATGAATGGATAAAGAAAATGTGGTATATATCTACAATGGAATATTTCTCAGCCACAAAAAAGAATGAAGTCTTGCCATTCACAACAACATGAATGGACCTAGAGGGTATTATGCTAAGTACAATGTCAGTCACTGAAAGACAAATACCATGATTTCACTCATATGTGGAATTTAAGTAACAAAACAAATGAATAAAGAAAAAAAGAGACAAAAAAACAGACTCTAAAGAACAAACTGATGGTTACCAGAGGGCAGGTGGGTGGGGGGATAGGGGAAATAGGGGACTGGGATCAAAGAGTGCACTTACTGTGATGAGCACTGAGTAATGTACAAAATGTATACAATCGTTGAATCACTATATTGCACGCCTGAAACTAATATTACACTGTATGTTAACTATACTGGAATTAAAAAATAAATTAATGAAAAATTAAAAATAAATAAAGAGAAGACTGAGAAGTAAACAACGCTTTACTTGATGGGTAAACTACTGAAAAGAGAAAAAAAGGAGAGGAAGGAGACTTTAACTGGAACAGGATCCATTAAAGAAAGGAAAGAATTTTCTGACATGAAAACTGAATTCAAGAAGTTACGGAATCTCCTTTCCTAAGGTTTAGACAAGATAATTAAATTTTCAAGGGTCCTTCCAAGTGATACATATTTAGTACATAAATTCTGAAAGATACAGAGGGACCAAAACAAAGGCTAGTACAGGGCATAGTGACAAGAGTTGTCCCAGATTCTTTTAAGAAAAATCTTAGTAAGACACTCAAATTTTGTTAGATGCTTCTAGGGTCGTAACAACACTAACTCTACATCGAGATGAGAACAGCAGTAGATAGATATTAAAATACATGAATATGTGCATGGACACAGAATAATCTACTAATATTTCGACAACTTTAACATTTCAACAGCTTTAAGGTAACAATAACCGGCCACCATGCAAAACCTTAAGCAATGCTATTATTCCTTGGGGTGGAGAAGACAGACATGCTTACCAAAGAAAGAGGGTTGCACTGTTATTGATACATACTTTTCTCATACTAAAAGGCTTACTATTGCCGGACACTGCCAAGTACTTTACATGGGTTTTCTCATCTGTTTTCACAATAATTACACGGGCTAGTACTATTATTAGCTCCATTTCAGAGAAATTAAGTAACTTGACCGAAGTCACATTGCTAACAACTAAAACTGTTGAGCCAGGATTTGAATATGAGCTGGCTGAATGCAGAGCCTGAATTTTAACCTACAAACAGTATAACAGTATTGCATTTAATATTCCCCAACGATCCCATGAGGTAAGGTATTATTATTATCCCTGTCCCACAGGGATGGCACTAAGGTTCGAAGCACCAGACCACACAACATCTATTGATGGAGCCAGGATTCAATACAAGTCTAAATCCAAACCATGCACTAACTGTTCTGTGTGTGTGTGTGTGTGTGTGTGTGTGTGTGTGTGTGTGTATGTCTTTGTCTGTCTCTCTCTCATTTAACAGATATTTTGTAACATCCACCCTGTACCAGGCACTATTATCATACCATATCATACCATTACAAGGTATAAGAAATAGAAAGATGATTAAGATGGCTCTTTCTCTTAAGCTTACACCTAGAAAGTTTAGAGCTTGCTACTACTAAAGTGTAGTCCATGGATCAACAATAAGGCATCACCTGGGAGCTAGCTGGAAATTAGAATGTCAGGATGCATCCCAGACTTCCTGAACCAGAATCTGCATTTTAACAAGGTTTCCAGGTGTTTCATACGCACGTAAAAATATCATTTTTCACTACTGGTCTAGTGGACATTTTGAAAGGATTTGCTGTTTCAGGTATAGTTTTCTATGACTACAATCCAAAAATTAGGGCACGAAAGAAAACAAATGAACTGGAATAAGGGCAGGTGTCCTAATACCAAAATGGCTCTACTCTATTTTTAACTAAACTTAAAAAGACTAGTCTTTTTTTTTTTTAAGTTTATTTTTTTTTATTTTTTGAGAGAGACAAAGACAGTGCTAGCTGGGGAGGCACAGAGAGAGGGAGGAGACAGAGAATCCCAAGCAGGCTCTTCAATGCCAATGCAGGGCCTGATGCAGGGCTTGAACTCATGAAACCATGAGATCATGACCTGTGCCAAAACCAAGAGTCGGATGCTTAACCAACTGAGCCACCAGGTGCCCCAAAAAAGATGATTCTCATAGTATCCTAGTGGGGAGTTTCTGGGCAAAGTTACCAGTTACATGCCAGGTAAGGAGAGACCAACATTCGTTTTCCACATTCTCTCTAGCTTCCTAAAAAGAGGCAGTGTGACCTAAAAACTCACTCCTTTGGGAGTTGGCTCTCTTAGATTCATATAATTGAGCCTACTTTCCTCTCACCAATGTGAAAAAGCCACAAGAAGTGTGAAAGGTATTTAGGTACAGCTTTTGCAGGAATCATGATGGGTGTCTTTTTTGTTTTTTTGTTTTTAATTTGCCTTTTTTTTTTTTTTTTTTGGCTTCTCGTTGTCATATCCTGTTTTTAATTTGAATTGTCCTAGAGCCAGGAATGAAGCAAGATTCATGAACTGTGTCAGTGAAAGAGAGGATATTAAAGAAAGAAATGCCTCACACTGTATTTGCAGCAGCGGAACCAAATTCCACAAAGCAAGCGGTCAGCACCAGCCAGCTCTCCCGCTGTAGCTGCTTACTGCCTGAGTCACAGCCTGTGAGGAAGTGAGCTCACCCAGGCAAGGTGCCCAAGCCACAGGCGAGAATGGATATTTCCAGTCACTGCAAGCTGTAACCTCCTCAAAAACTTAGTATTTTCAGTTTAGTAAGTACAACATTTAAAGATCTGGCTCAGATTCTAAACTGAATATTATCAATGACTCACTTGAAGGTCCTCCAGGTTTGCACTGCTTTGGGAATGAAGCTTCATTATCAATCCCAAGTGTCCTAGTTGTGAAATGGTTAGAATCCCATGCACCATTAAGTGGAGGTCAGCAGTGACTGCGGGACGCTCCAGGTATACAGAGCTTAAAATAGCACTGGTAGAGTTAAATAAAACCAGTAAAGACGATCTTTTTCATTAATGCCCCAGCATTATAGTCAGAGGCGGCAGGAGAGGAGCAGAAGGACAGGGATTTCTCACAGTTCTGCATGTGCCCTTGGGCAAGTTACTTTATTTCTCGGAGCCTGAGTTTCCTTATTTGTAAAACGCATTTTTAAACCATCCTTATTTGCAAAAGAATGCATTGCATGATGTTATAAGGAAAAATGGCAATATATGTAAAAACACCTGGCGCTCAAGAAATGGTAATTATTATTGATAATTACTGAGAAGAGGTGCAAGAAGCAAATTTGCATCCAACAATAAGAAACATCATAACACAGTGAACTTGGATAATAACGAGGAAGTGTCTGGGTTGCAGACTTAACCTCTAAGAACATTTAAGGAAGGGAAAAAGGGAGATGAGGCAGGGTCGGAATTTCTGAGTTTGTAAATGATGGCAGCTGAGTCCTTTGCTGGACTTCCAACTGTACACCGTATCAGAACACAGAGCAGATTTCCAGAAACACTTTCCACAAAGATGCCTGGTGAGCTGACATGTTTTCATTTTCCTCAATCCCAATTTCCTTCTGACCACCCCCCAAATGTATAGATTGGTGGTGATCCCAATTTCCTTCTGACCACCCACCCCCCAAATGTGTAGATCGGTGGTGTTCTAATAAGGGGTCGCGTCTGCTCTCTTCCCCTGGTCTTTTAGGAGGGCTGCATTCTTCAAGCAAACCACAACACTGAGCCCCAAGCTGGAGAGCGTCCTGCTAAGGGATCTACATATGCTGGCTATAAAATCAGTATGTCAGAAAATGCCTCAGATCACTTTTTTTTAAAAAGACACTGGTCCTGGGACACCTGGGTGGTTCAGTTGGTTAAGCGTCTGCACTCAGGTCATGATCTCACAGTTCGTGGGTTAGAGCCCTATGTCAGGCCCTGTGCTGACAGATTCTCTCTTCTTTCTCTGCCCCTATACTGCTTGCACTCTCTCTCTCTCTCAAAATAAATAAATAAACAAACCAAAAAGGAAAAAAGACACTGGTCCTACTCTTCTAACTTAAGAAACATAGGACCCGAGAGCTGCAAGGACACGCTGAGGTCACAACTGGGACCGAGAACTCTGAGGGCAGACTCTTCCCATCTGCCTCCCTACTTTCTCTCACTCGTGCTCTGTTTTCTTTCTGTTTCATGTACTAATTCTCTACTACATTTTCTCAGAGAGCCACTGGGGCTAACCCATTGTTATTATTATTTAAAAGCTGTGTCATAAATGATGCTTGCAATAATGTGTTTGCAGTTTTAAAATGGGAACATTGGCAAATAAGACGTGGACCATTGTTGATTAGTATGTGGGTGAGGGCAGACGAGAGTGTTACACACTCAGATACGGGATGCGGCGAAATTCCAATAGTCTGTCTAATTCACAAGCACAGAGCTTTGAAAAGTTAGGGCTGGTTGGGGTCCAGTGTATTGACATTTTTTTATTAGACTCAATTGAAAGGATGAATAAATTACTTTCCTATTTGTTTCATCTGCTATTGCATACTGTGCCCAACAGATGTCACATAAGAAATTCAGATTAGATTTTCAAATGGAGCATAACTTTAGTAATGAATAATTCAAGGGAAAAACTGAAAACCAGAATAATATTTTAGAGACATTTCTTTCATTGGATAGAAAGTGTTAGTGGAAAAATACTCACCTATTTATCTGACCATTTTCTACTTCAGTGAAGTCATTGGAATCGTTGCTAATGTTATCATCTTCGGGCACGGTCATGTTTTGCAACTCTGTTAATTCGAGTCCACTTTTGAAATGCATCATGTTTAGAAAGTATCTGTGGTCAAAAAATTAGTCCAAATTCTGCTCTGAGTGTATTACAAAGGGATAGCAGCAAAAATAGAAGCTTGACACCCCTAAAATACAACACAAGAAAACATTATTAAACATATGAATACCGCCACTGATTAAAGATAAACTATTACAAGCAAAAAAAAAAAAAAGTTTACCGATAATTTAACACATTTTGCTATCTAATGCATTAAAGCAATCTTTGTACATCTAGTTATAGAGGCTTATCTCTAAATTTTATGCCTGTCATAAATCTCTCTCCATCTCAACTACAGAGGGAATCATGTGCTGTAATCTTTGTGTTCACGTTTATAGGAACACCATGTCAGCTGCAGGCAATACCAATGCCCTTTTATGAAACAGTGTGTTTAAAATGAAAGCGACTCAGTTATTTTAGTGCATCTGATCACAGGGCACACACATAGTGGGTGCAGACGACAAAGACACAAAAGCACCTCTGATTTAGCAATCCCAGTTTAATAACAATGCAAATCCTCAATAAATGGCATCATGAGGGATCAACTACCCAACCTGGAGGTCAAGCAGCAAAGGACAAATCTGTGTTTTGAAATTTAGCAAACACTTTATCCATCAACTGCAAGAGATTAAATCAATCTCTTCAATGAAATCACTCCATGTCAGGGAATTAGGGAATTAAAAACTCATACTCTGGGGATTTAGGTTAATCCACCTAAAACTATATTTCCTCTCCAGAAACGAAAGACTTGCAGAGTTCATATTCTCCCCCACATGGATGAGCAGAACTTACATTTCAATGGTGTAGAAGAAGGAAAAGAGTTTCAGACACACAACATCACAAATTAAGAAGCAGATGGCAGAGTGCCTGGGTGGCTCAGTCGGTTATGCAGCCGACTCTTGATTTCAGCTCAGGTCATGATCTCGTGGTCCACGGAGTCAAGCCCTGTGTTGGGCTCTATGCTTAGGATTCTCTCTCTCCCTCTCTCTCTGCCCCTCCCTCGTTCACTCTCTCTCTCAAAATAAATAAATAAACGTTAAAAAAATAAAAAAAAAAGAAACGCAACCTAAAAAGCCAGGTCTATGCACATAGAGGAGCCTCAGCAGGATCATCCCAGTGAGGGGATAGAGACCATGGAATGAAGCAGAATGCCAATAAGTTTGTTCTTCTTTTTACCTCCAATGGTAAACCCTTTTGGACGACATTCTGTCTGATCCTGAAACCTGTAAGATGACGGTAGCCTAGTTAAGAGTCAAAACTCTAGGGGCTCCTAGGTGGCTCAGTTGGTTCAGCGTCTGGCTCTTGATTTGGGCTCAGGTCATAATCTTGCGGTTTGTGGGTTTGAGCCCTGCATCCGGCTCTGCGTTGACAATGTGGAGCCTGCTTGGGATTCTCTGTCTCTCCCTCTCTCTCTCTGCCCCTCCCCACTCACACACATACTCTCTCTCAAAATAAGTAAATAAACTTAAAAAAAATAAAGGGTCAAAACTCTAATGTGCCCAGCTAAGCATCCTAGTATATCTCAAGAAGCATTTTGCGAATTGAAAAAATTTTCAGGACCCATAGAAAGTACCTTAGAATGATACCTTTTTTAGAAACTTTCTTCTTCTCTTTCCCACAACCAGGCCACACAGTATTCCCGTTTGTTCATGCAGACTCACATCTAGAATGAAACTTTCCTGGCTCCAGAATCCTTTACAACTTCCAGCAGGGAGATTCCCCTAGTGCTGGGGACCTTCTGTTCCCCTTTGTACCTGTCCTCTTGAGCCTGGACCCCCAAAAGGATGGGGAGAACCTTAGACACCAGGCATGGATGGGGATCCATGGGGCCAGGGTAAATGGACCCCGGAGTGGAGGCCTGGAGCTTCCTCCCACGCCCCCAGAGAGAGGGGGACATCTTTGTCCTCTGCTTGTGAAGACACTCTCACTGCCCACTAGCAGTGAGACTGGGGAAGCTAGGCTTCAAAAAAAAAAAAAGGAAAAAAACATTTCCTAATGCCTCATGTTTTGAGAGCCTCACCTGCCTGCAGGGCAGGGCCTCTCCTGGAAAACAGGAAGCCAGGACAGGGAGAGTTGAGTGCCATGTCTCCTGGGCTAAGGCAAACCTGGCAGCTCAGGGCTGATTCTTCTAGCCAGCTAGCAACAGGGCCTCTCTGTTTTCTGTGCCTTCACACAGCAGCAATGTTTACAACTGCCTTTACTTCATAAAAGCTGAAGTGCGTTAACATGTGCTCTTACTTGCTGACCGCCTTAATGAAAGCTGCACGGATGAGCTAGACTGGGCACTTCCCAGGAGTCTTGCCACACTAGCTGTCTCCTGTGCAACTTCCTCAGAGTCTGAAGTGACATGAAGTGATACCGATTCAGATACTGAAGTGACACTACAGGGCTGGTAGAAAGTTGATTCACTGGATAGCGTTTCCAATTTGGGTTGAGTCCTTTTCTCTCTCCAAATTGGTAGAAAACAGGACACTGGACAAAAATTTTCTGGGGACAGGAAAGATGGACTGATAATAGATCTAAGGTCTCCTGTTTGAATTTCAACTTTCATATCAATATATGTGTGTGTGTGTGTGTGTGTGTGTGTATACAAATCATTTAATAAATGGGCATAAAAGCAAAAGAATAAAAAGACTAGAGGAAGTCCTGGCCACGAAAATATGTATTAGGCAAATCCCAGTACAAAGTTAATCACACAGAATTAATTCCCCCCCACACACACCCCTTTGGCTTAAAGAGAAAATATTTTTTCACAGTTCTGGAGACCAGAAGTCCAAGATTAAGGTGTCAGCAAGTTTGGTTTCTCCTGAGGCCTTTGTCCACGGCTTCTGGCCAGCTGCCTTCTCTCTGTGTCCTCACGTGGTCTTCCCACTGTCTGTGTGTTGTCTGTGTCTTAATCTCCTTTCTTTCTTTTTTTTTTTAGAATAAATTTTTATTGTTATGAAATAACCTATCTGAAATCTAACTTGTTCTTGAAAGTGAAAACTGGAAAATGGGGTAAATTAACAAAGTTAGTGACACCTCTCCCAAGGCTGAGGTCACATTTAGAAATTACTCTCTATTCAGTTTATTTATTGAGGCTAGATGATTAAGGAATTTAAAAGGTTGAAAAAGGTCAAATTCAGGGATCTGAGGCAGCTTTGTAGAAAAGTCACATTTGGACTGCCTCTTGAAAAAGAATTTTTTTTTTCTGATTCTAAAACTAATACATACTCACTGTATAATCTTTAGAACAGAACTTGCAAAAGAAATCCCACCTGCGGGGGAGCCTGAGTGACTCAGTGGGTTGAGCATCCAACTCTTGATTTCGGCTCAGGTCATGATCTCACAGGCTTGTGAGTTCAAGCCCCTCTGTGCTGATCTCTCTCTGCCCCTCCTCTGCTCTCTATATCCCTCTCTGCCCCTCGCCTTGCCCTCTAACTCTCTTTCAAAATAAATAAAAATAAACTTAAAATAACATTAAAAAAAAAAAAAAAGAAATCCCACCATCCAAAATTGGGCCACTGTTAGATACTGGTGTGTTTCCTCTCTTCTTTTCTTCTTTTTTATTCCCCTTTCCTTCTTTTTCTTTTTCCCTCTCTAGCTCCCTCTCCTCCTCTTTCTCTTTTATTAACATTGGGATTTTAGACTCTTTTTAACCTACTTTTCTTCATGTAGCATTACATTATAGGCATTTTGGAGAATAGAAATGTTTTTTTAAAAACATTACTTCCTTCTTAACGAATAATATAAACCTTTATAGAAAAATTAGAAAATACATGTTTGTAACACAAGTAAAAAGAAAAAAGTCACCTCGTATCTCAGCAAACAGAGATGATCACTGTACATATACAGGAGTATGACCTTCCAGGGCTTTTCTATGCACATAGATACAGTGCCTGGCATACAGCAGGCACTCAATAAATACCTGTGAAATGAAAAGAATGAATACAAATAAAAAATAGGTATACATTTACAAACATGGAAATTGTACCAGAGTTTTTAAAACATATTTTTTCACTTAACAAGATATGATCTCCTACCCTGAGTTATGTCGAGAAAGTAAACACGGCCTACACCATTACTGCAAATGCTTGCTTATCTGCTTGACTGTGCCATAAACTGACATCCAACCTTTACTGCTGGACAGTCACACTGCTTGACAGACAAGTGACTGACTAGAGATGGGGCCTGAGCTGGGACGTCTCAGTAAAGGAGAACATGGTCAATGGCACAGAGGCAGGAAGTGCAAGTTGAGCTCAAGAAGCAAAAAATTACAGTTTCACTGAAATACAGACGCGATTATCAGATCACATACAATTAATTAAAAGACCTAATAGGATCATTGTGTGAAGATCATGATGTTAGCCCAACCATAATTACTATCTCTCAACTTTTATAATAGCTTATAAATTAAAATTTACTCAGCACAGAACATCTTTTATCCTTTACCACAATCTTGTGAGGTACTCTTAAGCAAGCATTATCTTGGTATACTTATTGGTACATTTTACTAATAGTACCAACATAAAATACATAAACTTATTCTCTATTCTTTATAGTGTTATATATCAAAGGAGAAGATCTACAGAAAAACTTGTCTGGCCTTACATTGCTTAGACCCTGTTTAAGCAAGCAAGACCATCCCATATAAAGTGACAGTATACTATAAAATATCTGCATGATAGAGACCAAACTATATGGCAGAATAAAGGAAAAATCCAGAAAGATTTCAGAGATATACAGACATACCGATGTACAGAAGGAAGGAAGGAAGGAAGGAAGGAAGGAAGGAAGGAAGGAAGGAAGGAAGAAAGGAAGGAAGGAAAGAAGGGAGGGAGGAAGGAAGGAAGGAAGGAAGGAAGGAAGGAAGGAAGGAAGGAAGAAGGGAGATGGGAAGGTGGGAAGGAAGGGAAGGAGGGAAGGACACAGGTATGAAGGGAGGGACGGAAGGAGAGAGGGATGGAGGGAGGGAGAGAGGGAGGGAGGGAGGGAAGGAAGAAGGAAGGAAGGAGGGAAGGAAGGAAGGAAGGAAGGAAGGAAGGAAGGAAAATAAATGGTTGCCTGGAGAAATTGCTAAGGTTTTACAAAGAGTTAGAACTTGAACTATGTCTAAAAACAGGTGGATTTAGACCAGGGGGTTGGGAAGGCATTGCTTGTACTGGGAACAACACAGGCCAAACGTACACACAACAGCCCTGAGTGACCATTTAGATGAACCTACCTAGAGTAAAGGGAGCAAGGTACATGTTCTTAAGTAGTAGAAGTTTTATAGGTTTGGTAAAAGCCAACTGAAAGAAAACCAAACCAAAGAATATATTGTAACTTAAACAATGTCCAAAATCATTTTTAGGGATAAACACAATTTCAATTGCTCATGTACTTTGTGGTGGATCCTGCTCAATATTTGCTCCTACTTCTTTCTAGTCTAGTTCTGTAGATGATGGAAAGTTGATGGCATCCATTCTGCTGGTACAATTCTAACAGGTGCAGCAGAGAGTTCTGGAGCCAACAGTGTGGCTATGGATTCCTGATCATTGGATGTGGCTCAAGCGATGTGTTCCTGGAGCACGCAGTTCAGACAATAAGAAACTGGCTTCATGGTTTCCTGCCTTCCTGACAGAGGCACAAGTAGCAGTTCCCTTAGCAGACTGTTGTTAAGTGGTGGTATTCTGGTAATTATTTCTAAAGACCCAGCCTCAGGCCATCTGCCATCTCTTCTAACCATCTTACAGGTATTTAGTTGTCTGTATTAAATCTCTTTCACTTAACATACATAGGAAGATCTCTGTTACATGCGACTAAACCCTAATTGATATTATTTTTATTTCCCCCCTTTCAAACTTTTATGATGGGAACTTCTAAATACATATACAGAATAGTAGACAGAATAGAATAATGAACCTTCATGTACCAACTTCAACAATTATCAGGTCAGGCCAATCTTACTGAAGTTTTACCCCCAACCATCACATAGAATTATTTTAAAGCATTCTGATATCATATCATCTGTAAAATATTTTAGCACATATTTATAAAAGAATGCTTTTATAAAACAATACCAACAGATCACTATCAAACCTAAAAACTAACAATAATTCCTTAATATCACTAAATGTCTGGTCACACATACTTAATTCTAAAATTGTTATGAATCCCTCTTGGTTTTTTTATTATTATTATTCTGAAAAACTAATAAGATCAAACCTTTCCTAGTTCAACTCCTGAGAATCAATTATAATAACTGGGCCAATAGTTTTGAGAGAGTGTTAGGCCTTCAGGCCAGTGATGGTCCTCTTCCTCCTGCCATCTCTTCCCAGGCCTGAGCCAGTTTACCCACCTGGGATCCTTGGATCACCTGGCTCTTAGCTGGTAATAATGCGAACCCATGAGCTGCTTTTGTGTATCTCAAAAGGCCTCAAACATGCCAAACAGGTTGACTAAATGTCAGGTATCCTTGCTTTTAAGTAGATTGCATTAACTTGGTGTGATGATCCTAAATTCTAACTGGCAATTTTATGTTTCTTTGAATAACAAAAATAGGAAATAAATTCATATATTAAGGTTGTAGTCAAAACCCATTAAACGCTATCCTTAAGATCTAGATATTGTATCTCATATAAATTATATTTCAATTAAAACAAAAGCTTAAAGGGGTGCCTGGGTGGCTCAGTTGGTTAAGCGTCCAACTTCAGCTCAGGTCATGATCTCATGGTTTGTGGGTTCGAGCCCACGTCAGGCTCTGTACTGATAGCTCAGAGCCTGGAGCCTGCTTCGGATTCTGCATCTCCCTCTCTCTCTGCCCCTCCCTTGCTCGCACTCCGTATCTCTTTGTCTCTCAAAAATGAATAAATATTTTTAAAAAATTTAAAAAAAGAAAAGCTTAAAACTGATAGAATCTTTGAAAACCTGTGATCTTTGGACCATGGGGAATAATACAAGTGCCTTTTGGTAGTGAACAGGCTGGGAGCCAGTAAGCAATCTCAAACTGTAGATGTTTTCTCTCTTTCTTACTCAAGACTCACGTCTTAACCAAGTGCAAGTGGCCTCAGCCGTGCCAGCACTTTGAATCACCACTTCCTCTCCGCCGGTTTCCCTGACTTCCGCCAGTTACTCTCAGCTCCATATCTGGGAAGTGACTTTGTCTATAACCTTGAAATACCACCCCCACCCCCTTTACTGCCAACAGTCTGAACAACTTGCTCCTGTCTTCATCACTCCCCTGAAACCACACTCAAGTGGCAAATTCTGGCTCTACCAATTAGGAGCTGTGGACCCTGGGCAAGTAGGTTTTCTCTTTGCCTCAGTTTCTTCATCTGCAGACGGGAGACGCAGAATACCCACCTCATTAGGTCGTTATAAAGATTCTACAATCGGCGGGGGGGGGGGGGGGGGGCCTGGGTGGCTCAGTCAATTGAGCATCCAACTCTCGGTTTAGGCTCAGGTCATGATCTCACGACTTCATGAGTTCGGGGCCCACATCGGGCTCTGTGCTGAGCGTGCAGAGCCTACTTGGGATTCTCTCTCTCTCTCTCTCTCTCTCTCTCTCTCTCTCTCTTCCCCTCCCCAGCTCACACTGTCTCTCTAAAAATAAATAAGTAAACTTAAAATTAAAAAAAAAAAAAGGAGATTCCACTATCGGGCACATGGGCAGCACATACACCAGTACCTTATATATCTTAATAGGCCTGGTGCCTACAGGCTACTGTGACTATGCTTGCTACCACTGCTATGACTTCTAGTCAAGGCAGGTGGCCTTGTCTCAGTCCTCATTTTCCTCAACTCCTTCCACGACAGGGAGCACTGCTTCCTGACCTCCACCAACATGCTCCGGAGCACTGCCTCCAGGCCTCCTTTACCAGCCCCCTCGCTCCTCCCTTATGCGGAAAGAGGGGTAGCTCTTCGGGCACACGCTCCAAATTCTTTCCTTCTTAAGGTTTCAAGCTCGTAGTGTCAGGCTTCATCCCAAAAAGGCATCTTTCCGATTTCTTTCCCCAGTCTTTTTCATCTTATAAAACTAGCATTCCTTTGCATTACGCAATAGGATCTCCCTTGTAAATACTACTTGATAATGATCGAGTCACTTAACATGTCACATGTTTCTTCATCTGTAAAATGAGAAGGCTGGAGGGAAAGTGGATCTCTCAAGCTCCTTCCTGCTCAGAAAAATTTCCACAAGTTCTTTGTAGACTCCAGCTGCCCGCTGGACTTCTCCACGTGGATGTTTGCCATTACCTCAAACTCTGCATGCCGAGCTGAACACATCACTGACCTCATGCATCAGCTGTCCTATTCCTGTTAAAGATAACGTTCCCTCTCCTCATCACTCAGACTTGGAGTCTGGGTATTACTTTAATGCTGCTGAGTATCTAATCAGTCACCAGCCCCCATCAACATTCTTTCATACGTGCCCCCATCCTCTCTGCCCCTCATTCCTCTCCGCCCACAATCCTAACTTGCAGAGTTCAGTGCCTCTGTGCTACCTGCTGACTCTACCCTCTCCCTGCTGCAGACACACGTTCTGGCCCACTTCTCTTCCCCTGTTGCCAACTGTAACTTCCCAATGTCTGCAGGATGAAGTCTAATCTCTGGACCCTTACAATGCAACACGGATTGCTCATAACAATCTTTTTAATTTTCTCTCCTGTGATGTTCCTCCTGAACTTTCCGTTCCCCACCGCGGATCTAGTTGTACGCAGTCTTCTGCTTTGTTCACACCATTCCTTTGGCCCTGAACATGCTTCCTTCCCCCTTCCCGTGAAGCCCATGCTTACTTAAGGACAACATTTCTTTCAAAGCCCAGCTTGTTGACTTTCATGCTTTTTTTTTTCTTTTTAATTTCAAACCAACCTTCTCTGTGATATCTTTTTCCCATGACCAACCCACGACAGATTGTTTACCTGTGATAAACTCTTTCAGGACTTTTGTATAGATTACTCATTGGCTTACACAAGGATTCTTATATATCTTAATAGTCTTCTTGCATTCTATCATCCTTCCTAATTATAATCTCAACTCCTTGAGGCAGGGACCATAAACCTCACAGCTCCCTAGCACATGGTAGCAGCAAATATGTTAACAGTAATAATGATAACTAAATTTAAAAAGCAAGCTATGATCATCTGTCTGCAGATAATGTATCAGTGATCCCCACAAACACACTTTCTCAGGAAAACAAAATAACAGGTTGACCCCTGTGCATCCTACCTTGTTCACAGTATCCCAACCCTGGCTCTCATGGCTCCCAGAATTCCTCTTCTGTTCTGGTTCCTATATGCTCTTTCAAATGTCTGTTATCAAAATGCCCAGCCTATGATGTCCGGGAATTAACCTAATCCACATTCAGATGTTTTGAAACTACTGTGATTTCTCTAAGACAGAAAATACTGATAAACTTCAGAAGTCAATGAAGTCTCTGTATTTAACTGTAACGCTGGATTTAAGAGGACAAACTGTATGTTACATTAAGAAAAATCCACTTGAAACTTAATTTAATGAGAACAGCGAGTGTATCTGAGCAGTGTGTATACCACAAAATTAAAAATCTTCCTCAATGGGTTCCTGGGTGGCTCAGTAGGTTAACATCAGACTCTTGATCTCTGCTCAGGTCATGGAGATCAAGCCCCGAGTGGACTCCATGCTGACAGCACGGAGCCTGCTTGGGATTCTCTCTCCCTCTCTACCCTTCCTCCGCACGTGTATTCTCTCTCTCTCTTAAAACAAATAAATAAACATTTAAAAAAATCTTCCTCATCTACTGAAAATTCATAGATGTAAGTAATTCCTAAAAACACAGAGTTGAAAGCAACCTGCAATAGTTCAGCCTTTGAGAAAATTCTCTTTCTTTGCACATGTATATTTTTGCTCTAATGATATTTTTGATTATGGTTGAACTAAAAACACTGGATGGGATTTTCTTTGTTATTAAGGCTTAGCTAAGCTATGACAGCTAGCTCCCAACAAAAATACTCAAGAAATAATAGAAATAAGGAGAATTTTAAAGCATCACAAAGTGGTACATGTAAAAAGGATCATTTGTAAAAGAAAAAAAAATTTACAAATATGCCTTTACATGAAAATAGAAAATGGAAAACACACTATACCCTAATACCAAATGATGTAATAATCCTTGGACAAGTTTTTCTTCCCTCTAGGCCTGTTTTCTCACTTTAAAATAGGAAGATCACATTAACTGATGCTCTCTCAAAGATATCCTCCAGTTTTAAAACCCCCTGGATTTATGATTCTATAATGTTTCTTAATGGATCACTTTCAGAGATAAGAAATGGGCTTGTGGACAAATCTTCTGAATAGGTGACTTAGGCTAGAAGTTGTCAGTTCTAGACAGAAAGGAATCACCTTGGGAGTTTTTTTTTATTTTTTAAATAACCTAACACACACCAGTTTCTGATTTAACTGGTCTAGGGTGGGATCAAGCATGGATATTTTAAATGCTTCCAGGAGAGTGTAACGTGCAGCCAGTACTAAGGTCTACAGATGCAGACCAAGGGTTGCAAATGCAAACAGTGCCCAGGTCCAC
This sequence comes from Felis catus, assembly GCF_018350175.1. Lineage (NCBI taxonomy): Eukaryota > Metazoa > Chordata > Mammalia > Carnivora > Felidae > Felis > Felis catus. The sequence goes on from NC_058374.1 coordinate 73,448,257, forward strand.
GAGAAAATGGGCAAGACAGACTGGCATAAGGAACTGGAGAACATGTACCCTATCTAGTTCAGTGGGAATAAGCCAGATCGTCCCTTTTTTTTTTTTTTTCCAACAGATGCAGATTTTAAGTGAAAATCTGATGTTTAAATACTGACAACTAATTCCAAACAATTTTAAGAGAAAGTGTAGGTCACACAAAATGTACTCACAGACTTTATTTGGCTTTATAGTCACCAGTGTACAACCTCAACAAAATGAGTCCCATCAATCAAACACAACTTTTTCTCTGCACTCTGTCCTGTCTCTCCTGCTCAGAGCCTCTTCCTCCTATACCTGGGTCAGAACCTATCCCTTTCCTTTTCCTTTCCATTGTCTCTTTCTTTTCCAATCTTCTTCATCACTCCTAAAACAAGGAAACTGAGATCCACACATTTAATCTTTTATGTGTGGCCCTGGCTGTATCACTGGACAGGATTTTGTGCCTGGGAAAATTCAGGTTGTAAATTGTAACCTAAGGCTATGGTCCCATGATGTCAAAACTGGTTGGGTTAGTCAAATCAGGGAAAAAGTCAGTCAAGCTCACAATTCTGCATTACTTAGACTTTATCAAGCAACATACGGAGGTCTTCATTTGATTTCTGACTTTGTTTTGTTTGCTTTAAAATCTAAGCCACTCAGTCAACTCAGTCAGTTGAGCATCTGACCTTTGATTTGGGCTCAGGTCACGACCCCAGGGTCGTGGGATCAAGCTTTGCGTCAAGCTCGCGAGGAGCATGGAGCCTGCTTAGGATTTTGTCTCTCTCCCCTCTGTCCCTCCCCTGTTCGCGCATGCATTCTCTCTCTCTAAAATAAAAAAATTTAAAAAAAAATTAATAAAATAAAATCTAAGCCACTGTGATTAGAATCATCCTTGGTGCTTTTTTTTTTTTTTTTAATTTTTTTTTTCAATGTTTATTTATTTTTGGGACAGAGAGAGACAAAGCATGAACCGGGGAGGGTCAGAGAGAGAGGGAGACACAGAATTGGAAACAGGCTCCAGGCTCTGAGCCATCAGCCCAGAGCCCGACGCGGGGCTCGAACTCACGGACCGCGAGATCGTGACCTGGACCGCGAGATCGTGACCTGGGTGAAGTCGGACGCTTAACCGACTGCGCCACCCAGGCGCCCCACATCCTTGGTGCTTTTAAAAAGCTCGTAAGTCTGGGCTCCACCCCAGGTCAACTAAATCTAAAGATCTAGAAATGGAATCTGGGCATTCACTGGTAGCTTTTCAAAGACCCCAAGTAGGTCTAATATGAAACCAGAGTTGAGAATCACTAATCTAACTCATCCCCTAAAGCGGTGGATTAGCAGCACATTTAACTCCAGATAACTGGTCATCTTGGATGACATCTTGAATAGATCTTTTAACTTGTTCAAGGGTTTCCTCAGCAATATTTTCATTGTTATCTTCACAACTCTGCCAGGCAGGGAGCTCAAAAACTATTACTAGCATTGGAAAGATGAGAAAATGAGGCATAAAAACGTTAAATGATTTGTCCAAGTGTGCCTAGCTAGTTAATTGGCAAAGACACATTGTAATTTTACTTGAGGCAGAGTTCCTGGATTGTGAACTTGGTGCTCGCTAAATTTCCCCAAAACATAGTGCCTTCCTGATCACCAAATTCCTTCACTCTCAGTAGGTAACCCTAACACATAGGTGGGCACTAGAAAGTCAGTGACTATAATGTGGTCCGATTTCAGAAATAAGTATAACAACGTTTTTAAAAGCCTTGATCTAGGGTCAGTGGTCCAAGGTGTCTTTTTCTGAAGTCTATGATGTGATTTTGAAAGTGCTTACTTCTACACGCACCCTTCCCCCACCCCCACATCCCCTCTCAGAGTTTCCATTAAGGTATTATTTTGAGAAAAGCATTTTGAATGATTAACTATGCACACAATTTCAGAGGTAAGGGGAGCTTTGCTGATCAACTTTCCCAGCACCTCTGATAGATGACAAACCGAAAGTCTCTTTTAATTCAATACATACGCAACACTAACATGGTGCCAAGCACTTCATACCCATTATCTTAACTACGTCGTCAGGCTAACTCAATGAGATGGGTACCACTACCACCACCATTGTCATTCTCTTCATTCCCATTTAACAAACAGAAAACAAGGCGGAAACCCTGAAGTTTAGAGATGCTAAACAAGCTGCCCAATATCCCTGGGCAGGTACGTTGGGATCTGGAATTCGTATCTGACTCAAACCCTCTGGCCTCATCCCCTACCTTCCATCACCAGGAGTGACAAAAGTGCAAGAAGTAAAAGATAAATCCTACGTAAAAAGTAAAAGGAAATGCTAAGAGATGATCAGTGAACACTTATTTGAAAGGGCAGAGAAGTGGTATTTGGGCTAGGCCTTCACAGATCCATAGGATTTTAGTAGGCATTCCAGTCCAGAATCAACACCGATATTGAAGCAGAAAAGCAACAGGAAGAGCATTGGTGGACTGAGAGAAAGAGAGCGAAAGATTCAAGGAGTCAGATCATGGAGAGTCCTGAGTGTCCGGCTAAGGAATTGAGACTGATTTTAGGCAATGAGAACCCCCTGAAGGTTTTTTTTTTAATTTTTTTTAACGTTTTATTTATTTTTGAGACAGAGAGAGACAGAGAATGAACAGGGGAGGGGCAGAGAGAGAGGGAGACACAGAATCGGAAGCAGGCTCCAGGCTCCGAGCCATCAGCCCAGAGCCCGACGCGGGGCTCGAACTCACGGACCGCGAGATCGTGACCTGAGCCGAAGTCGGACGCTCAACCGACTGAGCCACCCAGGCGCCCGGAGAACCCCCTGAAGGTTTTTAGAAGCAAAGTCATTAGGAAAGCAAACTGAGTTTTAGAAATACAGATCTCATGGAAATGTGGAGATTGAATTAGGGGAGCAGAGCTTGGTACTGGAAGAGAGCAACCAGAAAGCTGTTAACACCTCATTCATTCCCTGCTTCACTCTTAACCACGTGTCGCACTTCCATGAAGCACTGGCTTCAGGGCACCTCCACATCTGTTTCATGGTCCTCATATCCCAACACACTACTCGAATTGCCATGTCTAGGTCAGGTGACAGGAACCTGAACTTGGGCAAGTGGGAATGGAGATGAGAAGACAGGTTGGAGAGGCATTTGCAAGGGCCTGGTAACCCAGGGGATAGGGGAGTGGGTAAGAAGTAGGGAGACGGTAAGAAAGAAGGAGAAGCAGGGGAGCCTAGTTGGCTCAGTTAGTTGGGCATCCAACTTCAGCTCAGGTCAAGATCTCACAGTTCGTGAGTTCGAGCCCTGCGTCGGGCTCTGTGCTGACAGCTGGGAGCCTGGAGCCTGCTTCAGATTCTGTGTCTCCCGCTCTCTGCCCCTCCCCCACTCACGCTCTGTCTCTCCCTCTCCCTCAAAAATAAACAAACATTAAAAAACCTTTTTTTTAAAGAAAGAGAAGCAGAGTTTAAAGAAAAGAAGAAAAAAAATCTCTCATATTTAAACTTGGGAGAAAAGGGAACAAATGAGATAGAAAAAGGAAGGGATGGTCACCAGTAGCATAAAGAAATGAATGAGGGGGCTAAGGTCTCAATCCAAGAGGCATATATTAAGCTGCTGCTCTGTGCTGGGCACTAGGGGAACAACAGTGAGTAAGATTGGTTTTTGTCCTCAACTATCACCAGGAGGGAGGACAATATAAAACTAGAATAGCCAGATGCCTGGCCTCCTAGTCTCTGGACAAATGTCACCCTCCCACACAGGCCCCGCTAGAGGGTTATCTATTTCAAGCACCCATCCCTATCATGTGATCCTGTTTTACTTCTTCAATGCCCTAACAAAGATCTGAAATTCATTGTATGTGCGTTTATTGTATGTTTCCCCCACAGAAGCAGGAACTTTATACAGTTACAAATAGTTAAGTCCTCAGTAAGATATATTTATTGAATGTGCTGGGGGGTGGGGAGAGTCAATAAACCTCATCAAGGTTTCAAGACCTCAAACCAAACTAGGCAAGCCTCCTAGATGCCGAGAATCGAAGCCACTCTGAAGAGTAAAACCCGTTTTGAAGTTGGGACCCACAACCGGTCGGTGCCCCAGCTGGACTGTTTCACATAGCTTTCAACCCACCCCGCGTGAGATGTTTAAGAATGAGGCCGGCCGGTCACCTAGCTCAGGTTTTATTTCCGTTGTTCCTCTGACGTCAGAAAAAGCACGAGTTGCCGCACAGTTTCTTCTATCAAGGTGACAATTACAGCCTCGCTGTGCCCCGCAGTCTGCAAACCATACATTTATTCTCTCCTCCCCCTTATGTTAAAAAAAAAAAAAAAAATTTTTAAACTTCACTGCAGAGATGTCAAATCCCCATTTGCGTGTAAATAAATACCGTTTCTTAGTGCTGGGGGTCTTTTTCACTCTTAACTACCTAATATCTCCACGGATTCGTCAGAAAAAGTACGTGATCCTGGCGGCTCTAAGGTTTCCACGGGAGAAGCAGTGCTATAAAAACCGGGTCCGCGCCGCAGAGCGAGACACAAAGGACTCTCAACTATAGCACCACCTTCTCAAGCCCCAGACAGCCTGTGAAAGGCATCCCGAAATGCGGTGACGCTGTGACCGCGAAATTCCTTTTGCCGCCATAGGCTCTTGTACACCCTGATTACAGTTCACCCCAAACCCAGGGGCGGACGATTCCGCAGGGAAGCAGCGCCCATGCAGCCCCGTAACCTGTGGGGTCGCAGTGGGTGCTGAGCAGTTCGACGCTAGGGAAGCGGATTATGGGGGGGTGGACGGGCGCCCCAGGGCGTGCATTAGGACCGAGGAGCGCTTTCCTTCCGGCACCGACGCGGCGAGTTCAAAGGCCTTTTGTGGCAACATTTAGGAACGCGAGCGAGGTGCCGGGGACTGCGGGGAGGCGGGAGGAGAGGAGGCGAGGGCAGTCCGCGCCCGGGCCCCGCGCGAGCGGTGGCCTTTTGTTCGCCAGCGGAATCCAGCTCTCAGAACAGCACTTCTCTTTCTCCCCTTCTTCATTTAGGAAAGCACCTCTTCGGTGCGGGAAAGGGCAGTGAATCACCGCCGGTGATTCGCCGGTAACCTTCCCCCCGCATCCTCCTACTCTAGTCTCCCTACAGAGAGAGGCAGACCTGGAGGAGAGACTGCAAACGTGCTCCTGTCTACTCGCGCTCGGCGGCTTGGTTCCCCGGCGGCGCCCAGGCCTCCAGCCCCAGCCGGACGCACGCATACCCCCGGGGGCATCACCTGCCCTCCTCTGGGCCAAGCGGACGCAGGAAATTCCCCCCAAAAGTCCAGGATTCGAGCACTTCTCGCGTACGCAGCAGCGCCCTCACGCCCGCTATACTCCTCTCCTCCCTCCCCCCCCCACCCCCCAGACCCGCGTGGTCCCTGACCCCTCGTATCGTTTAACTACATAACTAGATCTGGAGCCACACTCTCCCGCTATGAAAACAGACCCAAAAAGTAAGCCACAGCTCACGCAAAGGTGAAATCAGAGGCCCCTGCGCCTCCTTACGCTGCCGAGTGCGTCTGAAAGAACAGAGGACCTGGACTTTTCCTAAAGGCAAAATCCGAACGCATCCGGTAGAGCCGCACACTCATTCCTTCCATGCCCGCATGGGTGCCTTGTACGTTACCGCCTCCTCTCTCGCATCTAAAACATCCCTTTCCTTCCCGCTGCCGCTCCCTCAAGCTCCCCTAGAAAAGCAAAATCGCCTTACCTCGGGCAATAAAGGGAAAAGTGGCCAAAGGAGACCAGGTGTCCGCCCTTCCGGGATTCCCCCCCGGCCGTGTGATGTCCTTTGTATCAAGGTCTGGCTGTCTCGGCCGGGAAAAGGTGGCCTCCGTCAGCGAGGGCTGGGCGGGGAAGCTTGGCGTGGCGTGGCGGATTTCCGAGGAAGGTGAAGGGCGGAGGTTCCCGGCGACCTTCAGGCAGAGCGGCGTGGCCACCCCAGCCCGCGCTCTCTGGCTCTCCTCCTCCTTTCTGGGCCGATTGCATCAGAGTCTCCCCCCACCGCCAACCCCCACCCACACTCTGCTCGCCAGCCTCGCACTTACATCCACACGCTAGGGCGCGGAGGGTCTCGAATCGCAGTCATTCTCCTACTGGGGGGCGCGTCGCCTTTGCGCATCCATGGCTCGTGATGGTTTAAAGGGGGAAAGTCAGGCCATTCCTCCGCGTCCCGCGTCCCGCCGCCTCCCCTCCCGCGCGCCCGCTCTTTAACCAAAGCTGCGTGTCACTGAGCGGTGCCCGTCACATGGTGTCTCCGCTGGCGGCCGCGCCTGGAGACCTCCCTCTTGCCGCTCTCAGAGGATGCAGCGACTGCGACTGGCGGAGACCGAGCATCGGGGAAGGGGCGAGGGAGGGGTTGCGGGGCGTGCGTGTGCCGGGCGCACTGACGGCGGCACCGGGAGCGGAGGCGGCATGCAGCCTGGACACCTGCCCCACGCCCCCCTGGGGCCTGGCAGCTGGCCCAGAACCCGGCTGCGGGGCCGGCTGGAGACCCGGAGCCCTTGGGAATGGAAGTGGGGGCGGCTAAGAGGGCGCCGGCGGAGGAGGGCTGTGTTAGGGGGCCGCATTTCGGGGTACGCCAGAGAGCAGATGGGCCGAGGGAGCCAGGGGAGTTGCATTGTGGGAAGGGCGCAGCATGAGGATGGCCGCGGGAGTGGCTGGTCCGCGCGCAGCCCTGCAGGCGGCTGGCAGCGTCTGGAGCTGCGGGTGGCGATGGAGCGGTGTGTTGGCTCGGGGGACCGCATCGAGACGGGCCGGATCGGCTGGGGACGGGGGTGGGGGGCAGCAAGGGCACCTTTGGAAACCCTTTGTCCCTACCCCGCGGTGGGAGGCGCCTCCCCTCTTCCGGATCCAGCACCCGCAGACCTAGCCAGTCTTCCCTGAGACCTGTGCTTTGGCGCTCTGTTTGGGGGTCTGGGTGTGACGCGACCCCATAGATTTGCCGAGCTCGCAACGCGCACCTGCCTGGGCGCGAAGGGGCGCTCTTAATTCAGGGGCAGTGGGGAGCGAGGGATCAGGATGCAGGGGAGTGGGCAATTCGGCCAGTTTCCCTTTCTTTTGCTTCCTCTTTGTTTCAGGCACAGACCCTTTTAACTGGGCACTTCCCTGCAGGGGAGTTGTGTTTCCTTAAAATGGCGACAGGAAATCCCACCTGCGTCCCAGCCAATTAGGCTGTCATTATAGAGCGAAGTTGTGGGGTGGAAACTCGAGCTTTTTATTGACAGGAATCGTTCAGTCTCCGTGTTCCATCAAAACAGGAAAGGGAAGGTGAATCATAATTCAGAAATTAATCTACCTGGAGCGTTTCAACCGGGCAGACTGAATACGCCCTTATAGTAGTGGAGTGGCTATCACTTTTTTATTTTTTATTTTTTAATCACTGCTGCAAAAGTGAGAGGACAACCAAATTTCAGACTCTTGACAACTAAAATCCTTTTTCCCTTCGAGCGGCAGTAAATGGGTTTCGTTAATATAGCAGTAGCCTCCTGAGAACCCTATTTCGAAGGTAATGTTCTTGCATAAACCCGAGAAATTGAAAATGCAGTGCAAACAGAAGGGGGCAGAATGATGGCCGCTTACCTCCCATGGACCTGTGTTCAAATTCTGCCTCTGACAGTGCTGCCCTCCCAGGCCTCACTTTTGTCCTAGCCCTGTTTTCCCAACTTGTTGACAGAGGGTTAATTGTACCCACATCATAGTAATGTTCTACAGGTCCTCAAAAAGTTGATTTCTTTCCTACAGGAAGCTAATTTAGTATGGACTTACTAATTTGAAGTAGTGTGTGCATCTTGCCTGGCAAAATAATTCTGATAAATAAGGAAAGAAATCCGAATGGGCAAGATAGGTTAAACCGTGACCATGGTTCTATAAGTCTCTTGAAATCTTTACTGTATGGGACAGAAGGTATATTCACCAGTATTTGTTCGGAGAGCATATGATCTCAAGCTCATCCTTTGATTAACTTACTTGCCAGTTTCAGGGTACCAAAAATGCTGCAATTACCTGGCATTTTTTTGAATTGGATTCAAGAGTGATGAATTGAATTCTACTCCTTGCCAGCTTCTGTGCTATGCACTTTACACATAAATATTATCTCATTTAATCCCTTCAACCACTCAATTAATTGGGTATTATCCTCTTTGTGTAAACAAGAAAGCAGGTTCAAAGAGGCTGAATTGGCCTTGTTCACTGAAGGCAGAACAAGGTGAAGGTGGAAACCGGGAAGTGATCCCTGGTCAGGTCTCAACTGAAAGTCTGTGCTCGAGTCTTAGCCTTTTGCAACTAGACACTCTTGGTCCTGGAGTTGAGAAAGATCTTTGGCCTCATCTGAATGTTAGTTGACAACCTGGAAGGGGAGTGCAAGCATCAACATGGAAGCTGAAGTGAAGGACTTCTGCTGTGTGGAGAGCTTGGGGAAAGGAGGGAAGAGGTAGTGTTCAGGACAAGGAGTCACTGCAGTTAGTGTGTTTTTCTTCAGGACTGCTTGTAGGTGAAACTTCCTTTGAGTAGCTTAGCACTTAAACCCAAAAGCTGTGGCCTCAAATGGGGACCAAGGGTGTCATGGGGACAACTCCCCCATTCACTTGATGCTTACTGAGAGATCAGCATCAGGATAAGCACTTTACAGATGGTTTCTTATTTAATCCTCGAGACATTCCTAAGACGTACAGACCATCTGAATCTCTGATTCAGATGTTCAGCAAATCATCGCAAGTTCACACAGGTCTAATTGGCACATGTAGCTCTAGAATCCCAAGCTGACTCCAAAGCTGATTCTCTGTGTGTCTGGTTCTAACATGTTCCCCGACGTGTGAACAACTTTCTTTGGAGGGCCAGGAGGTGGGACAGGCCCCAGGCCACTCCACCTTCAGGTCCTTCTGACGGCCCTGTTTCCGGAGAGCCCAGGGAGTCAGTTTGCTCTGTGACGGCTTTCTGAGTTCCAAGGGCATTGTTCCCAAACGGTACTAAGGTGGTCAGGACACATTTACGGTTGTATTGTGGGCTGCCCTATGCAACTGAGAAAATAAAAATTCTCTGTCTGCCCTGAATGTAATGCCGGAGAAGGAGTCTATACAGTGAAGGGAGAGTTTCGTCCTCTCGGGTCACCTGGGAGTTTTCTAGTACCCCATGGATCCTTTCTGGACGGTTCCAGGAAGGAGGGGTGGGTTTGTGAAGAAAGATCCCCAAAGGAGATTCAGCCTGAACTTGAGTCACATCTGCTCTCAATCCAGCTTCACCCCGTACTCACCTGGGCTGCAGGTTGCCCAGGAGGACAGTGGGAAGGGTCACCACTAGCTGCTCACTTACAGAGACACTATGCCTTCCTCCATGCATTTCCAGAGCTTTCCAATATTTCTTGTGGATGAATTTTGAGTAATAGGATAAAAACTGTCTTCTGAATATGTAGTTTTTCTTTTTAATCTATAAAGAACTGTTCTAGGACAGTCTGAATTTTAAGAATGGCGAAACCAGAAAAGTCAACTGGTGAGGTTAATTCAGTCTAAGCGTCCTGTACTTTTTCTGCTTGTAACAGAAGCAGTACAGCCATCTGTGAACAAACCTTACCTTGTTAGAAAATAAGTTATTTATTCTGAAATCAGTTTTTTGTTCCTATGTATAGGGTCCACTCTAAAATAACAGATGGTCCTTAACATTACTGGTCTTTCTTTTGACTGATGTAATCACATTTCTTTGCCTCATTAACCCTTTTTACCATCGTTGGTCTTTGGATCTTATCCATAGATGACAATATTTTGACACTAGAAATTAGTTAAGCAGCCACAGCAAAAAGCAATTTGCAACTGAAGTTCCCAGTTGTCTTAGCCATCTTTCTGCAGATACATAGCACTGTGTGTTCTAACCCCTCTCCACAGCACTGTGACAGGGCCTGCTGTCACCTCTTCCAGCAGTAAAATGAACATTCTACCTCATTGGATTTGTAATTGATTGGTCCTGGCAGGAGGTCAACAATCCCCCTGACTCTAAACTGAATTTAAATTAAAATCTCTGAGTGGGCCTCTTTCAAAGTGTGTATTGTCTCTGATTTTGGCCCAGGGCACCTTAGGGGGGGTCCTTTGTTTGTTTGTTTGTTTGTTTATTTTGGGGAAGCAGGGAGTAGGACTCATTAAGTATTGTGACTGTATGGCAAGCTGATAGAGAACCAGGGCTGAGATCAGTGTAATTGATGTGTAATTTATCTGACACTTATGCATCATTGTACAGGTCAGCCTTGAGTGTATCTCCCTAGCTTGTTGCCAAATGGGGTAATGATACCCATCTTATGGTCAATGCATCAGTGTGTACAGAGTACTTATCACGATGCTTAGTACATAGTAAATGCTGAATAAATGGTATCTGTTATTTTCACACTTTGCAGAAAAAAGCATGGAGCAATGACTTTTCAAAGCCTGAGTTTAGAGGCACAAACTATCAAGCCCACACCTCTACGCCCATTTGTCCCACTGTGGGAATGGGGAGGCAGACGGTGTCAGAGAATAGTTAGCCCTCCGTTTCAACTCTCAACCTTATCTTTAAGGTGAGAAAGCAAAGTTTAGGATCTACCTAATAATGCATTAATTAAAAAGTAGAAGTGTTCCCAAACAGTATGGTCTCTACTTACTAATGGTGCCAGTGTAAATTGGTACCACTTTTTGTAAGGTAGTAAGTTAGGTGGTTGAGGGTAGGCTCTGGGCCAGATTTCCTGTGTTCTAATTCTGACTCCATAGCTTACTAGCTCTGTGGCACTGGGGAAGTTACTTAATGTCTTTGTGCCTCAGTTTCCTCTTCTTTAAAACAGTAATGAACAATAATACCTATCTCACAAGGTTATGTGAAATTTGTATGTTAATAAGTGTAAACACTTAAAATAGTTCACCAGATATCTTAAGTATTCAACAAATAATGAAAATTATTAGTGGAAAACAGTATGGCAATAAATAGAACTTGGATTTCATTGGTGTCACTTCTGAGACCCTGTATCCTAAGAAAAATGCACAAAGATGTTCACTACTAGCACAGAGGGCACGGGCACAGGCAAGTAAAGGTTAAAAGCATGTTTATAAATATTCATTTAAAGCAAGGGTGACATAGGGACGCCTGGGTGGTTCAGTCGGTTAAGCAACTGACTTTGGCTCAGGTCATGATCTCACAGTATGTGGGTTTGAGCCCTGCTTTGGGCTCTGTGCTGACAGCTAAGAGCATGGAACCTGCTTCCGATTCTGTGTCTCCCTCTCTCTCTGCCCCTCCCCCTGCTTGCAGTGTGCCTCTCTCTCAAAAATAAATAAACACTAAAAATTTTTGTTTTAATAAAATAAAGCAAGGATGACATAAATTCATAAATGACCTATTGAAATAAAATACTCTACTGGCTAGGCTTGGACAGAGCTATAAACCCTCCATAAGCCCTTAGAGATACTTTGGGAAAGAGGATACAGGGCTGACCTGTCCTTTATCCTGATCCAATGTGATCCTTCTTTCTTTCTTATCAGTTTGGGTGCCCAAAGGCAATAGACCTAGAGAGAGGATCGGCATCCAAGAGTGAGGGTTGAAAGGCATCAGGGAAAGATTAGAAACATAAGAAAATGAGAAAATGAGTGACAAGATCAGGAGACGGGAATGTCTGAAACAAGTCACGTGGCAGGGCAGGACTAGAGCTGGGCTCATCTCAGGATGTTGGAGGCTTTCATGCTGCTATTTGATGCTACAATCTTACTGGGGAGAAATAAGGGTTTTTGTCTTTTCTGATGACAAGATAGCTTTGAGAAGGAGGGGCTGTTTTTGTTTTTATTTTATGTTATTTTATTTTTTACTGCTGGCAGTACTTAGGGGGAAGAGTCCTATTCATTACTTGAGTAGAGTAACACGCTTTACTAAAATAAGATTCTATTCTAAATGATTGTTCTTAAAATAGGAAATACCCAGAAATATCCATTTTGAAGGACTCTTTATTCAGTTATATTTTAGGCACACGAAGCTACTTCATAATCACAAAGGGGATAATTTTAACAAGAGATTTAAAACTGATAGTCCTCTGTTGATAAGTATTTATAGTTTTATACCAACATATATTTATGTGCTTCTAAAATAAAATGCTCAAGGTTTTTATTCAAATGTAACATGTCCGAGATTGAACTCATCACTTCTTTCCCTGACCCAAAGGGCCTTCTCCTCCTGTAGACGCCACCTTGGGAAACAGCACCACCATGGACACAATCACTCAAGCTAGGAGAAGGGGAGTATCTTGGCTGTCTCCCTCACTCTTCATGTTAAGTTAATCAATTCTTCGAATTAACATTTACTAAGTGTCAGGCATTTTGCTGGTCTATCATGGAGCTTGGAGTTAGAGTGGGAGGCCAATATTCCTGAGGTGGTTTTGGCAGTGGATGTGAAAATTACAGATGGAAAGGAGTGCTCAGAGGAAAAGAGCATGACCCTGTAAGCGTAACAGCCTGGGAGTCAGGGAGGCTCCCCTGAGGATATGAGCCTTCTTGGATTCTGTCCTCTTCTTACTAAGGTGGGTGGTTTTTTTTTAATTTTTTTTAGCGTTTATGTATTTTTGAGAGAGAGAGAGAGACAGAGCATGATCGGGGGAGGGGCAGAGAGAGAGGGAGACACAGAACCTGAAGCAGGCTCCAGGCTCTGAGCTGTGGGCACAGAGCCCAACATCGGGCTCGAACTCACAAACGGTGAGATCATGACTTGAACCGAAGTTGGACACTAAACTGACTGAGACGCCCATGCACCCCTTTACTAAGGGTTTTAATAGGGAAGGGGTGATGAACATGGTCCAGTGTGCATTTTCAAAGGAATAATTGCCAGTCCCATTGCTCTGCTGCCTAAATACTTCTGGCATCTGTTCCTTTTTCTCTATCCTCATGGCCATCACTAGCGTGAGCTTCCATCATCTCACTCCTGGCCAAGTTCCTTCCAAAGAACATTGATTATGTACTTAATCATTAAAAAGATCTGGATTATACTTACTCAACACAATATGTACATGTACGTATTTCTCAATAACATATATGTATTACTGTCCCATTTATTATGTACCTTAAAAACGTTCCCCCACATTTTTAACAATTAAATAGGATTTTATTTTTTTGTATTTATTTGTTAACAATATTTTATTCTATTACTAAAAAGATTCCTAATGGTCATTAAAACATTAACATTTAACTTTAAAATTTTTTTTTCAATCTTTATTTTTGAAAGACACAAAGTATGAGTGGGGGAGGGGCAGAGAGCAAGGGAGATACAGAATCTGAAGCAGGATCCAGGCTCTGAGCTGTCAGCACACAGCCTTACACAGGGCTCAAACCCATGAACCGTGAGATCATGACCTGAGCTGAAGTCAGACGCTCAACTGACCAGGTGCCCCAAAATATTAACATTTTAATGATGTAAATTGATTTAGTATACTTTATTTTTATTTTTTAAATATTTACTTATTTTTGAGAGAGAGAAAGCAAGCAGGGGAGGGGCAGAGAGAGAGAGAGGAAGAGAGAATCCCAAGCAAGCTTCGTGCTGTGAGCACAGAGCCAGATGGAGGGCTCAATCCCACAAACAGTGACATCATGACCTGAGCCAAAATCAAAAGTCAGATGCCCAACTGACTGCACCACCCAGGCACCCCAGTATACTTCACTTTTTAAATTGTGTTTAACACTCTGTGATACAGCAATTCACAAGTCTGGTTCCAGATTTGATTTATTTTGACTCTGAATTTAGTGGCTGTGACAGCTAGAAAAGAAACCTCATAGACACATGTGGACCCAGTGGAGACAGTGCAGAGATGGCTGCACTTACCAGATGAAGCCAGTCATTTCTTCATCCCATCCGCTAATTTACAAAGATGTATTTTATTCATTGGTCATCTACAAATGTATGCTTAGATGAGGGTCATCATTAATAACTACGGAAGTGAGCCCATAAACCCTACTTGATACTTCCGTATTGGTTTTGATGGACTTCTTAACACCTTTGTTTAGATGGGCATTTCTTTACCTTGCAATGTGGCCAAAGAGCCCTTATGAGAAGTGAAAGTGTCAGCTCTACTTTTTCTTATTTCCTTATGCTTGTATTGTCCATTTTTGGAGGACAAGTTAAACTAAAACGTAATTTAAAATTTTAATCAATTAAGCACACAGAAATGCAATACATCACAATATGCCAAAAGGTGACAAGTTAACAAGGGCATCATTGTCACCCCCCTGGGTTCCTTCCTCAAGATACCCTGAGTGCTGCAAGTGACAGGGGCCATCTAATGTGTGGGCTAAGGGAGGGTCACCAATGATCTATGTATTAATCTAAAGAGGAGTTCCAATATTTTCTCCCTACAGTCTACTTTGTTACTCCATGTCAGCCTTCCCCCAGAGCCTTCTAGCAACTCCCTCTCCCCTCTCTTGATCACCTAATCTCTCCACTGCAGTTTAGAAGCTATTGCCATTTCTGAAATCCAAACTAGCTTAAATGCTTCTCTGAAATTATTTATTCAAAGACCACCTTCCCCACTAGTTGACAAGCGTCATAAAGGCAGATAGCATGTTTTCAACTGTTTCCAAGTTCCTCAGACATAATGGAAGTTCAATACATATTATTTGTCCAATTAATGAATGTATGAATGACTAAATAGAATATCTCTATAGCTAAATAGCTCTAATTCTTTCATATTAACTTTAAATGTCAGGTCCCTAAAAGGACAAGGAATATAACAAAAATACAAAATATGTATCAAATGTACATTTAACTAAGTTTTGAAAGTTTAGCAGTCTGTATATGTGTATCAAGTGAATAGCCTTATTTATTTATTTAGATTTATTTATTTTTATTTATTTTTGAGAGAGTGAGCATTCAAATGGGGAAGGGGCAGAGGAGGGTGGGGACAGAAGTTTCAAAGCAGGCTCCGTGGTGACAGCAGCTAGACCAATGTGGGGCTTGAACCCACGAACTGTGAGATCATGACCTGAGCTAAAGTTGGACACTCAACCAACTGAGTAACCCAGGCGCCCCTGAAGAGCCATTTTTAGAATCTTGTGATGAATAAATTGCAATTTTAAAATGCCAAGGGTGTCTATTGAATGTCATTCTTAAAAGGGAAAAAAGAAACCTCAGCCTATGTTTAAAAAAATAACATATTTAAGGGTACCTGGGTGACTCAGTCGGTTAAGCATCCGACTTCGGCTCAGGTCATGATCTCACAGTTGGTGGGTTCAAGCCCCGCATCAGGCTCTGTGCTGACAGCTCAGAGCCTGGACCCTGCTTCATATTCTGTGTCTCCCTCTCTCTCTGCCCATCCCCCACTCATGCTCTGTCTCTTTCTCTCTCAAAAATAAATAAACATTAAAAAAATTTTTTTAAGTAATATATTTGGTTTAACAGGTTTCTAGTTTATGTGAATTATCTGGGAAATTCAGAACCCCAACCACTTCCTTAATAATAAGTATCGTTTTTACTTCCAGAATTTTCTGGATATGTGCCAGTGTTCTCCAAGTCACATTCTCTGCATGATATTAACATTTGTAAACGCAGTCTAATTAAATTTTGTGCTAAAAAAAAAACAGTTACAGTTTGTTCTGTTTTTCCTTCTTGCTTTTCATATAAAAATGAGAATTTAGACATAATCCTATAGTTAAGATAGAAACCATTCAGCAATATCAATTTAATGATGAATATGATAGTTCTTTGTCTATATTCAGATTCTCATTTTTAATCTACTGATCTCAATTTTGAAAAGGAGCAGAATTATAGAAAACAGTCTTATTACTGCTTGGCATTCGTTCGTTCATTCATTCGTGTGTTCAATGGATGTGTTCAAAGTTACTTCCTTTTAAAGGCAGCATTCTTTATTGGGTTCTCTCACCTCCTTTGGAAACTTGCTCCTGAATTTATTTTTTTACTACTGTATTTTCATTCCCTTCTCTACTGAGAGGGTAAAATATTCAAACCTCTCATCATTAAAAAAATAAGATAGAAAAGAAGGAAGGGCGAGGAAACAAGACAGGAAGACAGGGAAAAAGAAAGGGAGTAAACGTCCCTGGATTTTACTTCTCTCTAGGTACAGCTTTTATCTTCCTTCTCTTTAAGAACAAGTTTCCCCCAAGAATAGCTAACAATATGTTTCCAAGTTTTTACCTCCCATTCATTCTTTAAACACACACACATAGGGGCACCTGGGTGGTTCAGTTGGTTGAGCGTCCGACTTTGGCTCAGGTCATGATCTCCTGGCCTGTGAGTTCGCAGCCCACTTGGGGCTCTGTGCTGACAACTCAGAGCCTGGAGCCTGCTTCGGATTCTGTCTCCCTGTCTCCTTGCCGCCCCCCCCCCCCCCCCCCCCGCTCATGCTCTGTCTCTCTCTCTCTGTCAAAAATAAATAAACATAAAAAAAAAATTAACACACACATGTACACGCACAAAATTGCAAAATTGTTTCTCACTGTAAAAAAGTTGGAAAATGCAGTAAAATCTCAAAAAACCCAAACTCATCTCTAAGTTCATAGACCACTAAATAAACACTATTGATATTTGGTTAATTTTGTGTATGTGCCCATCTTTTTAAAATTCAGAATCATGTCCAGTTTTGCGTTTTTTAGCAACATTAAATTATGATGATTTTACTATATCATTAATGATTCTTCAAAAACATAAAGTTTAATGACTACAAAATATCCTATCATATGGTTTTTGCATTCTCATTAACTTCAGATTTTTATTTTATTTTATGCACATAATACTTTTCCCCCATCTCTGATTATTTCTTTTTTATGTTTATTTATTTATTTTGAAGGGGGGATGGGAACATGCGCATGGGCAGGAAAGGGACAGAGGGAGAGGGAAACACAGAATCCCAGGAAGGATCCATGCTGTCAGCACAGAGCTGACACCAGGCTGGAACTCAGGAACTGTGAGATCACAACCTGAGCCAAAATCAAGAGTTGGATGCTTAACCTACTGAGCCACCCAAGCACCCTTGACTATTTCTGTAGATAAATTTCTAGAAGTAGAATCAAAGGATTTAAGTGTAGCAATATTTTAAAATATTTGATATAAATTTAAAATCACTTTCTAGAAAAAGTATGCATTAAAACATTGATAGTATGTGAAGGTGCTTGTGACGTTGCATCTTTAGCAGTCTTGAGTATTATAATTTCACTCATTTTTATTAACTTAGTAAGTGAAAAAGAATTTCTGGATTGAATTTGCATTTCTTTTGTTACTGATTTTATTGAACTTTTAAAATGTGCTTATTAGACCTTTTATTTCTTCTATGAATTGTGTATCATATGCTTTACTCATTGTTCTAATATTTTGATGTTTTTAAATCTATTTGTGCAAGCTTTTTATACTTCAAAAGACATAATTGTAGCTAATTATACATCTTTTCAATTTTTGCTTTTTATTTTTTATCTTCAGAAGTTTAAACTTTTTATGTCAATGAACTGTTGAATTTTTTTCGTACATCTACAAGTTTATTTCTCATACAGACACAATATTCACCAGAATTTGGCCTTAGTTCCTATGACTTGGGTTCCCTTCCCCCATTTGTTTCATCCACCTAGGAGTAAGAGTTAAGAATCTAAATTGATTTGTTCCAAATCACTAACCAATTATTCCAGTACCAGTTGTGAAAATTCCTTCTCTTTTCCCCTCAGCTGTGGTGCTTCCTTTATCAGATTTTATTATATTTTAATATATACATATATATATATATATATATATATATATATATGTAATAAGGTTCTACTCCTGATCTAACTATTCTGTCTGCTGATCTGTCCACTCTTTTATCACCTATATGTATTTAGTAGACCCTTCTTGTGTGTTTTAATATCAATTAGGGCACAAGTCTTTTTATATTTTTCTTAGCTCTTCTTCTCTGTTTATTATTCTGGGTGAATTTTAGGATCATTACGAAGACAATAAAACAAAACCCCTAGATTTGGACTTTTATTATGTCTATAAGTCAATGCAAACACACACATAAAACATTTACAATAAAAACACATAAAAATCTAGGAATTCCCTTGAAAAGAAATGTGTAGGCTCTCTTTCTGTAATTTTGAACATATAGGGGTGCTGGCTGGCTCAGTTGGTAAGGCATGTGGTTCTTGATCTTGGGGTTGTAAATCCTGGAACTCACATTGGGCCTAGAGATTACAAACAAACAAACAAATAAATAAAATACACTTTAAAAAGTGAACATGAAAATTGTCTAATATATAAATGAAGTACTGCATACATTGAGAAATATACCATACAATCAGAAGGTAACGAATTTTCCTAAATTAATTCATAGAAAATTAACTTTGCACCAAGATACTTTTTATTTTTTTAAGATTTCATTTTTAAGTGATGCGATACTCAAAGGTGGGGCTTGAACTCACAACCCGGAAATCAAGAGTTGAGTGCTGTACGGACTGAGCCAGCCAGCACCCCCCCTCCCCCGCCCCCAGCCCCATAAATACTTTTAAAAAATAATAATAAAATGAATTCTGTTAACCGTTCTCAACTAAGGCAGCCAGTTTTAGGTAAATTACGTTTCTATATTAGGAAAGCATAAATCATAAATAAGAACCTTATGTGCATGGGTTTTTTTCTTTTTGGTTTTTGAGTTTTTGGATTTTGGTTTTGTTTTTGTTGCAAAAAGCTTCATTGTTTCCCCTCAATCCACGGTTGGCGGGGGGGGGGGGGGGGCTCCAAGTGGCTGAAAAGCTGCCTCGCGGCCGCCTAGAGAGGCTCGGGCAGAAGCCCCGGACCCAGGCAGAGGCCCGAGGGGCCCCCAAAGGCTGCCGGGCTCCTCGTCGTGCTTGGGGGCGCCTGGGGCAGGGCCCCGCGCCAGGCCCGCGGTCGTGCGGGCAGCGAGGAGCCGGGCGCGTGCGCGGGCGGCCCCGGGCCTGCACGAGCCGCACGAGGGCCTCCGCGGGCGCTTCTCCGGGGCCGCGGGCGCTCCCACGGCGTCCAGGCTTCGGGCCTTCGCGGCTCGGGGAGCAGGGGGCTTCCGCACGCCCTCCGGGTCTGCATGCTGAGGTGCCGCGGGCGCCGTCGGGTTTCTCCCGGGCCACTCGTGGGACGAGGCGCCCGCCTTCCGGAGCCCGGGCCTGGCGGCGGACGGGGGCCCGAAGACCCGTGAGTAGGGGGCCGCGAAGATGGTGGCGTGGGTTGTGACCGGAAAGGAGGTTGGAGGGTGGCGGGAGGCTGGATGAAGGGGCGTCCCTGGGGTCTGCTGACCCAAGAGACAGATCCGGGACTGCCAGGGGCATAGCCCTTAAATATGCTTAAGTTTTAACCATCTACAATACATTTGTTGCCATTCTTACTATATAGGTTGAAATGAAAGACACCCCTTGTGTTTGCTGTATAAAGAGAATCTTGGTCCAAGTTACCAAAAATGTTTAATAATCAACCAATTAGGTTATCTGTCGAGGGTTGGGTTCTCTGGGGAGGAATCCAAGACCGAGATTAATGAGCAGAAAGTTTATTAGGGAGTGCTCTTGGGATCCACATTTGAAGAAGGTAAGGAAGCAATACTAGGGAACAGATAAGTGGGACTATGGCACAGTCTCAGAGAGGGCCTAAGCAACCCCTTAGGGAGCCCTGAGGTTGTGATGGCCCTTCAGAGTTGTGTTGGGTTAGGGTGAGGGGCTATCTTTTTACCCGCTTGTGGCCCAGTCATTGGATGCCGAACGTGGCGGGAACAGAGTGTGACCTTGGGAGAATCCGCTTTCTGTAGCTGAGCTATTTCTGTAAGACAGCAGATAAATGAGGGCTTCTGCGGGCCTCTAAAGGGGGACATGGACAGTGTCCCATGGTGTCCTCTGCAGTACGGACTTAAAGTAGGCCTTACAATTCCACATCATGTATCAGTGCATACTCAATAAATATAAATATAAATGCAGAAGTAGAAAATCCTTGGGAGAATTATTTTTAAATACAGCCCAGTGTGCTTCATGTCATAAACAGGAAGGAATATAAAAGGAAGGATTCTAGGGTTCTCATCGTTCTGACTTGTCTGACTCTTGAGCTTGAAAAACTAGAATGGAAGAATTTGAATCTCATTTCCTTTGCTTTCCAGTCATTCCTTTCTTTAGTGAAGCAGCAAAATAAAAAGAAGCCAGGAGACATAGTGAGGGATCAAAGTTCACCATACATTCTTAAACAGGCGGGGAGGGGTTGGGGCAGTCAAGATTTCCTAGACAGCAGCTAAGCTGAATTCAAACTCAGACCCGTCTGCTTGTACTGCCTGTGTTTCTTTTTCTGTATGCTATAAATATTTGAAATAGAACAGGACAAAACAATTAGAAACTATTCCTCCATTCTAGCATAACTCCGTTTTGTCATTCACTGGTTTAATAAATGTTGATGGAGTGCTTACCAGGCACTCTACTATTTGTTTAAAAAGAGATATAGTAGGCACTTTACTGCTTGATTAAAAAGAGATGGATGAAATACAGTTTTAGTCGTGAAGATCTTCCGAGCTTTTAAGTCCCGTTAATTATTAGAGTGTTTGTTTTGCTATTTTGTTCCTATGCAAGTGGCAAAGTGACTGAAATAGTTATCCAGTTAATTCCTTTGATAGCTTGCCCGAGTTACCTAAATCCATGTTGAGTGGGCATCTGAAAGCCATTAAAAACATAAGGTACACGTTGAAGTAGATTTTTGGAGATGAAAGGTGGATATGCTAGCATGGGGAGGGGGGACACAGGCAACCCATTTTTTAAATAGAAACAAAGTAAAAGAATGTCCTATAATGGGAGTAAAAATGCCAGCGAAGAGGGGCATTCCTGAATTGTTTGTTGACTTTAATGAAGAACCTAAAATAGTAAGTTAGATGCCATTTATTCTTTCTTTTTGTATAGGGTCCTGCTTACAAGCATGGGCTTTGTTAACTAAATATACCCAAATTCTAGTCTTATCCACGCAAGATGCATGTGTGGGCAAGTAACTTAACCTCCTCAGTCTTGTATCATCACTTGTAAGACAGGGATGATAGTACCAATCTCATAGGATTGTTGTGTGGATTACATGAGATACAAGCTTAAATAGAGCCTGGCACTTACTGCTTACTACTTCTTAGCTCTTGTTAAGGATTCGTATTCTTGGGGCACCTGGATGGCTCAGTAGGTTAAGCGATGAACTCTTGATTTTGGCTTATGATGGTCTCATAGTTGGTGAGTTCAAGCCCCACTTCGGGCTCTGTGCTGACAGTGTGGAGCCTGCTTGGGATTTTCTCTCTCCCTCTCTCTTTGTCCCTCCCCTGCTCATGTGCTCGCTCTCTCTCTCTCTCTCTCTCTCTCTCTCAAAATAAATAAACTTTCAGCCAAAAAAAAAAAAAAAATTGGTATTCCTTACTTGAACACCTATTTAACTCTGTTTGTAGTTAATATAGGAGATGGTAAAGCCTGATGGTTATAAAAATGGTCTCTAGAACCAGACAGCCAGAGTTCGAACCCAGTTTCTGCCTTTGGCAGGCTGCATGACTTTGAACAAGTTACTTACCCACATTGTTCCTCAATTCCATTGTCTGCAGAGTGGAGATTATACAGTTCCTACTCATAGTGTTGTTGTGAAGACTGAGTGAGTAAATGTCTGTAAAGCCTAGCATACTACCATGTAGAAAGAGCATGTAGAGGAGCCTGGGTGGTTCAGTGGGTTAAGTGCCTGACTCTGGGTTTCAGCTCAGGTCATGATTTCACGGTTTGGTGAGTTCAAGCCCCACATTGCTTGGGATTCTCTCTCTCCCACTGTCTGCCCTGCCCCCACTCTCACTGTCTCTGTCTCTCTCAAATAAAATAAAATAAAACTTAAAAAATTTTCAAAAAAAGAAAGAGCCACGTAAATATTAGCTATCATCATCACCGTCATCATCATCATTATCACTGCTTGGGTTGTTAAAGACGTGTGCTTCTCTAAACAATAAACAAAACTAAAAGGCAAACGATGGAATGGGAGAAGATATTTGCAGAAGCTATATTGGATAAAGGGTTAATATCCAAAATCTATAAATAACTTATCAAACTCAACACCCAAGAACAAATAATCCAGCGAAGAAATGGGCAGAGGACATGAATAGACACTTTTCCAAAGAAGCCAGATGGCTAACAGACACATGAAAAGGTGCTCAACGCCACTCATCATCAGGGAAATACAAATCAAAACCACAATGAGATATCACCTCACACCTGTCAGAATGGCAAAAATGAACAACTCAGGAAACAACAGATGTTGGCCAGGATGTGGAGGAAGGGGAATCCTTTTGAACTGTTGGTGGGGATGGAAAACTGGTGTAGCTACAGGGAAAACGGTATGGAAGTTCCTTAAAAAGTTAAAAATAGAACTACCCTAGGAGCCAGCAATTGCACTACTAGGTATTTATCCAAAGGATACAAAAATGCTGATTTAAAGGGTCACATACCCCAATGTTTATAGCAGCACTATTGACAATAGCCAAATTATGGAAAGAGCCCAAATGTCCATTGATGGATGAATGGGTAAAGAAGATGTGGTATGTATATACAATGGACTATTACTCGGCAGTCGAAAAGAATGAAATCTTGCCATTTGCAACAACGTGGATGGAACTTGAGGGTATTAAGCAAAATAAGTCAGAGAAAGACAAATATATGATTTCACTTATATATGGAATTTAAGAAACAAAACAGATGAACATAGGGAAAGGGAAGGAAAAATAAGATAAAACCAGAAAGGGAGGCAGACTCTTAAATATAGAGAACAAACTGAGGGTTGCTGGAGGGGTGTTAGGTAGAAGTTGGGCTAATTGGGTGATGGGCATTAAGGAGGACACTTGATGGGATGAGCACTGGGTGTTATATGTAAGTGACAAATTACTAAATTCTACTCCTGAAACCAATATTATATGCTATATTATATGATAACTGCAATCTAAATTCAAAAAATAGAATTAAAAATTTAGAAAAATTTAAAAAAAGACGTGTGCTTCTCTAGATTAGTTGATGTTGCAAGACACACAGCCCTCAGACATCCACCAACACACTGGAATGCACACAAAGGCAAACACACCCCAGCTACAAATAGTCCAAGCTGCTACACACCGTTCTCTGGGGAGACTAGCAGAGCACTTATCCTCTACTGAATTTCTCTGGGAAAGGGAACCAACTTCTCTAACAGTGTAAGGGCAAGATAAGACAGGAGGAATGAACTGCCAGCCCTGGGGCAAAGGGTAACCCTGGTGCCCTTCTCACCTCCTTTATCAGCCTCCTTTCCTTCCTTCTGCCACTCCCACCCTCTACTGCCCTCCCCCCCCACCCCCCCCCCCCCCAGGGCCTCTCCTGTGTCTAGTCCTCAGTTTCAGTGACTTTCAACAATGAGCTCTTGCCAAAGCGTGAACTCTAATGTATTTGCTGAGAACTTCAGGTACAAAACCTCCCAGAGGGCCTTTTCTTTTTTTTACAGGAGGAAGGGGCAGTCCCTGCTTTGTTTCTTTCACCTCTCCAACTCTCCCTCTTCGTAACATCTGTTAGGGTCTTAGTGAGAGCCCACAGCAGGTGGAGCAGTGGAACTGTTCATTCAGAACAGTGCCGGAGGTGTTGGGTTATGTGTGCAAGGTTTGCTGGACACAACCCACGTCAGCTCTTCCACTCCCTTACCAGATTATGAGTCAACGCAGGGGTTCCTACCTTTGGTTCAGAAAATGTTGTCATCAGTCAGTCTCTCTGACTTGTCTCCCATAAGAAACGTTCCCACTTTTAGTTGGAAAAAAGAAGGGAGCCATTAAAAAGAGGAAGGAGAAAGAAGTTTAAGCGAGGGCTTTGACAGGTTCCTCAAACCAGCTAGACCTGCCTGAGTATGCCAGTGGCCAAGCAGGTGTCGCTAAATGTGTGAGCAGACAGATCTTGGAAGCATCATAGAAACACAGCATTCCAAGCTGGGACTCTGGAATTTCCTTTATAACATCCCTGGTAAGTGGATAGGTCTAGCCAGTTGGGTTATTTATTTTGTTTTCAGGTTATTCTGTTTCTCCTGACTCTGTCCTTCACCACCCCACTCCCCTCTTCCCTCTGCCACATGACAGACACTAGAGCAGCCTCTCATGCATTCTTTCTTTAGCCACCATCTCACCCAGGCCAACCCCACCCCAATCTGTCTTGTCTTCTCTTCTTCAGCATGAGTATTTCTAGTTCCCTTGATCATCCCATATATGTGTGTTGACAATATGTTCTGCACTTAAAATTTTCCAATATGTGATCTGTGCTCACTTTGGCTATTCCATTGTCAGACTTCACATGTTCTAAATATTGTTTGGAGAAGATGTGGCTCTGGACCGCTAGGCTATTCCTCCAAATCCTCTACCTCTGACTCCTGATCTTGCTCTCTTCCTCTCCCTTCAACACATTACAGCTTCCTAAATACTTTGCACAGGTACCTGTAAAAGTTGCTGATCCCTAAAGAACCCTAAACATTATCTGAAGGTAGTGGTGCATGTGCAATTCAGGAGTGACCAGGATGTATTAGGAGGGGTACAAGTAAATCTTAGATGGTGGAGGGGAACACAGAGTTAGGGTCTAAAGCTCATATAAAAGAAAAAAAAAGGACATCTAGTCAAGCTTATACTCCCTTTAAACTTTGGGTCTTTCTGTTCCTTAATAAATATTTGCCTTTTGTAAATGATTTTTGTTTCTTTATCTCTTTATTCGTTGATAGTTTTCTATGGGCTTCAATTAATTCTTCATTTTCTTCCTGGAGAATATCTACCCAGCCCTTGCTACACAAGAATCAACAATGTGGGCATCCCATGGGAGTTTGTTAGAAATGCAGAACCTTAGGTTCTTCTTCAGACCTATAGAATCAGAGTCTGCATTGTGAACAGATCCCTAAGTGGTATTACCTTGCACACTGAAGTCTGAGAAGCGCTGTACTAAGCCATCACAGCCACCTGCAAATATACTACTGTTCTTTGTCAGTGGCTGGAAAGTCTTAAAATAATGATACTTTGTCCCAAAATTCCACCAGTATACACTAATCATTTTATCCATGATACATGCATTGGTTTTTTTTTTTAAAGGCGAGTACAGTTAAATTCAGGGCCTTCACTATAATTCTAGGAAACGATAGACATTTAAATCCTTGCCTTTTGATAAAAATGGTGATGAGGAAAGAAAGGGGTATGAGTAGAATCAAAAGCAACCTCAGGACTGGAGCTGTTTTCAGGAGTAGACCTGGGATGACCATGTTTGCTTGCAATGAGAATGAGTTAACGGGCACTAACACAATCCCCGTGATTGGAAAGCTGAAGCCATGTGGGGGCAGTTAATAGAACATCTTGTGGACAGTTGAGCAAAGAAATCATGTGACTAAAAAGGGTTTTGCCATTTTTTTAGGGGGCTGTAAAGGATGAGCTGGAATTTCTCTAAGCCTTAGTTTCCCCATCTGGAAAATGGAGGGTAATTTCCAGTGTACAGATTGTTGTAAACCATGCAAAGAGCTTAGACCAGGATCAGCACATAGGAAGCCCTCCACTGGCACAGAGATGGTTGTAATTATTCAGGCATGGGGGACGAGAGACTGAAAGCAGAGAATACATATGGGAGGCTCCTCCAATAGTAATAATGATAGCAACAGTGCTTAGGTGCTCCCTGTGGCAGGGCACTATTCTAAAAGCACTTTACAGGGGTGCCTGAGTGGCTCAGTCGGTTAAGTGTCCAACTTCTGCTCAGGTCATGATATCACAGTTCATGGGTTCGAGCCCCACATCGAGCTCTGTGCTGACGGCTCGGAGCCTGGAGCCTGCTTGGGATTCTGTGTCCCTCTCTCTGCCCCTCCCCTGTTCACACTCTGTCTCTGTCTCTCTCAAAAATAAATAAACATTTTAAAAAGCGCACACATACTTTTCACCATAGTCCTATGAGGTGGAGATTGTTATTCCCATTTGTCGGATTGGAAACTGAGGGACAGAGAGTCTAAGTGACTTAAGTTTCCGCAGACAATTCAAATGCACAGTGTGACTTCACGTCTGACACTCCTGACCACCGTGCTATTCTTTTCCTGGTGTCTCCGTGAAGACAAGGAGGAGGGGTGTGATGGGAGAACTAGAAGAGAAAGGGAGGAGCAAATGCCCATCAGTGAGGAGAGATGGCAGTGTGTGAGCAAACAGCCCTGGATGAATAAAGTCCAAAATAACTCTGAGCTGGTAAGCAGAGCCGGAAGGAAAACGGCACCAATGCCAGAGATGGAGGCTTGTTTTGTTTTTGGCTTACTCTCCTTGAAATGTTTAAGGTTTGATTGAAAATGCTGGGATCCTTTTGGAGCTATAAAAAATTATTCCTGAAAAATAGCATTGCTTTTGTTTTTTGAACAAAGAACACTTCATTCACCTGAAGCCTGTGTGTTCAGTGATTAGTTCTGTACACAGGTGAGAATTTCTCTCAAGTAGCTTATATTTAAAGAGCATAAGTGGCTTTTTTTCACACCCCATTTAATTTACACTGGTTTTACCTTCCTGCACAGATGGCCTGCTTTTCCTCTTCCTGTGCTTAATTCTCACTGAAGCCAGAGAATGCTAAATGCCCATGAGGATTCAGCGGAGTTAAGGAATACAGGAAAAGGAGTCATATAGTGCTAATATTACAACACAACTGCAGGGAATGGTCCCTAACGTTCCGATCTTATGCATAAAGCATTGAAAGCATTTTTGCCACACAGTCAGTAAAATGGCAGAGATATAAGTAATGTGAAATAAAAGAGAAAACTCAGTAGTATCTGCAGTATGATTCTCAAATGGTAAAATTAAAAAGCGTTTATAAGTGTATGTATTTTTTAAAGGCCAGGAGTTTATTTCAAAAAACCATTAGTGGTAATTTTGGTCGAAAAGACTTAGGGTGATTTTACTTTATTCTTTAAATTCATTTTCAATTTTCCATGCTGAGTATGTATTCATTTTATAATCAGAAGAATCCCATATTTTCAAAAAAAGAAAAACGGCATTTAGAATCTGTTTTTACTGTTAGGTGTTTGAATCTAAATTAAGGCTGCAGTTTCAGCTGAGTTTCAGCTGAGATTTTTGCCTGGTGGGGGCAGTATTGGTCCCCAAGATTTCTGCAGTTACCACGTTCTCCGTGCGACTGGGAGAGCCCGAAGTGCAGGGAAGAAATGAGGCTCCTCTTCCATCACCAGTTGTTACTTGATTAGCAGCGCTAAGTAGAATTGTTCTTCCTATTAAGGGGAAGAGTCAGCCCAGAAGAACAGAAAGAGGGGGTGGTGGTGAAGGAAGAACCTTCAGGAGAGCTTCCTCTTCAGCATTTTTCAGTGATGATTACTCCAGGGTCTCAGCCAGCTGCAGCATGCAGCTGTGTTTCCAGCTGTGCCTAGTGGGGCTGGATAATGTGTTTGGCAAATGCCCCAGTGGCCCTTGTCAGGGGCATGTAGACCAGCCAGTAGCTATGGTAGAGCTGTGACCACACTGAAACTCTAGGGAGCGAGCTCTCCGGACAGCCCTCATAAGGTTGAAGGTGTACCTTTCAGGTGTCAGAAAGATCAAGTGAGCCGATATACATAAAATTGAAGCTTACAAAGCACAATTGTGATGTGTTTGTATGAGGTTACAATTATTTCTCTCCTTAAGCTCTAAAACTTTAAAGCTTAACCATTGTTATTTTCATAAGTGGAATAGACATCATTTTTTATTACTAAGCATATTTTAAAATTCCGAAAACAATATTATAATGATCATAAAGAATGCTTGAGAACAAGAAAAGGATCCATGATTTAAGAATCCAATTAGTTTGGGGCGCCTG
This sequence comes from Felis catus, assembly GCF_018350175.1. NCBI lineage: Eukaryota > Metazoa > Chordata > Mammalia > Carnivora > Felidae > Felis > Felis catus. The sequence continues at coordinate 73,476,042 of NC_058374.1, forward strand.
GGTGGCTCAGATGGTTGGGCGTCTGACTTTGGCTCAGGTCATGATCTCACAGCTTGTGAGTTGGAGCCCCGCGTCAGGCCCTGTGCTGACAGCTCGGAGCCTGGAGCCTGCTTCAGATTCTGTGCCTCCCTCTCTCTCTGCCCCAACCCACTTGCATTCCATCTCTGTCTCTCTCAAAAATAAACATTTAAAAAAAAAGAATCCAATTATTTTCATTTGGGAGGGACTTGAAGTATTTATATGCTTATAAGAATAATGAAACTATAGGGGCGCCTGGGTGGCTCAGTAGGTTGAGCGTCTGACTTTGGCTCAGACCATGATCTCAAGGTTCCTGAGTTCAAGCTCCACCATGGGCTTGCTGGTGTCAGTGAGGAGCCCCACTCCAGATCCTCTGTCTCCCCTTCTCTCTGCCTCTCTCATTCAAGTGCACGGTGGGTGCGCATACGTGTTCTCTGTCTCTCAAAAGATAAACATTTAAAAAAAAGAATAATGAAACTATATTACAGAAAATTTGGGGGAAAAATGTTATCCCCCTGAGATTATACTACCCTAAGACAGCTGTCACCAATTCTGTGTATTATTTTTTTTAATGTCTTTTTATTCATTTATTTATTTGAGAGAGAGGGAGAGCATGCGTGAGTATGTGGCAGGGGCAGAGAGAGAGGGAGACAGAGAATCCCAAGCAGGCTCTTCACTGTCAGCACAGAGCCCCACGTGGGGCTCGATCTCATGAACCATGAGATCATGACCCAAGCAGAGATCAAGAGTTCAATGCTTAACCGACTGATCCATTCAGGCTCCCCCAGTTCTGCCTATTTTCTTCCAAGTTTTTTTGTAGAGGCAACATCTTTAAGTTATAGTGGATATAATAATTTTGTAACCTGATTTCTTTTTGCTTTTCTGTTTAACACGATATTAAATAGGAGATAGTTTAGGGTAATGGTTAAAAATGGTTAAAAATCCATGCTCTGAAGTCAGGTGAGACCTTCTTTAAGGAATTCTCTGTTAAGTAGAAAGGGAAGTCAGGGTGGAGAGATAATTGAAAGAAAAGGGGGGATAAAAAAGAACCTTCAAAAGAACTTTCAATAGGAGTAATACCTACATCACAGAATTATTGTGAAATAGAAATGATATCCACAGTATAGCTACTATATGGCCTGGGACATACTGAGTATTCAGTGAATGGTAGCTATTGTACTGTACGTATATTGTTTTATAGACTTCATAATTATTTTAATACCAATATCATTATTTTAATTTCAATATGGAATTTCAGCAGATACATAATATGATAATATCTTTATTGGTAACCATTAATTTTCTTACAATTTTTCAGCATAATAAATAATGCAAGACATGGCTTTTTTCACATTTTAGATTATTTTTTGAGACTGTATATAATTTAATAGAATTATTGTGTCAATGAACATTTTTATAGTTCTCATACATTTTGTTTTATTGATTTTTAAACATGTTCCAATTTACAATGCCATCATCAATATTTAAAAGCAATAGTTTTAGCGTACCGTTGCCAGGATTGAATATTAAAGTTAATGTATGTGTGTGTGCGCATGCTTGCATGCATGAGCACACATTGTGTGTTTGTGTATGCTTACTAACATGGTGAAAAGCTAATGATGATACAGGAGTATTTTTGCTAAGCCACAGCAAAGCCTCTGATAGGCTGGCACGTGGAATTAGGAAGCACTATTCCCCTAAAGGTACTCTGCAGGATCTGGGTGAATTAACTTTTTAACTGCATTAGAAAGTTACAGAAATTTAACTCCCACAGGATATGTGGGACAGATGCCCAAGTATATTTCCCAATTTGCATTGGTCCAGGAATGTAATGGGAATGAATTAAAATTTAGCTTACAAATGGGGCTCAGATGTAGAAAGTTTTAATGGTAAAAGAGAGATTTTCTGGGGCGCCTGGGTGGCTCAGTCGGTTAAGTGTCTGACTTCGGCTTAGGTCATGATCTCGCGGTCCGTGAGTTTGAGCCCCACGTGGGGCTCTGTGCTGACAGCTCAGAGCCTGGAGCCTGTTTCAGATTCTGTGTCTCCCTCTCTCTCTGACCCTCCCCCATTCATGCTCTGTCTCTGTCTGTCTCAAAAATAAATAAACGTTAAAAAAAAGAGATTTTCCAAAAAAATGAAAGATATATCACAGTTCAGGAAGATGCAATGGAGAGTTTGAGGAAAAAGTTTCTTTGAATAAAGATATATTCTCACAAAGTGGCTCGGGTTCAGCAGCAGGAACTAACTGCTGAAAGGAGCTGGCGTGCTTCTAAGCTCTTAGAAAGAGAAGATGATAATAAAAAGAAAAAGTATCACCTAGTGTACAATATCTCTGCTGTGGCAACCTTTCTCTGAAACAGCTGGTTAGGAAAAGCAGGTGTGTCCCACTAGCTGGAGAGTTATAAAAGCCCTAGAATGGAAGGAGAGGCAATGTGTATGTGAGGGGGAGCAGAGCAGTAACCATCAGTGGAGCAGTGATAGCTGAGACCCCAAACACTGAGTTGGTTGGGGGGAGCAGCAATGTTTTGGCACCACTGAAGATACGTTAGACTGTGGGCCTGCCTGTAGCTGCTCACTTTCCTCTTTCTAAATTGCTGCTGCTTATCTACTATGGGCTTGGAAACCAGATACCTAGTCTTGTCAGAATTGTGGGTAAAATAACAATAAAAAGTTTCTGGGATGATGGTGGAATACCAAGTGCCAGAAATCTGTTTCCCTACCTAGACAAAAATTGTACTGGCAGAATCTGTGTGATGTAACTATTTTGGAACTGTGGAATCTGTGGAAGGCTTGTAACTTTCAGAGGAAGGCTTGGATGGTAAATTGCAGTAAATTTTGGTCACTTTCAGCTCTTAGCACACTATCAGCTACCCAGCCCTCACCCCCTAGATCCATGACAGGCAGCCATGTATGCATTCCAGAAGAAGTTTGTATGCAGCTTACAGGAGCCAGGGTAGGCAAATGTTGGGGATCTGCACTCCAATTGCTAATTACTGCTCTGATCACACAGATGCAGACAAAGAAGGTGATGGCCATTGTTGTTGCACCTCCCCCCATTGTTGCAAGCCCCTCCTCCTCTGGCTGACATGACTTCCAGAGAACTTAAAGGGCCAGTGACCTTTTTTGCCTTCATTTTTCTTTTTCCCCTTCCATGAGCCAGACATTAAAAACCAAGACATTAAAAAACAAAAAAGACCCCAAGATTTTTCAAAAGCAACTGCAGGGGTGCCTGGCTGGCTTAGTCAATAAAGCATGTGACTCTTGATCTTGGGGGTGAGTTCAGGCCCCACGTTGGGCATAGAACTTACTTAAAAAAAAAAAGGCAACTACATATATGGGGACATTGGAAAGTCACTGCACACACCGAGGAAAGAGCACAAGCTCAGAAAAGACCTGAGAAGACATTACTATTACTCCTCAGGTCGATCCTTGGTATAGAAATAGCTCACATCAATCGAAACAAAAACAAAAACAAAAAATAAAAACAAAACAAAACTGAGCAAACCCTGGGCAAAGGGGAGAATTTGATCTTCAGAGTTACTATATTATTAGATTCAAATGTTAAGTTTTCAATAACAACAAAAAAATCACAAGACTACAAAGAAACTGAATAAGGCCCATTCAAAGGGGAAAAACACATAAATCAAAGAAAAAATTGTCCTTGAAAAAGCCCTGATGGAAGATCTTCTAGACAAAGTCTTTCAACAACTGTCTTAAAAGGCTCAAAGAACTAAAAGAATATGTGGAGAAAGTCACAGAAACAATGCATGAACAAAATGAAAATAAATCAAACACAGCAACATATACATTGTGGGAGTCCCAGAAGGAGAGGAGAGAAAGAGGCAGAGAGAATATTTGAAGAAATAATAGCTAAAACTCCCCAAATTTGATGAAGGCATGAATATAACCAGCCAAGAAGCTCCATGACTCCAAATAGGATGAACCCAAAAACACTCACACTAAGATACATTATAATGAAACTATCAAATTATCAAACTATCAAAACACAGGTATCAAAACCCAAGAGTGAGAATCTTGAAAGCAGCAAGAGAGAGGTGACTTGTCACATATAAGGGATCCTCAATAAGATTATAAGCAGATTTCTCCTCAGAAACTTTGGAGACCATAAGGCAGTGGTCTGATATAGTCAACGTGCTAAAAGAAAAAAATTACCAACCAAGAATCCTATCCTGTCCAGCAAAACTATTTGTCAGAAGTAAGGGGAGAAATTAAGTCATAGCCAAATAAAATCTAAGGGAATTTGTTACCACTAGACCTGCTTTACTAGAAATGTTAAAGTGAGTCCTGCAGGTTAAAATGGAAGGACACTAGACAGTAACTCAAAGCTGTATGAAGAAATAAAAAAGTGCAGTAAAGGTAAATACATGGACAATTATAAAATCTAGTATTTTCATAACAATGGTATGTAACTCCATTTGTTTTCTGCGTGATTTAAGAGACTGATATTTTAAAAAAACAATTATTAGTCTAAATGCTAATATCATTGTGACTTTGCTCTATAACTTCACATTTTGTTTTTTACATAATTTTAAGAGACTAACACATTTTTAAAAATTGTCAGTTTATGTTTTGGGACACACAACGTATAAAGATGTAATTTTATGACATCAATAACTGAAAGGGCAGGAGCAGAAATGTAAAGGAGCAGTTTTTGTATGTTAATGACATGCTGTTATAAATGCAAATGTCATAAATGCTGTTAAAAATGCAAATAAATGACATTATGCTGTGTTGTAATGTTAGGATGTTAAATGTAATCTCCATGGTAACCACTAATAAAATAAAACAATTCAAAAATAGGCAAAGGACCTGAATAAACATTTTCCCAAAGAAGATATACACATGGCCAACAAGCACTTGGAAAGATGCTCAACATCACTAATCACTAGGGAAATGCAAATCAAAACTACAGTGAGATACCACCTCAACTCACTAAGATGGCTACTGAGAAAAAAAAAAAAAACAACAGAAATTAACCAAGTGTTGGCTAGGGTATGGAAAAATTGGAACACTTGTGCCCTGTTGGTGGGAATGTAAATTGGAACAGCGGCTATGAAAAACCATCTGGCAATTCCTCAAAAAATTAAAAATTAAATTTCAGTTTGATCCGTTAAACCCCATTTCTAAATTTTTTTTTTTTAAGAATTCAATTACATTTTATTCCACTGGTGGTTTCATTCCCCCCCTCCCTCCCCCACCCGCTCCTTCATTTCCTCTCTAATTCTTTGCGGCACTGCAGGGTGTACTGTGTCTTCCAAAATGATTAAGGAGGACTATTCCATCCATCCCCAGACTGGCAGAGTCGGAAGGGATCTTGGAGGTGATGTCAGGCTGCCATTTACAAGTTCTAGTAGATGAATCAGTTGTACTTCAGAACCACAACTGGAAATTCTGATTGTGTGGGTCTCAGCAGGGCTTGGGAATCTGTATGTGCCTCTGTGAGTTTCTCTACCAGTTCCTGTTCAGTCCCTGTTCGGCCTTGCTGTCCCCTGAGTTGTCCGATCTCAGTTACTCCTTGGTAAAAGTGATGCACCTGAGGTACCCAGAAGAATTCCCCGCAGGGCTGTGACCAGGACCCGCCTCTCTCCACCCTGATAGCAGTGCTCCTGGCCTTGGAGCCCATTTCTAAATTTGAAGGCCGAGTCTTGAAGAGATGTTTGTTCACCATGTTCATAACAGCATTATTCACAATAGCTAAAATGTGGAAACAAACCAAGTGCTCATTGACAAATAAATGGACAAAAAGAATGTGATATATACATACAATGGAATATTAATCAGCCTTAAATGGGAAGGAAATTCTGACGCATGGTGCAACATGCATGAACCTTGAGGACATTATGCTAAGTGAAATAAGTCGGTCACAGAGAGACAAATACTGTGTGAATCTATATATGAGGCACCTAGAGTAGTCAGATCATAGAAACAGAAAGTAGAATGGTGGTTTCCGGGGCCTGAGGGGAGGAGGGAATGGGGAGTTACTGTTTAATGGGCATAGAGTTTCAGTTTTGCGAGATGAAAATAGTTCTGGAAATGGATGGTGGTGATGGTTGCACAACAGTATGAATGGACTTAATACCACTAGGCTGTACACTTAAAGATGGTTAAGATGGTAAATTTTACACTATGCATATTTTAGCACAATAAAAAGTCTCTGAGAACCTGAGGAATTATCATATAAACAATGTGTGTGTATTTTAGTGTACAAGGTTTATAAATTCAATTTTGACTACTTTTTTTGGTTTTTTCCTTGATTCTCTGCTCTGTTTTATGCAAAAGAGTTTGTCTAATAGCTGAGTTCGATATAGGTGAAGTCCTTTGACAAATTTTATATAGGGTTTTTTTGCCCTCATTCAGGTTCATAATATATAAAGGCACTTTAACAGAATGGATAAAATTTTAGGCTCTGGAATCAGAAAAAGGAAGACCTGGGTTTGAATCTGAGTTCCACAGTGACTACTTAAGTGACTTTGGGAAGTTATGCAGCCTGTGTCAAAGTTTATTCATTCATGAAATGGAGATAATAAGTTACCTGTGGGGTCCCTTGGGAAGATTAACGAGAAAATGGTTGTGTAATGGTACAGTGCATGATGCCAGATACCAGTCAGGGTCAAGGTGTATTAACACTATACTGAGAAGCTCCAGCAGGATGAGGGCGAGGTGGGGAGTCTCTCTTGTTCATTCTGCTTGGTGGTGAGTGACCATTTCAGCCAGTTCACTTTACAATGTGGAGGGGGAATTACACCCAGAGCATTGCTTTATTATTAGATGTTATCAACAATATGCGGATTTGTAATGATAAAATTTGTAAAACTTCTTTTATAAAAGAAAAAAATGATTTTTCAATTAAATTTAGAAAATGGGCAATGAGAAAAAAACTTATTTCAGATGAGTTTACCCTATGATCACAAAGTGGGCCTGAGTGAACATATGGCCTCTTAGAATAAGGGTAAAATAAAGTCTTTCAAGACCCAGTGGGGCACATTGGTTTTCCCTAAAAGGCCTAGGGACCAGATATTCAAAAGAGACATAACCATATTTAAGTTTGAAAGCCTTCTTTCTCACTTTTTATTTGCCTTTTGGATGGAAGCCTTTATACATACACATACAGGTGCACGCACGCGCACACACACACACACACACACACACACACACACACTGTGTGTGTGTATTCTTAGTTTTCCTACTTGTATTTCTTTTTACAGAAAAAAAAAAAAGAAACATACAGTTGCCGGATAACCTTGGTGAATACACTTCTTCATTTGGAACCAGGAAAGGGATGTTTGGGGTTCCAGGTCACCCTCCTTTTACCTCTCTTACCTATTCTCTTCTTTATTCAGACTTAAAGACAATGTGAGAGCATAATTGATGATAAAGTGTCTTTCTTTCAGAAGCAGGCACGCAGAAGGAAAAAAGCATATGTCAATAAGCTATACAGATGTATACTGGGATTGAAAGCATACGTCCAAAGACTTGGACATGAAAGTTCACAGCAGCATTATTCATAATAGCCAAAAAGTTGACATAACCCAAATGTCTATTCCCTGATGAATGGAGAAAATGTGGTGTATCCGTACAATGGAATATATCTGTGTATATATAAGTATATACATATTTGTATTTAGTTTATTCAGCTTTGTTGTATTTACCGAGTTGTATACCTTAAAAGTGTAAATCTTAACAGTATGTGGATTATATCTCAATAAAGCAGTTTTCAAAAAAGGAAAAGCCTCAAAAAAAAAAAAAGGAAAAGAAAGGCATGACTAGATTCTCATAGAACTGTTGGTTTTATGACATCTGTATGTAACTTCACCATAGCAGAGTTATAACATTTTCATGAATAACCTGAAGGTTATTTACATAGAGCCAATTTATTCTGAAAAAAAAAAAAAAAAAAAAGAGTTTCCCAGGAAAAGCAGGCAACATTAATGGTAAATTAGCTCCGACTCTCTTGGAGGATTATGGAAATATTTGCACTCTGTATTCACATTCATCAGTTGAAGCTTCGGAGGCAGTGTTTGTTTTCTGAATGTTTCACGCTTCCTGGAGAGGTTGAAAAATTCTTATTATTAGGAGTAATACCAAAACAGCATTGCGCATTTGATGTGAAAAATTCAAGAGAATGACTAAAAAAGTTCTAGCAAAGCTGCTTTTACATTCTACCTCTGTTCTCTGCTAATGTGTGTGTAAGTCTTGTTTTCCGATGCCTGTTTATTTAAGCAATGAATTTCTTCCAGAAATGGAAAACCCAGTAAGCAATGATAAAGTCCACTCTAAAACAAAGTTGAGAAGTTGAGTTTTTCATTGCTTTTCCATTTGATCTTCTTTAATGATTAAAATGAACAATGTCCTCAATGTGCTAAAGTAAGGAATTAGATGGAAATAATATTACAGGCTTTAAGTTGTGCAATGCTTTTAATCTTATAGGTATGGCAACTGATATTTTGGGGCTAGGGATCATTCCTTAACTATCAACAGAAAAATTCTTTTATAGAAGAAAAGTACATTATGTGGTTAGATTTAGAGCTTATTTGGATCATACATTTAATTATGCTTTTTGAAAAAAAAGAAATTCTAATCTATAAAACAGATTAGAAATAACAGTGCAAATCCTTTTAGCCTGCAAGCCAGTTTTATTGTCAGTTATTATCAGAAATTATCTATAACATTCAGTGAGCCAGTCCACTGCCAGCTCCTCTAAGAGCATAGATTCCAAAATAAAACAAAAATAAATTAAATGAGAAATAGAGACAGAGTCTTTCATTTGCAACCTCCTTAAAGTCAAATGAAATGATTCCTCCCTGGGTCCAAACAGCTTTCTTTTCAGCTGATGTCACTAAAGAATTCCACACCCAGCAATGCCTGAGGGTTATAGTGGAAGTGAAGGGCAAAGATACCCTGGTTTCCAGGGACAGCTTCCTGGACTAGAGACATTGGAAAAACTGCCCCCTAACAAGTCTTTATTACACATTTTTAAAGTTCTGAAGTCATTCTTGGTGGCCCTACTCTTGATATGACCCATCCATCAACGAGGCGCCCATGGCATCTGATCAGGAAGTAGGGACCACTGCACTCACATCTGATACCTTGGGAATCACTACAGTAGACTTACGTTTTCATCAGTGTCTCTCCCATACCATTTTAAAATCTGTAGCTCACCAAAGTGATACACTGTTCCTCTACACAGCAATCCCATTTGCCTTAATTCTCACTACCTCTGCTTTGCTTGTCAAGGCATACATTTTCTCTCCATGTAAACAATCTCTGTGCATGCCAATTTTGGAAAAAATTCCAAATCTCCACTGAACACTCACCACCCACAGATTGGTGGAGCATATTAAGCTGGACCTAGCAGAACAGCTCTGTCTGTTGCTAGACATTCTACAGACAGCTGGGCTAGCAGAGTACTGAGCCACTGTGGTATTTACAAACAAGGTACCACTTCTTCCACAGTACATCCACTTCCACACCAATTGTCTGTTCTCCCCACCTGACTCCTGAGCTTCCCTGCACCATAGTTTCTCCAGCACCTGGCTAATGTCTGAAAGAACGGCAGGCAAGTCATGAGAACTTTCAGAAGAACTTCCAGTGGCCCAAAGAGCACAAAGAATACAACAACTGGCTGAGAATGTCCAACTGGGAGAGACTATTAGGTTCTGCTTCCAGCACACATGTCCTCTGCATATATCCTGCATTGGAAAACCAAAGCATGGAAGTCATCAGATTCATCACCTCCTCGAGTCATCTATCCCAGGCTATTTGTAGTGACCTCTCTGCAGGTATTTTCTCTCTGCAGGTACCTCTCTGAGGTATTTTCCCCACCAAGACCTCTATCCTTTCATATCCCAGGGCCCACTTCAGTAATCTGATAGTAGAAACCCAAGTACCTTATCAAAAAGATTCTGAAAGAATGGAAATAATAAAAAACATGGACAACAAAAAGTGTTGCTGAGAATATGGAGAAATCGGAACTGTGCTAATGGTGTAGCCACGTTGGCATACGATTTAGCAGTTCCTCAAGAAGTTAAAAGTAGAATTGCCATATGACCTGACAGTTTTACTCCTGGGTACATACCCCAAAGAACTGAAAACATATGGCCACAAAAAACTTGTTAACAAATGTTTACCACAGTATTATTCATAATAGCCAAAAGGTGGAAACAACCCAATCATCCATCAGCTGATGGATGGATGGATGAACAAAATGTAGTAAGTCCATGTGATGGAATATTATTCAGTCATAAAAAGGAATGAGGTACTGATACATGCTACAACATGTATGGACCTTGAAAACATTATGCTAAGTGTAAGAAACTAGTCACAAAGGACCACATATTGTAGGATTCCATTTATATGAAATGTCTAGAGTAGGCAAATTCATGGAGACAGAAACTAGATTAATAGTTGCCTAGGGTGAGAAGAAATGAGAAGTGATGGGCTCTGGGATATGATAAGATAGAGGTCTTGGTGGGGTTAATGCCTCAGAGAGGTGTTAGCGTTAGGGTCATTGCACATAGCCTGGGGTAGTTGGCTTGGTGAGGTGATGAAGCTGATGACTTCTATACTTTGGTCTTCCAATGTGGGATATATGCAGGGGAGCAGGGATATATATGTGTTGGGAGCAGAGCCTGATAGTGTCTCCCATCTGGATATTCTTAGGGTGATGAAAACATTGTAAAACTAGATAGTGGTGATGGTTATACAATGAATTACTTAATTGTATACTTCCAAAGGATGACTTTTGGGGCACCTGAGTGGCTCAGTCGGTTAAGTGTCCAACTTCGGCTCAGGTCATGACCTCATGGTTTGTGGGTTTGAGCCTCACATTGAGCTCTGTGCTGACAGCTCAGAGCCTGGAGCCTGCTTCAGATTCTGTGTTTCCCTCTCTCTCTGCCCCTTCCCCAGTCATGCTGTCTCTCTCTCTCTCTCTCTCAAAAATAAATAAGCATTTAAAAAAAAAAAACAAACAAAAGGATGAATTTTATGGTATGTGAATTATATCTCAATTTCAAAAAGATACTAGATTCCTGGTGAAATGTCCAGTTCTAACATCTGGTTCACTGAGAAGCATATAGGCCAGAAGAAATGGGAACTTGCCTTCTACCTCAGGAAAGTCTTAAGTCTAATTTATTAAGACTGTCCACTCATGATGAGATGAATCAGAGAAGTGCCAGTGCAGACAGGGCAGAGGTTGCATTCATGTAAAGCCAGCTCCTAGCTGTCTTTGCCCAAGTTTATCTTCCTCTTTGTTTCTTCAACCCACCTATACTTGTTAGTCTGCATTTTCCCCACCCCCAACCTCAGCCCATTATCTATTCTTTTCCACCCTGAACTGTGCTTTTCCAGATTGACCTTCACTGATGCAGCTTCTGGGTTTTTGGCTTTTTGGAGTCTAGTTGGATTTGGCCAATGGGAGGCACCAGAAGTTAGATTGGAGGGCGAAGGTGGAGAGGATGGGATATTAATTCTTTTGGTCTTCCTTTCTCCCCAACTCCCATTCTTTGCCTCCTTGGGATCCTGGTAATGGCTTCATCCCTCTATAGCCATAGACCCTTCTTCCACATCTCCTGCTCTCAGTAGGCATTTCCCTCCCTTTGCCTTTTCAGACCGCGTTGTGATAATGGCTTCCTGCTAGTGCTTGCTGCAGATGCTTCATCTTCCCTTGTTAGTTTCTTTAATCCTGCCCCAACTGTTTCTTGTTGGGACAGTGGCTGGTATCCTACTCCTTTCCCTGTGTATCTCCCTGATTTCTAAGTCTGAGGCTTCTTGGTGCAGCTCCTATTTCTGAACGCCTTCCTTATTCTCTAGGAATAGCCACATTGGTGATGGGGAGTGGAGAAAAAATTGCAGATTTATAATTCCCTTCCTTCTATTTTATTCTCCAAGTATTATTCAGAAATGGCAGCTACCTGTAACACAGTGCAGGGCTTTCCTGTATCCAGAACATTAGTGTCTTAGAGGGATAGGGACAGAAGGGGGCTCAGTGGACAGTCTGGCTGTGCACCAGGGGAATTTTTAGAGACAGCCTGGGACCCAAGTTGCCCTGAACCCTTAAGGACTTCATCCATTTTTATTTCTACACTCCGCAGCTTTTGAATGAGGGTTTGTGTTATATAGACCCTGGCTTCATTTTTCCAGGAAAGGGGCAATCTTTAGAAAGTTAAGATAGTTTTTAGAGTCAAGGTAGGGCCTGACAAGAACCTCCAATTGTTTCATTATATAAAATACAGATCTTCCAATGCCAAAAGCTTATAGTGAGTTGAACATTTTCTCTTAGTCCGATCAGCTCCAAACCACTAAAATCAAATCCTTTATTAGACAAATCAGGGTTTTTTGACCCATTGCTACGGGGCAAACTACAAGGCATCTCACTAAACAAAGGAAAAAGAGTTAGAATTGATAGAATTTTGGAAGAGTAGAGTTTAGGTAAAATTTAAATAAATCAGTGTTTTGATGGGTTCCAAGCAAAGCAAGGCTGCATGAAGTGATTAATATCAGATCCCGAATGCAAAGTAGACCAAGGGCCTTATTTCCTTGGGGGGGGGGAGGGGCAGGGGGAAGTTGAGATAGATGTGGAATGTTGTGTGTTAAAAATCCTTATCTGAAGGTCTGCACCTGGGCTGTAAATCCAGATTGCTTCTCTGTGTCCAAGTAACTTACCCCCAACCCTGGGCAAGTGGGTTGTTTCATTCTTACTGACATCATTTCAAACAATTTAAATCAAAGTATTTAAAATTTCGATAGTCTCTGATTGCAGGCAATAGTTTCTCAGTGAGTGAGAAAGCAGTAGTCTTTTAAAGGAGGAGGGTGTTATGACAGTTTACAGCTGCAGTGTGTCCTCGGGGGAAATATTGTTTCCTGTTAACTCTGCAGCTGGCTTTATCTGTGTCTTTTATTCCAATCTGATGAATGGTGGACAGATTTTTACAGTCCTAGCTATTTTTACTTTCTCATTACCTTGATGAACTGCACTGGACACGTAGCATAAGAAAGAAATAAACTTTTGTAAGATTAAGCTGCTGACATTCTGAGGTTTTTGCTTTGTTTTGTTTTACCAGAGCATAACCTAGCCTATTCGGGATGTTATAGAAATTTCTATTTTAATTAAATTTCCATAAAATGAAGTATTGGCTTAGGGGTTGGTAGCAGGTGGTAGAAAACTATTACTGGAAAATGGAAGGATGTATATCCATATTATGCAGGAGCAAAACATTTGGTACAGTTGTCAGCTGAAGTAATTTGTAAGGCACATTGAATTTCTAATAATTTGAGGTTTGAGAAGAAGAGGTTGGAAAATAGAATGTTTATAGCCTGTGTTGGTTGCTGATGATTATGTTTGGCAAAGTGTTATAAGAAATAGATAAGCTCAGGAAAGAATTGGCCAGTTTGCAGACGGGAAAGGGAATAGTGTCCACAAATTTGGGAATTTATAAGGGTTGCAGAGGGCAACCATTTTGGAACCTCAGACAGCAAAAAGCATTGAGAAATGCTCTAATGACAGAGTCTGATTAAAACTCAAACCTGTGGCAAGGATCAAATCAAGGTTAGCCATGGGACATATTGTTAAAATCTCTGTATGGGTCGAGGTGGCACTTGGTATATCTTTTCAGTTGGACAGATTAGCTCTGGGTAAATGTGGCTGTCCCACCAAAGACAGGCCCAAAGTAATTGCAATTGAGAGCAAGAGAGAGAGACACAGAGAGAGAGAGAGAGAGAGAGAGAGAGAGAGAGAGAGAAGCGGTGTGTGTGTGTATGTGGTGGGGGGTGTCAATAAAACAAAGAAATGTGGAAAATTCAAGAAGTATGACTAAAGAGAAATGAAAACATATGTCCATTCAAAAACTTGTACACAAGCATTTATAGCAGTATTCTTCATAATAGCCAAAATGTGGAAACTACCCAAATGTGTGTCATTTAATGAATAAATCAAATACATGTATCCATACAGTGGATGGATATTATTCATTAGTAAATTATTCATTAGTATTATTCATTAGTAAAAAGAATTCATTAGTAAATATTATTATTTATTATTCATTAGTAAAAAGAAATGAAGTACAGATACATGCTACAACATGGATGAACCTTGAAAACGTGCTACATGGAAGAAGCCAGTCACAGTAATTGACGGTCCACTTCTTTTTTTTTTTTATTTAATTTTATTTTTTTAATTTAATTTTTTAAATTTACATCCAAATTAGCATATAGTGCAACAATGATTTCAGGAGTAGATTCCTTAATGCCCCTTACCCATTTTAGCCCATCACTCCTCCCACACCCCCTTCAGTAATCCTCTGTTTGTTCTCCATATTTGTGAGTCTCTTATGTTTTGTCCTCCTCCCTGTTTTTATATTATTTTTGTTTCCCTTCCCTTAATGTTCATCTGTTTTGTCTCTTAAAGTCCTCATATGAGTAAAGTCATATATTTGTCTTTCTCTGACTGACTAATTTCACTTAGCATAATAGCCTCCGGTTCCATCCACGTAGTTGCAATGGCAAGATTTTAATTCTTTTTGATTGCCGAGTAATACTCCATTGTATAGATATACACCACATCTTCTTTATCCATTCATCCATTGATGGACATTTGGGCTCTTTCCATACTTTGGCTATTGTTGATGGTGCTGCTGTAAACATTGGGGTGCATGTGTCCCTTCGAAACAGCATACCTGTATCCCTTGGATAAATACCTAGTAGTGCAATTGCTGGGTCATAGGGTAGTCCCAGTTTTAGTTTTTTGAGAAACCTCCATACCGTTTTCCAGAGTGACTGCACTAGCTTGCATTCCCACCAACAATGCAAAAGAGATCCTCTTTCTCCGCATCCTCGCCAACATTTGTTGTTGCCTGAGTTGTTAGTTAGCCATTCTGAGAGGTGTGAGGTGGTATCTCATCGTGGTTTTGAGTTATATTTCCCTGATGATGAATGATGTTGAGCAGTTTTTCATGTGTCAGTTAGCCATCTGGATGTCTTCTTTGGAGAAGTGTCTATTCATGTCTTTTGCCCATTTCTTCACTGGATTATTTGTTTTTTGGGTGATGAATTTGATAAGTTCTTTATAGATTTGGGATACTAACCCTTTATCTGATATGTTGTTTGCAAATATCTTCTCCCATTCTGTTGGTTGCCTTTTAGTTTTACTGATTGTTTCCTTCGCTGTGCAGAAGCTTTTTTATATTGACGAGGTGCCAATAGTTTGTTTTTGCTTTTGTTTCCCTTGCCTCCAGAGACGTGTTGAGTAAGAAGTTGCTGCGGCCAAGACCAAAGAGGTTTTTGCCTGCTTTCTCCTCGAGGATTTTGATGGCTTCCTGTCTTACATTGAGGTCTTTCATCCATTTTGAGTTTATTTTTGTGTATGGTGTAAGAAAGTGGTCCAGGTTCATTCTTCTGCATGTTGTTGTCCAGTTTTCCCAGCACCACTTGCTGAAGAGACTGTCTTTATTCCCTTGGATATTCTTTCCTGCTTTGTCAAAGATTAGTTGGCCATAGGTTAGTGGGTCCATTTCTGGGTTCTCTATTCTGTTCCATTGATCTGAGTGTCTGTTCTTGTGCCACTACCATACTGTCTTGATGATTGAAGCTTTGTTGTATAGCTTGAAGTCCGGGATTGTGATGCCTCCTGCTTCGGTTTTCTTTTTCAAGATTGCTTTGGCTGTTTGGGGTCTTTTCTGGTTCCGTACAAATTTTAGGATTGTTTGCTCTAGCTCTGTGAAGAATGCTGGTGTTATTTTGATAGGGATTGCATTGAATATGTAGATTGCTTTGGGTAGTATCAACATTTTAACAATATTTGTTCTTCCTATCCAGGAGCATGGAATCTTTCCATTTTTTTGTGTCTTCTTCAATTTCTTTCATAAGCTTTCTATAGTTTTCAGTGTATGGATTTTTCACCTCTTTGGTTAGATTTATTCCTAGGTATTTTATGATTTTTTGTGCAATTGTAAATGGGATCAATTCCTTGATTTCTCTTTCTGTTGCTTCATTGTTGGTGTATAGGAATACAACTGATTTCTGTGTGTTGATTTTATATCCTGCAACTTTGCTGAATTCATTAATCAGTTCTAGCAGTTTTTTGGTGGATTCTTGAGGGTTTTCCATATAGAGTATTATGTCATCTGCAAAGAGTGAAAGTTTGACCTCCTCCTGGCCGATATGGATGCCTTTTATTTCTTTGTGTTGTCTGATTGCAGAGGCTAAGACTTCGAATACTATGTTGAATAACAATGACGAGAGTGGACATCCCTGTCTTGTTCCTGACCTTAGGGGGAAAGCTCTCAGTTTTTCCCCATTGAGGATGATATTAGTGTTGGGTCTTTCATATGTGACTTTTATGATCTTGAGGTATGATCTTTGATCCCTACTTTCTCGAGGTTTTTTTTTTTTTTTATCAAGAAAGGATGCTGTATTTTGTCAAATGCTTTCTCTGCATCTATTGAGAGGATCATATGGTTCTTGTCCTCTCTTTTATTGATGTGATGAATCACATTAATTGTTTTTTGGATATTGAACCAGCCCCTGCATCCCAGGTGTAAATCCCACTTGGTTGTGGTGAATAATTTTTTTAATGTATTGTTGGATCCGGTTGGCTAATATCTTGTTGAGGATTTTTACATCCATGTTCGTCAGGGAAATTGGTCTATAGTTCTCCTTTTTAATAGGGTCTCTGTCTGGTTTTGGAATCAAGGTAATGCTAGCTTCAATGAGTTTGGAAGTTTTCCTTCCATTTCTATTTTTTGGAACAGTTCAAGAGAATAGGTGTTAACTCTTCCTTAAATGTTTGGTAGAATTCCCCTGGAAAGCCATCTGGCCCTGGACTCTTGTTTTTTGGGAGATTTTTGATTAATAATTTGATTTCCTTACTGGTTATGGGTCTGTTCAAATTTTCTATTTCTTCCTGTTTCAGTTTTTGTAGTGTATATGTTTCTAGGAATTTGTCCATTTCTTACAGATTGCCCATTTTATTGGTATATAATTGCCCATAATATTCTCTTATTGTTGTTTTTATTTCTGCTG
Source organism: Felis catus (assembly GCF_018350175.1). Lineage (NCBI taxonomy): Eukaryota > Metazoa > Chordata > Mammalia > Carnivora > Felidae > Felis > Felis catus. The sequence continues at coordinate 73,493,094 of NC_058374.1, forward strand.
TTGGTTGTGATCTCTCCCCTTTCATTCTTGATTTTATTTAATTAATTAATTAATTAATTATAATTTATACCATGGGCTTTTGTTTTCTTTTCAAGAAAACAACAACAAAAACAATTTATAAAATTGTTTTTCAGATTATTACTTTACTCTTGTGAAAAGTCCCTTTCCTTTTTCTTTTTGATCAAACTGGCTAGTGGTTTATCAATTTTGTGAATTTTTTCAAAGAACCAGCTTCTGGTTTCATTGATCTGTTCTATTTTTTTTTTTTTTTTTTTTTTGGTTTTGATAGCATTAATTTCTTCTCTAATCTTTATTATTTCCTGTCTTCTTCTGGTTTTGGGTTTTATTTGCTGTTCTTTTTCCAGCTCTTTAAGGCGTAAGGTTAGGTTGTGTATCTGAGATCTTTCTTCCTTGTTTAGGAAGGCCTGGATTGCTAAATACTTTCCTCTTATGACCGCCTTTGCTGCATCCCAGAGGTTTTGGGTTGTGGTGTTATCATTTTCATTGGCTTCCATATACTTTTTAATTTCCTCTTTAACTTATTGGTTAGCCCATTCATTCTTTAATAGGATGTTCTTCAGTCTCCAAGTATTTGTTATCTTTCCAAATTTTTTCTGGTGGTTGATTTCGTAGCGTTGTGGTCTGAAAATACGCATGGTATGATCTCAATCTTTTTGTACTTGCTGAGGGCTGATTTGTGCCCCGGTATGTGGTCTGTTCTGGAGAACATTCCATGTGCACTGGAGAAGAATGTATATTCTGCTTCCTTAGGATGAAATGTTCTGAATATATCTGTTAAGTCCATCTGGTCCAGTGTGTCATTCAAAGCCATTGTTTCCTTGTTGATTTTTTGATGATCCACTTATCTGTTATCCTCACCAGTCTGAGTTCTTTAAGGGCACTATATCTTTGTATTCCCTGCTTCTGCAAATAACAAATAATCAATAAATGATGATGACAACAAGTGTAACTTATGGAAGGCTTACTATCTATCTGTGCTAAGGTAAAGGCTTTACCCACATTATTTCATTTAATCCTGATAAGTCATGTGTAGGTCTGTTTAACACAAATCCGGTTGAATGAACCTCCCCAAGTCTTCCAGGAGTCCGGGATCTTTGTGTCGTTAGCACACAAGTCAATATCATGTGAGCCCTTACCATAACTGTCTTCCCCAGGATTTCTGCGCTCTTCCGAGAGCTTGTTTTTTTTTTTCATAGTGTCTTCTTACTTTTATTTTTCCATTCCTCCTGAATTCCTGACCTCACTTGGATCTTTCCTCTTGCCTGTGTCACCTCTCAGCTTTATATCAAACATGGAACATAGGCCTTTTCTTTCGCTTCACCACACTCATTAGCATAAGGTAGTTGCAGGTAGCAGATTTTTTACCAAAGTCTTGAGAAAAATAAAGTGGCATATTGCATTGCAACACAGCATGCACTATAAAATTGATCATTATGCCAAATATCTCTGAAGGGATGCACAAGAAACTGCTAATTGCAGATGCCTAAAGAGAAGGGAACTGGAGGGTTAGGGCTCAGGAGTGAAAGATGGGCTTTTAATTTATACCATGGGCATTTGTTTTCTTTTCAAGAAAACAACAACAACAAAAAAAGCAACTTATAAAATTGTTTTTCAGATTATTACTTTGCTCTTGTTAAAAGTCCCGTAGCCATTCTCATCCTCAGAACATGTCCTCTGGCTGCCTCTTGTAGTACCTCAGCTTTCTGAGGTGGACTCTCTCCTTTCTCCCAACTCCCTTTACTCTCAACCCTTCCTTTATTCTCCACTTCCACACCTCTTTTTTGGTTCTCCCTTAATTGTACCTTTTTTTCCAATTTTCCAGACTAGGCCCAGAAGGATAGAGAAGGAGGAGTCCTATCTTTCATGTCCAAAGAGACCATCTAGCTTCTCCATGAATCATGCATCAAGTATAGGAAGCTGCAGTCTGTTCTTATTTGAAGTCACACCTGCTAAAATGACTATAATTTTTAAAAAATGAAAACAACAAGTGAAGATTGTGAAGATTAGAGAAATTGGAAACCTCGGGCATTGCTCACAGGGGTGTAGAATGGTACAGCCACTATGGAAAACGGTTTGACAGTTTCTCAAAAGGTTAAACTTAGAATTATCATATAACCCAGCAATCCCACTCCTAGGTATATATCCACAAGAATTGAAAGCAGGGACTTAAACAGATATTTGTATGCCCATGTTCATAACACAGTAGCCAAAAAGGCAGAAACAACCAGTATCTACCGGATACAGATAAACAAAATGTGGTATATATGTACAATAGAATATTATTTAACCATAAAAAGGAATGAAATTTTGTTATGTGCTACAACATAGATAGACCCAAAAAACATTATGCTTAGTGAAATGAGCCTGACACAGAAGGACAGACATTATATGGTTCCACTTATATGTGGTCCCTAGAATAAACAAATTTATAGAAACAGAAAGTGGGATAAAGGTTACTAGGGACTGAGGGGAGGGGATAGGGAGAGCTATTGTTTAATGGATACAGAGATAATGAAATGGGGATATTGAAAAAGTTTTGAGTACAGAGAGAGGTGATGGTTACACAACATTGTGCATGTATTTAGTGGCACTGAATTGCACCCTTAGGAATAGTTAAAATGATAAATATTACGTTATGTACATTTTACCATGGTAACCCTCCCTCCAAATACCATATTTTCTATACCTGCTGTGTACAATTTCCCCCATGACAGAGATGCTGACTCGGGCTGAGGAAAATAACATTGTCAAGGACACACACACCTAGGAAGTGCAGATTGGAATGCAAATCCAGTTGTGGACTCAGGCCTTCTTTTAATCCTAAACCACTAAATCATTATCTCTTATTTACTGTACTGGTTTGTGATAACACTTTTAATGTTAAATTGCAGTTAACTGTTGGTTTGTTCCTCTGGCTTGATTGTGAACTTCTTAAAGGAAGGAAAAGCTTTCTCCATATTTGAATGCTTAATGATTAACTCAGAGGTTGACACACGGAGTCTTCTGGAAGCTGAAGGCGTTGCTAAGGGTTAGGCCAAGACCCAGCCAAGGACTTGATCTGAAATGGGGCTGTGATGGGTTCTATTAAGGAACTCTGCAAATGTGAACATAGCACTTATGCCAGGTACTGTTAGATGTTGGGGTGCAGGGCCAAGGAACACAGTCTCCGACCTCAGGAAACTTGAGTCTAGTGGCCCAGGTGTGAACAGTGAGACAGTCTTAGAGAACCACCAGACACATGCTCAGAGAGCGCATAAGGTACAATGGAGGAGGCAGCGCCTGATCTGAGTCTTGAGGAAAAGACGGGGAGAAGAAGAACAGGAAACAGTGTTCCAGGCAGAAGACAAAGCAAGTGTGAAGACATGGAGTGTATAAAAGCATGGTGGGTACTGGGAATAATTCTTTGTGGCTGGGATATGGAGTAAGGGGAGGGAGATGTGCTATGATCCAAAGCCGGAGAGGTGGAAGAAGTCCCAGCCAGGAAGGGCCACTGAGATTTGGGACTTCGTGCTGACGGATGGTTGTAAAAAGAGAACTGACAGGGCAGCTCAGTTGGTTGAGTGTCTGTCTCTTGATTTTGTGTCAGGTCATGAGCTCATGGTTTGTGTGATCAAGCCCCGAGTCGGACTCTGTGCTGATAGTTCACAGCCTGCCCGGGATTCTCTCTCTCTCTCTCTCTCTCTCTCTCTCTCTCTCTCTCTCTCTGTCTCTCTCTCTCTCTCTCTCTCACTCTGTGCCCCTCCTCACCTCAAAATAAATAAATAGACATAAAAAAAAATAAAAAAGAGAACCGACATGATCACATTTGTTCTGTGGAAAAATCAGTCTGAATGCAATGTGGGGAATGGATTGGATGGCGACAGACAAGGCTGGAATCCCAGGGTGGATTCCAGAGATGCCAGTGGCTTGAAACCATCCGAGAAGGCTTACAAGCCAAGAGTTACAGGCAGGGCCCTGTCACTCAAGGGATGTAGCACAGATGTCAGAAATAGGGACTGACAGCCAAGCCTGACAGTCTAAGGAAGCTGCTGTCAGAGAATGGCTGCAGAAGTCAAAGACGGAGTCCCAGGAGCCAGGCTGAGTCAGAAGGCAAGAAAGCAGGTGCCAGCATGGGGCATGGATTCCAAAACTGGGATCTCAGGGACCCTGAAGAGCCTTCAACATTACACAGGAAATGTCAAAGCAGCAAGACACATCCCCTTGTTATGAGAGGCGGGATGACCAGGAACCAACCATTCGGGTCCTGAGATCTGTTCTGATTCACTTCTCTGTGCCCAGTCCCCTCTACTTACTCTCCACACAGTGTAATCTTTTTCTTCTCCCGTTGAACTGCATTGAGATTTTGAGTGACCATTAATTCAATGATTATTCAGCACCCCAAATGAACTTACCACTTTGACAGAGTCCTTGGGACACAGAGGCCAAAAATTGGTAGTGGGATGGAGACACCTGTCTTCCTTGGAGCCTCGGCTGAGGGGCACTGATGAGTTCAGGGTGCTACAGTCTGTGTAAGCACCTCATCATATTAAGCAAGCTCAAGAAGGGATAAATAGAAAAAAAACCCCAATATTTATTGATTAGATCTTTTTAGTTCAAAACTAATTTTGAAATTTCCAGTTGTGAAGGTGAAAATTGAGAAAAAATTGACAATTTCATGTAGTTCAGACATGTAAAAGTCACCTTGTTGTGAGCCTCAGAAACACATAATTGACTTAATCAGTCACATTCACCATTGGTTCAAGTTGGCCACCTGTTGTCTGTCAGTTTTCCCACCCCCCACCCCCAACACCAAAGAACTAGAGCACTGACCACAGCATCCATCTCTCTGCATACTTGCCCCACCCTGCCCTTTCCAGAACCCTCCTGAAACAACCACTGTCTTGAATGTTGCGTATATCACTCTCTCTCTAATCGTTGTATCCAGCACATAGGTAAGGCTGGTCTAGATACTGTTTAGTTGTTGTTTTGAAACTTATGAAAAGAACATAATGCTGCAAATATGTGATATTCTGAGGCCTTGCATTTTTCATTCAAGGTATTACTAAAACGAACTGTAGTTTATTCATTCTCAATGTTTACAGTTTTCTGTTGTGTGATATACACAGTGAAAGGCACTTTCTGGGTTATTTCACTCCATCTCCAAAACAACCCTAAAAATGGGCGTATAATATTCATCCTTACTTTGGGAGCAAATTAATTAATGGCACATCAGGACTGAGGCTTGAGTCTCAACTCCCTCACTTTTCTGGGCAAGTTACATAATCTCTTAAGGTTGAGACTGGATTTGTAAGCCTCACTTTCTTCTTCGGTAAAATTTGGATTGAAAAAAAAAAGCCCCTCCCTTAGGGGATTGTTGTGATTATCTCAGCATGGCACCTGGCAGGTGGTAAGTACTAAATGATGTGAATTACGTTAGATTTTATTACAAAGTGAGGCAACTGGGCCATTGGCAGGTTAAGGAGATCTTTCTGGAGATCACATAGCTAGCAATGGCAAACCAGAACTTGAACCTGTCTTTGCACAACTACAAGGTTATGCTTTTCCCCCAGACCTTTAAGTGTAGTGTGTGTGTGTGTGTGTGTGTGTGTGTGTGTGTGTGTGTGTGTGTGTGTTAAAAAAAAAGGGTGCTTGTTTAAAATGCAATTCACTAGGTTCTCTCTCACAAGCAAGAAGGAATTTCTCTTGCTTCATTGCCTTTAGTACAGGCGGTAAGTACTAAACATTTCTTTTTGGAACAGTTTATGAGAGAAAAATGTTTTCAAATTTATGAGGCTCTCATGCATTTTGAGAAGAGATTTTCATATTCCACATATTTCCTTCTTTGGATCTTTCTATTTAGGGATCAGTTTAAAAATACAATCCCTCTCTCTGGAGCAAAAAGGTTGTGAACCCTGAGTTTCATATCTCTTGAGATTTTCAGTCACTTTAAAGGAGAAATACAAAGAAAATGAAAGGAAATAAAAAGAAATATAGCTTATTTTTGGCTTGGAAAACAGCACAATTCCATGATAGGCTGCAGTAAATTGGAGACACTGAAAGAAAATTCATCATTTACCAAAACTTATGGGATGCTTTTCCCCTCAAGAAAAATAAACAGTTGCGTACTGGAATCACATCCTTAAAATAGGCCTCTTCAATATATCTGGTTCCTTTTACTGCCTGTTGACCAGATGCCTCTCTTTACAAAATTTTATTGATGTGTGATTTTGCCACATTTTTAGTAACAATGTATATAGCTTTAGAAGCTTAAAGCTCTACTTTGAGGACCTAGAAGTAATGTCCCAAGCCCCTAAGAAACAGATGATTCACAGGATTTGTTTGTGCTCAGTTGTCCATTTAAAACTAAAGACCCCTAGAACTAGATCAAACCAGAGTTCAGTTTTGTTTTTGTTTTTTTCAAAGATTTCTCTCCCTACCTTTTTGAAAAGACCACACCTTCTTTCAGTGAACTGAAGGCAATTCTTGGCAATGGCATCATTGTTGACTCAGGGACAGGAAATGGATTGTTCAACATCTATGTCTGTTTTCTACTTTGATTTCTTTACCTGTCCCACATTAGAGATACCTGGAAGGACATGAGTGTTTCCTCAGCAATATATACATATCAAGGAGACTTGGCCTCTGTGTGACCCAGTGTCAATCGTGAGATTAGTGGGCTGTTCCGAGGTAAAGATGATCGGGTTGTAGACGGGATGCCTGGGCCACCATCTTGTCAACAGGGGAGAAAGAGACTATTAGAAAATGGTGACTCGGTAGTTGAACTTCAGGCCAGCAGGTTCTTGGTATCTCGGGGTCTTGTTCTTCTGAAAGAACTTAGACTCATGTTTTCAAAGTATGTTCATGGGGCTTTAGATTTTAAAGTAGCTCCTTGTGGGCCATGGTGGAGAGATGAAGCAGGTAGAAAGGGTTTGGGAGCCAGAGCCGTTAGGCTCTAGACCTCACCCCTCACCATTTCAACCCACACAGCTCTGCTTTTATCTCATTGATAGATTGGACCTTACATCAGATATATTTTTTTAATGTGTATTATTTATTTTGAGAGAGAGAGAGAGAGAGAGAGTGTGTGTGTGTGTGTGTGTGTGAGCATGACCTGGGGAAGGGCAGAAGGAGAGGGAGAGAGAATCCCAAGCAGGCTCCATGCTGTCAGCACAGAGCCCTACGTGGGGCTCCATCTCACAAACTGTGAGATCATGACCTGAGCTGAAATTGTCAGATGCTTTACTAACTGAGTCACCCAGGTGCCCCTACATCAGATATTTTTAATATAATCATATAAGGAAGTTGAACTTACCAGAAATTCTTCAGGGAAAGTAAGTGGTTAGGAAGACTGCTAAGATGAGTCCAGTAAATATGTGTCCAGTAAAATGCCATCTCAGGAAAGTGAGTCTTAATGACTTCAAAACTTTTGTTCGTTTGAGAAGGATAAGCAGGTTTGAAGACAGAGTTGAATTGCTCAAAGACAGAGTTGAATTGCTCATGGGCATCAAGGACAGGCTGTGTGTGTGTTGTGGGAGGAAGGCCAGACAGAGAATCTCTTGTGCACAGCACAGCCAAAGGGACTTGGGAGAAGAAATGTGTCAAATGGTGTTTTATGAAGTGGCACACAGTAGGACATGTAATGTAAAAAATCTCCTTTACTGTCCAGTCCTCTGAACACCCACATTCCAAACAATATTTAGTCAAACTTGCTCAGTGATGCTTTGAGGCTTTCATTGTGAGTAGATTCTTCGTGGAGAAGGCAAGAGATACTGAGGTTTGTAAACTGATGGTGTAGACAAGAAACAGACACCATACGTGTTTCATCCGGTGATTCACCAGAAGGACTCCCAAGACTCAATAGCCGGTAATACTCACTACTGAGATTTATTACAGCAAAGGGTACAGAGCAAAAGGAAGAGGAAGATGATACGTAACATTGGAATCCAGAGAGGTCCGGCACAGGGTCCTAAGGACTTCCTTGTCTGAGGCCACACAGGAATGAGTGCTTTTTTCCTAGCAGTGAACTACAGGCACGTGTGTGGAATGTCTCTGCTCAGGGAAGCCAAAATGAGTCTCAAGGTCTAAGGCTTTTATGGGGGACTGGTTACGTAGGCATATTCTGCTTGGCAACCAGTCTTGGCAACCAAAACTCAGGATCTCAACAATGAAACCAGGTGCATGTCATTAATCTTGGTGTCTGTGTAGAGCAACCTGAAAAGCCAGGATAGCATGGTCCATTGCTTTAGGTATATGTAACAATACCATTAGTCACTAGCATAAAAAACTTTCTGAGGTCCACATCCCCAGGAGTTGGCCAAGAGACATTCATGGTTCCCTTGAAGACATAAGTAGTAAGCAACCAGACTTACTGTGTGAACTTTTCCCTCACAATATGTGGAACACAACCAAGTCTGACTAGGATTCCAAATAGATTTCACCACCGCAAAATCACATGTATGTAGTAGAGGTTAAAGATGGCTTCTGCCACCTGGAGGCAGATCACAGGCTAGGCAAGAAGCCTTCCTGTCATAGGCTATTGGTTGAAGATGAAGAAACTATTATCTTTTAAGTCAGTGTTTAATTTCATGGTACTTGCTGTATTTATTTTACAAGCATTTAGTAAATTTTTGCTTAAAACTTGGAGCCTTTTCTCAACTTATGTGTGATGTGCTAGATTGTTGTGAATGTTGGGGATATACTAATGAAAAGACAGGTGTCTGCTCTTATGAAACTTACAACTCATGGGGGGGAATCAGAAAAAACAAGTAATTTGAGGAAGATATAATCCATTGATTTGGGGCAGAGTTGTAAAAGAAGACTGGTGTTCTCCCTGGGAGGCTAGAAAAAGGAAATTAGAGAAAATGAGATTATCAGTACTGCAAAGCCGTTTTATCACTTTCCTGCATGCCTTGCTAGCTAGGGTGACCAACCATCCCAGTTTGAATGGACTGAGGGGTTTCCTAGAATGCAGTACTTCTAGTGCTAAAGCTGTGACAGTTGGTGACCCTATTTCCAGCCCATGACCATTTCACTCCTCCTCCTCCTCCTCCTCCTCCTCCTCCTCCTCCTCCTCCTCCTCCTCGGGGAACTGTTCTCCCAACCACGGGGCTGGGTCTTGGTAGCCCTGTTTGTCCTGTGTCACCCTGCCAACCTGGCTATAGTAGAGATCAGGACCCAGTATTAGCCAATGTTTATCTAGAGAAGTTGGCTGAGGAAATCGCTCACAATCTAACTGCAGAGTTCTGTAGTGAAGTCTCACATGTTTCTGTCACTGAGGTCTCTGGAACAAATCTCGTGTTTGACCTTTGGGAAGCCTGTTTTTCTTTTAATTCTCTGAGGTACCTGATCTCCTTCTGAGTTCTCTTCCTTTGCCACCATTTTTGCTTAACCTAATTTAAATGGATTTTCTTTACTGTTACCAGAAACTTAACTAAGCCAATTGTCCAGGAAAGAGTATTTCCAAGTCAGGACAGACTACTCTTGTTCTTTAGTTAGAAGTGTTCCTAGAATATTCCTCAGGTTTACTGGAGAGATCTTTTGGGAATAGCTAACTACCTGGTTATAGAACTGTATTTTCATCTCTTGAGTGGACCTACCCACCAAATATATTCCTAGTTTCAGATTAATTAAATTGGTATTCTGCTTCATTTTGGTATCCCTTTTCTTTTTGGAATGGCTCAAAGTGTCTGGATTCTGTTAAAACTGGAGTGTGACACACAACCTCATCATCTTTCCCAAGGGCATGTTATTTGTATGCAGTAGGTGTGCAAAGAACACTCAGATGAGTAACTGACACCTCTAAGCCTTTTGTTAATTCGGAGGTATTGCATATTCTGCTCTACTTTCTAACCACAAATAATGCCCTCCCACTTAACCATTGCACTTGAAGAAAAATTGTGGCCTTTGCAACCACTCCCAAGCACACCTGGTGCTGTATCTTCTTTTGTTTTGGCCTTGGATACTTCACTGCACATGCTCTAAGCTTTGAAGGCTATCAGTAGGCCATACCTGAACTACCGTTGTGTATCTTAGCAACCCCTCTCCCATCTAGTGTCACTCAGATAAACTTCAGCCTGTCTGCGGATTCATCTGCAGCCACAGTGCTGATGCTTTCCTGGGACCTCACCTAAGCTGAACTCCACGGGACTTCTTCCTAGGCCTATTTCAGCACCCCTTAGTTTTATCTGTGCCTCAGCATCAGCTGGGGTAGGTTTCTGGGGTCGGGGTGGGGGTGACCTGTGGGCTGCCCTCCAGACCTATGGAATCAGACTGTGTAGCTGCACTCATAAAAAGCTCCCAGGTGATCCTGATGCACTACTGGCCTACCCACAGCAGGCCCAACTCTGGGTCCTTGGGAGGCCTTTCAGCAGGTTCTTCCTTCCCTCTTCACACTTTTAGGAACTTGAAAACTTTTTTCTGACCATTCTCTTCATCATACTCCTTACCATTATATGGACACCTCAGTAGGTCCTGATGTAAAATACACCAGACTGTTTATCCCATTACCTCAAAGAAAACACGGACTACTCAGGATTAAGCATGTATTTATTTTAGTTCAGTTAAAACAAACATACATTGTTTCATTGAAACGGTGTAGCACTCTTTGCCAACAAGTCCTAGTGGAAGTGTTGGCCTCTAACAGTACAGTGGGGGTATTTACATTATATACATAAAGCTAACACACCCAGGTTCTCAAAGATCTTTCATTACACTAGATCACATTTGATTTCATTACACTAGATCACATTTTGAAACTACTGCATTTTGAAAATTAGACCTTATTTAAAATTTAAATAAGAGATCTGAATTTGCACCAAGTTTTCATGAAAAAATGTGATGTTCATCCAGTCTGTTTATTGCAAATACAACTTAAAGAATACTTTAAGGTTTTAGTGTTTACATAATTTGTCAATTTGTTTATATTGAAATCTCTGTACAGGTACTTTGGGGACAATTCTTATAGATACATAATGTGAATTCATCAAAATGCAGTTAAGAAACTTACAGGAATATATACACTTGAACCCAGACCCAAACCTGACATTATATACATTATATATTACAAATACATATGGACAGACAATGTATGTACAGATTATCATAAATATTGAAAAATAGGTTAGCTTTAATGGATTAATGCTGTTCTATAAATAACATTACAGTTATAACTGAAACATCCACGGAAGACAGTAATGCAAAATGAGGTGACAAGACAGTGGTTTTAATACTGAAGACTGCTCATTAATGGGAATTCACGGTTTAGGAACCTCAAGGCAGACAAGATAGCTCCAAGAATATCATGCAATGGAATTTACTCTAGGCAGTTCATTTTGAACCTCAAACAGCCAAAGAGGATTGAAGGAGCCTCCCCACATCAATTCGCTGTGAGAAGAAAATTCTTTTTTCCATTCCTTTCTGGTTGCCATGGTAGTTTCTCCCACATTGAAAGGATGTAAACTGTAGAAAACAACTCTACTTGGTATATTCCCTGGCAGGTCTCAGATACAAAGTCGGCAATCCTTCCAGGAACTCAAGTAGAAATGCCAATTCTCGGTCTGAACTAGAGGTGAGGTTCTGGATTTGAAGGGAGTGCCAAAGCCCAATTAAATGAAAGCAGTGCTGTAGAATCCATCTTCTCACTGCCTTTCTAGATGGTCCCCAATTACTCAATTTTTGTAGAAACAAAAATGGACCATTGGTTTCACCCAATGTAGCACTACAAGACGTCTTCCAGTTCCATCCACAAGGGTCTTTACAGACACATCCTGTCTGCAATTTACTCACATATAATACAAGAATGTGTAACAAAAACCATGTCTGCCACATTTCTGGCCCTGGCCTACAACTAGAAATGCTTAGTTCAAGAGAAAACCTTAAGAGCCAGATGACCAATTAATGATTCCATTATTTGCTTCCCTCAACCACTAATGGAATTATGTATATACTGGATTTTAGACATTATGCCTGATGAGCAAAGTACCACATTATTTAATATATTCACCATACACCATAACGTACAATAAATGTGCTCTTAAAGCCAAGTAATTTTTTTCACTTGTAACTGGCATTGAAATGGCAGGGTGCACATGCAGTTGGACCAACTCCTTACACTCAGGTTGCACTGGTTTCCCTAGCTAACCACTTGTTGGATGTAAACAATTCTGTGTTGTACAAGAATGAGATGACAATCCAGTGCAAATGAGTTTTTAAAAAATTACTGCATGAGAAACCCAGTGGCCTATACAAAGAGAACTTATACCAAATATCGGTGTAACCTGTGAAATTAGACCTCTACTGTAGACAAAACATGAACACAACTAAGCCATACATTATCAAGTAATTCACACTTCCAGGAGCAGATGAGCATTTTGAAAAGTTGCACTCTCTGGATACAATAGTTTTGGCCTGTAGCCATCAAATGCTCATTTTCCACTGCTGGAAGCAATGTCAAAAAAGGGCTGGCCCAAAAAACCCAGAGCTGTCAATACAACTCTGGAGACAGATGCAACTGAATAAACCCTGTTTTACCCAATTGCACTATTTGGTACCTCAAAATTAGTTATTTTACTTTCCACAGAAATATTTGCATTATATCTTCCATTCTAACAGACTGAAGCCATAAATATCTCAGTCTGAACGAAGCAAATTATTTGGGGCCACAGAAGAAAAGTGATGAACAAGTTCACCTGATTTGGTATAACAATATTCAATTATTCTTTAATGGTGAAGTCTGAATGGAAAAAACTATGCTCCTATTCATGGTACAATTTTTCATTACATCATTTTCTCTAAAAATTTTTTGGGTAAAAAAAGTATTTGGCTTATTATGCCTACAAAAAGGCAAATCATCTCATAATACTAACATTTGTTTTTAAATACCAATGAGTTTTTCTTAATGGAATTTGTTGACAGTTGTTTTTGGAGAAGGTTTAAAAAAAAAAGCAATTTTTTTAAAAGTAAAATAGTGCTTCTGAGGTCTTTAAATATTTTTGGTACAAAAACATAATAGTGTTTTCCTCAATGGTTATTTCAATACTTTGCTGTAAATTAATAAGAACTGTTTCTCACATCGAATGGTTCCATTAGGCACATTCAAGTAAAATCATAAAATATCCAAGTTAAACAATGACACAGCCAAACATGTGGCTTGATAAAAGTTAAGAGTTCGTCCATTCTCTGGAATGGAATAAAATTGTCACTTCCATTAACCCGAGACTCGTGGTTTTGTTGTTAATATCCATTTCTAGTATACAGAATAATTTCTTTAAAAAGAAAAAAAAAAAAAGTTCACTTATTCTGCACTCAGAAGAACCAGCGAGGAATCTGCACTTCAAAAGGAAGTGAAACTGAAAACATTAGGTGAAATTTCATAGTGAGTTGAGTTGACTCAACACTGGCATCAAGTGGACTACGGGAGTTTCAGTGGTGCCAGTTAATGGCCACCTCCATGGGCATTGTGCACCCAATCCAAAACAATCAAGGCCATGCTTCCGGTCATCACCACTATGCCACTTAATAGGAAGAACACGGCCTGCAATGAGCAAAGAGAAACTGATCAGCAAGCAGAGAAATATATCCACTCAACATTCCTTCTTTTAAAAAACAGTCTTGTAATTACTAAAATTACGCTGACAGCATTTCAAATACCTTGCTAACTTGCTAAAGATACTTAAACTGTTGTTAAGGTACCAGGGGGCTACCTGCAGTACAAAATAAGTCTACTTTTGAAATCTTCCAAAGTTTTGCTTTTTCATTCCTTTGTCTCAAATGAAAAGGTAAATAAATGTTCTTTGCTTAATAAACTCCTTCATGTAATAGAATGGGACTGATTTTTTGTTTTGGGTTTTTTGCATTTTTTAAAGCAAAAACTTCAATCACAGAATCAAACCGAAGTCATCCTAAAATGCAGCCTGCATCAGAGCCAGAAGTTTTCCAAAGAGACAGGAGTAACTTTACTCCTAATTCTACCCCCTTCAATTATTGCCACTATATATTCTGAATGAAACAAGATGGCAGGTTTTTTTTTTATAAGCAATTCTAGTTTTTTAATCAGACTCGAATTGTAGCAGAGTAACGACTAAAAAGCAGTCTTCTCCCTAAATAGCCCCACCACCAGTTAACATATCATATTCTTTGTAAAATTAGTTGTTATTCCACTTTAAAGTACATTATGGCACTTTGAAGTGTTGTGACAGCTCCCCACAGCTTTGCTTTGAAGATGGTTAGTTCTGTTCTCTCCTTTAACAAGAAGGCCTATTTGAGTGTCTGTCACAAGGGGCACTCCAGCAAACACCAGTTCAACTACTACTGAAAGCTGAGTCAGTATCTCCACTCTTTATCTCTATTCCTCTCTCTAAAATATCTCAACAGCCTTCCTGCAATTAACTTAGGCTTGTATTAGAAGCAAAATGGTCTTTCACCGCCCGTCCCCCAACCTTCCACCTGTATGCAGAATATACCATTATAGAACTATTTGCTAGAAACTCAGAAGTATAACCACAACAAACAGCTAAGAGACTAAAATTAAAACCAGGTGAGGAAATTCTGGTTGGATTACAGTTTCTGGTAGTCAGGGTATCTCACTCACCCCAATCTTCTGTACGGATTTCATAGGTTCTTTCTTCACTAGCTTGATATAAAAAGCAGATGGAAGAATAAAAATCAACATAGCAGCTGCAGATGCACCTGTAAAAGAAAATTTTCTTGACAAATTGTCTTGACAAATCAGTGAGTCGCTTGTCATTCATTTTTTAAACTTTAAAATCCCTGATATGTGAAAAAACTTCTGACACTTGCTCAAACTTACCAATGAAACCAAAGATGTCTCTAATAGTTGGGACAAAGATAACAAGCAAATTGGTAAACGCCAAGATAGACACTGTAATGAGACTATGACGCCACCAACTGAAATCTTTTGCTGCACACAACAAGTGAGTTATGGAACTCCGGATCTGCAAAAGAAAACGCATACAGAAATTGCAATTCCAGCTTTGAATTATTGAGAGAAAAAAATCCCAAATAATGGGAAATATATCTAAAAAAGCAGCTTTCTAAATTGTTAAATTGTGTCCCTTCCTCTGCTGCCGTTTCCTTAACATCTGGATGCCAGTAGATCATTTTAGATCTTCAATTATGGAAAAAATGCCCCAAGATGTTTGGAAAATCTACAAAGTATTAAAAAAAAAAAAAAATCCCTCGAAAACGACCATCAACTTGGTGTTGCTCACAAATCTCCACGTTTAAAAACGCATTCCTACTGAATGAAAGCAGAGCAGGGAGGGGATTACTTACCGGGAAAATCACTACTGGTACTGTCAGAGTGACAGCCACTAGCACAGCCAGCCGAACGATGAGAAGGAGGATATCAGTTCCCATGATAGTAGAGTAGGTATGAAGCAATTCTGACTCCACATGTTCTATGGGGAAAGACAAAAAAAAAAAAGAAAAAAAAAGGCTTCAAGTGTGCCATTTCCTCTAGAGATCAGGTAGAAAATCTAACAAATCTAACTTACAGCAAATTTACACCAGTTATTAGCTACTCACAAAACGACTATAAACTAAGAGGCTAATAAGATTAATTTGGAATTAGGGTTAATGCAATTAAAATAACATTGAAGGGAAATTTTCCTAAATACCAAGCAGATTTAGCCACATGACCCCCATCAAAAACAACAGGAGCTAAATAGCTAAATCCCATGGTCTGGCTTACAGTTTGTGTTGTATAACAGAAAGGTGATTGGAAGAGGAGGTGGGGAGGATGAATTTAGGTGCAAGCGCATCACATACAAATGCCATCACATGACTAATGAGATGAACCTGGACTTGAGAAGTCACAGATTAAATACACTATATTCCTATAGTCTAAAGCTCCAAATTCAGGTTCTCATCACAGATATGAAATATACCAAAATAGACAGAATATAAGTGATAGATTATACACAAGAAACTATCGATTTTATTTCACAAAGTGTCTTTTTCTGAAATCCAGACATTATTTACCATAAAATGTCAGGTATCCAAAGAGGGCAGCAAGCAGGTACATGAGAAACATAGCGAAAAATGAAATCTTGGACACATCCATCATTCTTCTACGGCTGCGGCTGTGTAAGTTCAGAGAAAAATACAAATCTGTATTTTAGCAGTAGTTATCGCAGTAATCTAATACTTTTCTAAATTTCCCAATGAATGTATATAAAAATAAGTAAAGCACTCACCCTTTCAGCTCTTCATAAATGGGAAGAATAGCAGGATGACAGACAAATGAAAAGGTCAAAATTGGCACAGCGTAGACAGTCTGCAAAAAAAAAGTAAAAATTTACTTAAAATCCTTATGGAACACGTTGTGTTACCACAGTTTTGCAGCTTCTATTTTGTATTAATGAATTTTAGGATCAGAACTTCAAAGTCTCCCTTGCATAATTAGATTCCCTTCTAATCTGTTCACTAAGTGTGACCAACATCCTAACTTCTAAATGTGTCAATTATTAACATCATAGGATTAGTTCATTTCTCCATCTATATTAAGATACAAACCTACGGCTTTCTTCTCAGTCCTCAATAATTCAATAACTAGCTACTCATGGTTGAAGAGTAGCTATTAACTCTCCTCCCTTTTCCTTGGGAACTAATTTCTGGTGGAGAGTTTCCCTCTCTTCTTCCCTAAAATCTTACTTTAAGGAAATAAAGACTATATTCAGTTACCTGGGAGTTGAAGATAAAATAACGTGGTTTGCAAGTATCGTCATCAGTCACATTAAATACCATCTCAGGTGCAAAAGCTGTTGGCTGTGTTAAGGTGCTGTTTACGGTTTCGTTAATTATCAAGGCAACTTCCACAGGACAAGGGATCTGGAATTTCTTGCAAATCACCTGAAAACATTATTTTGCATTTGTTAAATTGAATAATTTTGCATTTGTTAAACTGAATAGTGTGACTGGGCTCATAAGAGAATCTCTAGTGTTACAGAAAAATTATACCTACCACAATCAGAAAGAACATCATGCACAGTAAGGAAAGGCCACTGGTATATCCCAAATATCCTGTAAGAGGGGCAGAAATTAAACTTTAATTCAGCAGATTGCAGGCAAATATATTTTCTCAACTAAACAACTCAATGCTGCCTAGAAGACTTTAGTATGAACACAATACAAAATTTCTAATTCTTATATACCCAGGTATAGAATTATGTAAAAATAAATAACTGAAGGAGTGGAAACTTTCATTTTGTATGATTATTTATGAAGCAGAGACATTACCAAATGTCAACAAGACATTCTAGCCCCTGGCCACAGGATTTTGAAAGGCCTACACAGGGGTGTATTCTCCCGCTTCCAAAGTTATGTGTTGGGGACCTGTTGGCTTTCCGTTTCTATTAAGGGCAAGCCAACTAGGTGGTGAGAGGCTCATTTCAATTCTTTTGAGAGGAGTTTGCTCACCTAAGTTTCTCAGCAGTGACAGAGGAAGAATGAGCACCAGCGACACCAGCAAAACCAAATAGTCACCGTTCAGATACCACAGTCTGAATTAAAGAAAAGAGAAACAAGGTCAAAACCAATCACGAAAATCCCCAGAACGTTAGACACATCTTCTCCTGGGACTCATTTTATAGAAATACTATAAAAATAAACACACAAAAAAGACAAGTTTGGAAAAAGTGCCGCTTATTCACAGACAGAGCATAGGCAGGAATAAATGTCTAACTCTGTGCTAGCTGAATATTCACTCAGGTTAGAAATGGGGTGTGAACAGTATAACTTTTGTCCCACTGTCTGCTCTGGGAAGGCTGCCAGCTGATTCATAACATAAAATGCTTCTTAAAGGCTTGATACTAATGTAAGGAACAAAGCAGCATTGTTAGGCCAGTAATCTTATCTTGAAGCATTTTTAGAAGAATTGCACACCAACTCTGTAACAGATAGCTTTAGAGCCTGCAATTTTTAATGCTAGAGACAAGAAAATTTAAAACAAGTTTCTTTCAGACATCCATTAGCACAAGTACTTATTCAACACGTCAACAAGGAGACTTTTTCATACTTAGGTAAAATACACAGGCAAAGAAAAGACAACAAAACCCAATTCCCCAAACCAGGATTTATTCCAGGTTATCAAAAGTATGTTGTGACACCTTGACCCACCTTGACTCCAAAAACAGTCAAAAGGTCCCTTCTGAACTTAGAGAAAAGATTACCCATGTGTCCTAAGAGTTCTAAGGAGGTCTCTTCCTTTCCAGGTAATCAACCATACCCTTTTAAATAGCCGTTTCCAAATTCTAAATGCCCTGTGAATTCTACTCCACTTACTTCGGCAACAAAGACCCCACAGAAAACTAGTGTTCAAGGTGGCTTATTAAATTTCTCAAGCCAAAGAGATAACCACATTGCTCTACTTTGAGATAATGAGCTGCAGGCGGGCAAGTGAATGATCCTTCCCCATGTTTACTTTAGATAAAAACCTGTTCCTCCACTGGGAGGAATAACTTTGCTACAAGGATAAGGTTTCCACAGTGTGGCCATACATTTTCTGGTATTATACATTTTGAACAGATTTAAGCTTTAAGAATTTCAAATTTACAAAAAAATCAGACAGGATTGGTCTTTAACATTACTCAAAGCTTCAACCTGACTTAGGTTGGAGTATGTGTTATTCAGCCACAATCTCTCAATGAATATAAAAAAAAGTGAAGTTCTAGAAAACCTGTTTTCACACACAGGTTACAGAAGTTATTCAGAGTTACAGCACTAGCTTCAACCTGCCCTCTTTCTTAAGAGTTCAGCTCAGTTGATGGGGGACTTCTTGCTCAATTTCAACAGGAACACTTACGGAAAAATTATTGGTAATTATTTTGTATCCAACTTTGATAAAATGTATCTAACCATTTTAGACTATAATTTTTCTTATGAGTAACCTTACTTAGCACCTACCCAGTTGTATCTTCAATGTTCATTAATGCCTGGATCACCAAAGGTAACTCATATTTCACTATGAAGAGGTAGCTTGACATAGCTGGAGGAAAACAAAATTATACCATTACAAGTGCAAAATGTGGCATGTGACACCGAAAGTAACGTGTCACCACTCTGTGCTACACAAAGAGCAAAAAGTCTACCCAAATCACCTTTTAAAAATCCTTACCTCCAATGTTCTGCATTGTGATTGATCCAGAGGCCGCAAGCTTTCCAACTAATCCAAATGCTTTATGTCCCAACTGTTCGTATAATAAAGACCCTGTAATATGAAGAACACAGAAGCATGAAGGGAGAAAATCGTGACAGGCATAAATTGTTTTAGAAATCTCAAGAATGCTACCATACCTCCTTCATTGGCAGTTTTCAAAAGGAGATGAACAGAATACAGGGAAAATATGGACACAAATGTCAAGAGAATTCTGATGAAGAGAAGGAAAAGGCACAGGGTTATCAATAAGCACAGCTGTATTTAAAGACCATTCTTTTGCTTGTAGCTACACATTAAACATGGAACGTAACGTGTCCTAATAGTTCTTGCGCTAGACAGAAAGCCTCCAAGGACTGGTGTTTACTCTCCTGGCTACAGTGTCATCTTTTCTTACCTGGTACTAAAAACTTGCACCGTGTCTCAGGTGTTAGTTCTACAATACTGGTTAAAGCAGGGGTTTACCTCCTGACTCAAGGGTGTCGGGAGACCCAGGAAAGCTCAACTTTAAGGTGGTGGACTCATGAGACTTGAACTTTGATTCTGGCACTGTAATATTTAACTGTATCCTTGCCACTTCTCTGCATTTTAATAGTTCCTTTTATCTATAAAATGGTGGTAATTATCTGCCAGTAAACCCAGCCCACAAGGCACTTGTGAAATGCAACCGAGACAGGTTCAGGAAAGATCTTGAGACCACCTGGACTACATAAATAAGAGGAGGAATGGGACTATAAAGGGAAAAGAGATAGTCAGGCACAGCTTTACAAACAACTGGGCACAAGTCAGAGAAGTAACCACTGTGACAATATACCATATTGCCCACCATGGTGTAAATACAGGCCCAGTGATATGACAAAGTTAAACAATGCCTGTGCTAGAACAAGCAGGCTATCAGTTGACTGGGCTATCTCCTCCCCTCCATCTGGTGGAACAGAAAAAAAGTTAAAAAATAGGGAGGAACTAAAGGTTCCCTAATGTCACTTAGTTTTAAGGGCACAAGTTCTTTCTCATTGCAGCTTTACTTTCCTCCCCTCCTGGGCAAGCCAAGAAAAGTATGGATTTCATTTTATTAAAAAGAACAACAACAACAAAAAAAAAGTCAAAACCAGAGAAAGCACAGAAAACTCTGCAAACAAGAGAGCCCCTTTTTTTGATTCTGTACACGAACACTGAATATGGTACCATATCAGGTCTGGCAAAGAACCGGATGTCTGTTAGTTGAAACCTAGGTGGTTGCATTAAAACTGCCATTCTCATGCCACAAGTTTCATGGGGTCTAGTCTGAGGTGGAAAAATGACACCATCAGCCTTACTTTTACTTCTAACTGTACAAAGTTGTTGGTGTAATCAAAAGCAATGTTCAAAGTATGTTGACAAATTCAGCCCTTCTTTCTTACACTGAAATTACAATGAGGGATGAATGGACTTCATAACCTTTGAGGTCACTTTCAATTTCAAGACTGAGTCTGCCTAATAAGCGTAGCTAGAGTTGTTTAACCAGACTATGGCAGCCACGTGGCTTTTGGCCCATTTACCTCCATACGTCTATATCCTCTAAATATACCTTGTAAGATACTGATGGGATTAAACACTCACTTCATCACTCCTGATGTTATTTAACCATTTATTAAAAAGGTTAATCAAACACAGAGACTTTACCAAAGTATAGGTAATTTCAAAAGTGCAAGGGTAACATCAGAATTTTGTTTTCACTTATGAAACAGGTGCCATTTTGTCTTGTGTAATTATAACATATAACCATACCAGCAGCCTTTAAAGACTGTCTCTGGTTTTTATAGTAAGAGCCAGGAAGGACTTCAAATATTTAACAATGACGCCATTCAAGCTCCCCAGTAAAAACTTTGAAACTCTAGGGTCCTTTCGATGTAAATTCCTGGTCCTTCCCCTTAGTAAGAATTTTCAAAAGCTTCATGCTAAAGAAGCAAGCTGCTGGAATCCTAGCTTCCAATGCTCAAAGCCAGGCTTAACTTCAGTGTGGAATTTCACCACAAAGCAGAACTTTGCAAAGGTCTGCTTTTCCTTTCATGAACATGCTATTCTGCTGGAGAAAATAACTTGAGTAGATGGCACCAGGCAGCTAACTAAAACACATCTGTCACAAAAGGGACAATTCCATACTCCCTGTAAGCTATAGTTTCCTCATCTGCACAATAAATCACACTATCTTCCACAGAACTTGCCTTAGCCAGGAGCCCATAGGTACTTAACAGCTATGATACAGACATCACTGAAAATGTATGGTCAAATTTACATGTACTTTTGTACTTCTTCTTTTCTGGACATAATGTCCACACTTGTCTTATTTTCCAAGGATTAGTGACCCCACATCAGTTAACAACCACTGTCTTCTATAGCCCCCAAATTCTAGTCTAGGCATTTATGCTAGAAAGCACTGGAATAAGTAATTTAATTGGGCAACTAGGGAAAAAAAAAATTTAAAAGCAAGTACTTATTAAAATATTTATTTCTTTGCTATGGCATGTAGCAACCACACAGACCTGAAAGAAATAAATATTAAAAAGGAAAAAAAAAACAAAAAACCACACCACATATGGGTTCTTTCAGTGTCCAGAAAATTATGACTCACTTTTCTTAGAACAAACATGTTCCAGGTTAAGCAAATACCACCACACCCTATATATTTTAAAAAGTCTGTTTTCCTTATGCAAAGATTCTTGGGGAAACTCATTTATAAACCAATTTGGAAGTACCATGCTTATTAGTATTTTTGCTTTCCATTTTGCCAGAACAAAATTTCTAACCACCTTGGATTTATCAATAGTTCTCCTTCACAATTCAACCCGTTACAACTTTTAACTATTCCAATTGATTTAAAGACTGTTGGTTTAATTATTAATTTTAAGTGTTGTCCTACTTCTTCCTAATTGGCTTTCTTGGTATCATGCAGTTACACATCAGAATAAAGAGGTTTTTGGATTTTTCATTTTAAATTTCACACAAATGATTTTTAAGTCCACTACTTCAACTGTAAATTCCATCTCTGGAGCCAAAAGTATGTTTTATTGTCATATTAACTGCCCTGCATGGCAGACTCACTACTTACACATACTTACATAAAAAGAGCAATTCCAGTATTAGCCATGGCATAAGAAAGCCCAAGGATTCCACTGCCCACAATCGCATTGCTCAGATTAAATACTGACATTCCAAAGGAAGTAGTACCTGGATGCTACATAGAGGGAAAACGATAACCAAACATATAACAATAATTAAATGGAGAAAACCAGCTTTGGGCAAGTTAGATTGAAATCTAAACGTAAAACTATTCTTTTACTCCATAAAGCCACAGACACACAAAGTATTATTTTCAACTTACAAAGTCTGTTTCATACTTCTTCTTTCCCAAATTCGATTCAAGTAAGAAGTTCTGGTTTTCAGGATCTACATCTGCATAATGGCTGTGAGGTTAAAAAAAAAAAAAAAAGAAAAAGGGTAAACCTGAACTGTTTTTTGAAATATACAACGGAATGCTTTAACACAGACTGCCCTTTAGTGCTGTCACACACCTTTAGTAAAACGCCTAAGAATTAAGTAGGAGTCGACTTTCACACGAAATACTGTCACTGCGACAATCAGATACTCTTTCAGAGATTACACACTCTCCAAATGCTACAGTAAATTAAAGCAACAGAAGCAGAGTCGGGGGTAAAGAACCCCGGACCCCCCCATAAGCCGTTTTAAGAAAAAAAGCACACAACTTCTCCTACCTTTTCAGAGCAGCTTGCTTGGTGGGGTAGGAGTAGTTGAAGTCGCTGTTGGAACTGTAGCTGCTGCTGTCCTCATCCGGGGAAATATTGAACCTTCCCATTTCGGCTTTCTTCATACTGGCACCGGGAGGAAATAGGGTACAGCGATCAACACTGGGCTCCTTTTGTCCTTGGCAGTGCACCGGCCCGCGCGGCTGCCTGCGAAGAAGGTAGAGGCGGCGCGTCAGGACTGCAGCGCCCGCCCGCCCGCCGTGGTCACGTGACGCCGCGGGGAGGCGCAGCGCGGCTGATTCATCCCCGGCCAGGCGAGTGGAAAAGTACCAGCCGAGCGAGAGGGGCGGGGGCGCGCCAAGGGGCGGAAAAGTACAGACAGCGAAGCCGCGAAGAACAAAGATGGTCCCACCGCGGCGATGTGCCCGCAGAGGCCCGTGCCCTCCGGACCCTCTCCAACGGATTTTGGTACTGCACCCTCTCCATTATCCCAAGTGTGAGGAGTGGGGTGCAAGGGGGCTGTTTTGCTTTTCCTCCAGCCTCTCTGGTCGTGCATAGGCACGCCGGGCATTGGTTAGGTGTGCGCGCACCCCAGGCGCACAGCTCCCCGTTTCTAGGATTTGCAACAGCAGTGCGCGTAGTCCGTCCTTTCGTGCCCACGGTCCCCACACGGGGAATTGCCTCTGCGGCACATAGCGGACTCGAAGAGGGCATAAAGGGCTGACAGGAGTCCTCTCTCGAGAAGGGGAGAACACCCGTTACCCAGCAAGCAGAGGCGGCGAGGGTTTGTTTACACGCGCACGCCCGTGCCCTCGAGCACACTCGTCTACAGGCATTTGGCTCGCGAGCGCTTCGCCCGGCTGGCCCCTCCTATGCCCGGAAAGGAAACTGATGCAATATCGATCGCCGATTATCAAATGTTCCTGGCCCGTCTTCCCCAACCGTGGCCTCTGTATACCAGAAGCCCGAACCCACCTCCGCTGCTCCCAAATTCCAGGACCCCTCGATTTAATTTTTTTATTAATGCAAATCAGTCACAAGACTTGCCGCAGCGGGGCCGCGGGCCGGGCTGGTTCCCCTCCCCCTAACGGGAGGATGCGGCTCCCCTCCCGGCGGGCACGCGGCCCCCGCGCCGCGCCCCTCCCCCGTCCGGAGGAGGGCGGCGACCCCCTTACGGGCCGGGGTCGAAGACGGGCCCCGCCGACCACAAACGCCAGTCCTGGGAGGAGACGACCCCCGCAGCTGCCTTCCAGCCGCGGCCCCTCCCGGACGCCCCTCCCCCACTCCCGCTTGGGCCCGCGCCCTTTGCACAGACGCCCCCGCGCGCGTTACCTCGGTGGTCTCGGCTCTCGTATCCCGGAGACGTCACGAAAACGCCTTCAGTGGGGTTTTCTCAGCTAAACAAAAATCGCAAAACAAAAACAAAACCAAAAAAAAAAACCCAACAATAGGCAGGAAAAATAATTTTAGCAAAAAAAAGGAAATGGCAAATTGCCGCCCCAATCGTCCGGCGTCCGCCGTCTCAAGGGAAAGGCTCGAGTGTACGGGAACGCGTGGTTCGGCTGCCAGCGGTGCTGTGGGTAAAGTGCTCCAGGACGGCGGCGTCGCGCGGCTCTGAAGCTGCCCGCCGAGCAGCGGGTTATAGCGGCCGCCCAGGAGGACGCGTTAGGGGGCGGGGCCGCAGCCGCCGGGGTGCTGTCTCTTTGTATATCAACACCACCTGGGCTCCGCCCCCGGCCCGCCCGGGCCCGCAGGCCCCGCCCCGTCCCACCCCTCTACCCGCGGCCCAGTCCAGGCCGTAGCTCCGCCCGCTGGCGCCCCCCGCCCTCCGGAGAGCCAAACCCCACTCTCTCGGGTCTCCTAGTCAGCCCGGAAAGACCCCCCATGCTCATCTTGGCCTGTTCATGTCAACCTCGATATGTGCCCAACACATGCGGTTGTCTTTAAGGAGCCTTCTGCTTCATTTCCCTTCCGTCCGAGTTACCAGCAGTCTTTGCTTTCTCCTCCAGGCTTTTTGGGGACACATCCCGCCCACCCAACTCTCTCCTGCCTGTTATTTTGTGATTTACTTGGGGTTTTTCTCTCGCAAACTTGGACTAACGCAGCAACGTTGTCTCCATGGTCGATTTCTGTTCTCGTTCTTTCTTCTCTGTCTAGACCTGCTTTCACTCTTCAAAACTAGCCTGGTGGGGCCAGCTCCATGTCGGTCTATCCTTTTTGTATGAACGTGGAAAACCCTAGTAGGGGAAAAACTACATGCCGACCAGCAAGCCAGAGACCCTTTGAAAGGGGATCCCAGATGGGCCTCCGGGGTGGGGGGAGCCGCTCTTCTGAGAAGGTGTAGGAGTTCCCAGTTTTCCTTTCGCAGACACATTTCACTCATTCCACCACCCCCAGGCCCAGTTTGAGAGCACTTCTCACCTCGCCTTTCTTCCCTCGTATTTACAAAGGCGCTGCCTCCACTGGAACGCTCGTCTGGAAGACTTTCTCCCGACCGAGCCCGTCCTTCCCTTCCAGTGGTGATGTGGTCTTGCTGAGCCAGGCAACTAGGGGGCCCCTTCGCTGCGGAATACTCTGTGCTGCCGAAAGGCAAGAGTCCATCCCTTGCTGGAAACAAAGGCCCCTTAGGAGAAATGCTTGTTGAATGAATGAATAAACAAACGAGTTTGACCTACTGCTGTCTTCCTTTTGGGGACGTGGGAGAGATTGGGCAGGGCATAGAGGAAAGGGTTGGGTGTGATCACAATTTTTGCTTTCAATGTTTTCCTGAGGAAATCTGTACAGCTGTCTATTTCCGTGGCACGTGAGGCTGCGGATGCCCTGGGCCTGCACCAGTGTTCGTGATTGACAAGGGAGGACCCGATTTCCCCTTTGCACTCCTATGTTCTCCACCCCTTCTGGTGGTCAGACCAGTCTCACAGAAACAATATGCTTTCTTGCTTTAGTGCCCAACTTGCCCTCACCATCACCCAAGGCTTAGTCACGGAGCCTCAGGCTGCCCCCTCTTTCTGCAGGAACTCTTTTCTCAACCATGTGGTGCTGGACTTTTTAAACCTGTGCTGTCTTGTACTCAAAACTGTTGGAGTTTGTTTGTAGTCTGCTCTCCCCGGGGAGATGGTGAACTTCCCCAAGGCAGGTTTGGCATCTGACACACAATCAGGACTGAAAAAACTTACCTTTCTTCCACATTCTTTCCCTAATAACACCAATCAACTCTTCTTGTCAGGAGAGCAATCTTAGTGGTGGGTTAGAGAGGACTCCCTGCAAGTTTCTTTATATCAGGTTTCAACTGATAAAAATCAAAAGGTTTGAAACCACTTTTTCATCCAGGTGAGTCCCTTTGCCCAGTCAGATGTGCTAAGGAAGCCCTCAGGGTCTGTGGTTATGGTTGGCAAGGTGCACCCTCACAGCTGGATCTCTTGTCCTTTGGACTTTTTGGTGGTTTGTACTGCCACACACACTTAGGCGAACCTGCAAAATTCAGGGTGTGTGTGTGTGTGTGTGTGTGTGTGTGTGTGTGTGTGTGTATGTATGTTAGTGCATATGTTGGGGGGAGAGGGCTGTAATCTTGTTCTGACTTCTGTATAAGAACTTGAACAGTAAATGACGAAAAAGAGAAAAAGAGGGGGAGGTACTGAAACATCTGTTCTTTTATTGTTTTATTGAAAAACATCTTGTTTTTCAAAGGCCGATCTGAGGTCTATCTGCTAAGTCAAGTGACTTCCAATGGAGGCCTGATGTGCTTAGGTTTTTGCTGTTATGCTTTCAGTTAAAATGCATGCGGCACCATGCATTACTAAAAGCAAACCTAAGACAGAAAAATAATCACAAATATTGGTTGTCAACTTTAGATTTTCTTTTTTTAATTTTCAGTTTTTATTTTATGGGGGGGGGGCAGAGGAAGAGAGAGAGAGAGAGAGGGAGAGAGAATCTTAAGCAGGCTCCACACTCAGCTCAGAGCCCTACAAAGGGCTCCATCCCACAACCTTAGAATCATGATCTGAGCCAAAATCAAGAGTTGGATGCTCAACCTACTGAACCGCCCAGGCGCCCCAGCTGTGGATTTTCAGAAATGCATTGTCAAGGTAGGGTGTTAGAACTTTCCAGTAAGGATAGGTAGTTTTCTTCTGTAGAATTATTTGACCATTATCACCTGACAAAACACCAGGGGTTTGTTTCCTGAGGGCATAAGGAGTTAACTTTCCCAACCAGTTGTTAAACAACTGACCTTTAAGATGTTCCTCAAAATTCTATTTATCCAGCATTGTACTTTGCCTCAAGTGGGCTGAGGTATTTACTTCTTTCTACCCTACCATTTCCAACTACGGAGTTTCATTCTCAGGTGGGCTTTCGTGGCTTTCTTTGATCTGGCCGTGGCCTATATTTATAGCCCCCACCCTTAGTATTCCTTGTGGTAGGCAGCTCCCTGCCACTACCGTATGTCCAAACTCTATCTTTCCTTTGAGGTTCAGCTTGAATACCAACCTTTCATTAATTTTTCTTTATTTGATGCTGTCATTTGAAATTGATCGCATTGTACTTTGAACTTCGTGCTTTAGAAGTATATTTTGTGAGACTTCTTTTTGTGATGTCTATGTACCAGAGTTTATGTTAGTGTCTTTTCAGGGTAGAATCTGGCTAATCATACCCAGCCTAGTCGCTTGTAAAGAGAAGGTCCTTTCTGAGTAGATGGATGAATTAAATAAGTTTTTTTCTCTATAATCACTAACTGAATTATATTTGTTTATTTACCTATTTATGTGTTTAGCTCCCTCACTAGAATGGAAGCTCCTGAAGGCTGGAATTTAATCTTGTGAAAAGTAATAAACGAAAACTTTACTATATGGATTGGGGGTGCTAGAAGGGGAGGTTGGTAGGGGGTGCTGATACCACTCAGTGACAATTACGGAGAAGAATTGTCAATTACAGACCAAACAGAAGAATTCTCAACAGGAAAGAATCATCATTTACAGGCCCCAACATGAGAAGAAGTACATTGCATCTTCTATAAGAGGTTAACCACCCCTGTAACTCAGCCGATGAGAAACTGTCATCACTTGAACTCTTGCTTCTCTCCAATGGACTTTTGTTCAAAACAACCCCTCCCAACTTCCTCCTTCTTCTCCATAAAATAAGGTTCCTCTCTTTGTTGGACTTGCCTATGGTTTTGCCTTGGCTTGCCTGTCCCGGATTGTAATTCTCTGCCATTCCCAAATAAACCCATTTTTGCTGGTAAAATAACTGGCAGTTTTATTTTTAAGGTTAACAGTCTGCTCTGATCTGTTAGCGCCAGCACCCAGAACAGTGCCTGACAATACTTTTTTTGTCGAATGAATAAATGGAGGAGTAAAGAGTTTTTGAGGGTTTCTAGGACCAGGAGGAAACATATTATCTAGTGTATCTATAGGGCATCTCTCTCATCCATTACTGGCCCAAGCAGAACTCTTGATTTCCCTAGCAAAACTGTTCCTCTCCCATTTTTATGATTTAGAAGAGTAACACCACCATGCATGACTTCCTCATGGGGCCTTAGGCCCCAGACCAGGGAGTCATCGTGAGCCGTTCTTTTCCTCAAATAGCCAATCCATCAGCAAATCTTGAGGGCTCTGCCTCCAAATAAATTCAGAATCCTGCCACTTCTTACTATCTCCACTGCTCTGGTCCTAGTCACCTCTCTCCTGAATCATTGCAAAAGCCACAGTCTAACTCATCTCTGGGCTTCCATTCTTGGTGCTCACAGTTCATTCTCCACCCCCCCCCCCCAGCAGTCGGAAAGATCTCAGAATATAAATAAAATCCCTTGCTTAAAGGGATAAATTATTTCTCTTACTTAAGGCCCTCCAGTGACTGCTTTTCGCAACCAGAATAAAATTCCATATTTCTCATTCACCATGGCATTGCCTGGTTGTGCCCTTGCCTACTTCCTCAACCTTACCTCCTACCACTTTTTCTTTTCCCCACATACTAGCCACATTGATTTTATTTCTGTCCCTAAAACACTCTAAGTTATTCCTTTTTTCAGGGTTCTGCTCTTGCTCTTTTTTCTGCCTAGAAATCTCCTTGCCTGGATCTGTGTGGTGGTCTTCTCATCACTTAGGTCTCACTTGAAATGTTACTTCCTCAAAATACAAAGAAAGAAAAAACTTCCTTGACCATTCCCTAGCAAAAGTTGCCCCTTGCATGAAATCTCCATTTCACCACTGTCCTGTTATTTTTGATTGCATTTTTTTCATGGTATGAAAACATATTATTTGATCATTTGTTTATTTGCTTATGATCTCCCCCTTCCTGCCTCTCTGCCAGACCCCTTTGTGAAATAACTCCAAGAGGAAAAGTCCTTTGTTTTGCTAATCACTGAATCTTTAGTGCCTGGAACAGCACCTGATATACAGAAGGAGTTCTGTGAATTAGTGAATTCGTATATTTAACTCAGTGCCTAGCAAACAAGAAACTGAATAAACATCTGTTGCAATAGCTTGATGGTGGAAAAGGGCAGGTTTTTCTTGAACCCAGTCTTCTGTAAGCCAGTGTGAGAACTGATCCCAAGACTTGCTTTCTAATGGCTTCATTTCACCTAATTAATATGACCTTTTGCAATGTACAGAGGCTGACATTCTTGTCTGGACAGTATTATTCAAAATTCTGGTCCTGATATTAGCATTGTGAGGAAATACCCTTCCCCAGCTACAGCCCTCCCTTTATTCCAATGACTTACATATTTCTTAGCATTTGCCTTTCCCAAGTTCCTCAACAAATTCCTCACTCGACTCTTTATCCCTTTTTTTCCTTTTCTTATCATTTGGTGTATTTTATTCTTGGCATTCTGTTTTTAGTAGGGGCTCAATAAATGAAGTGTTGTATTTATTTTATCTTTGTAAGACAGCTCTCAAGCCCAAAGCAATACTATTAATTGTGAGCACCCTGGTGACTTTAGGCATGTTTCAATTTTGTGTTTTGGCTTGAAGTCTCGTATGAGGTTGCTGTCAGCTGACAGCTAGGTCTGTAGTTATCTGATGGCCTGACTGGCAAGCCCTATTCAAGATGTGAATGCCAGGAGGTGAGGATGGTTAGGGCTATCCTGGAGGCTGGCCACCACGGAGATGTTGTGAGCAGCAGAAAATCTTTTATTGCAAGAAACACAATATGCAATTAAAAATGGTTTAAGTTATAAGGACTCATATACTATTTCATATAATAGGAAGTCCATGGACAGGGCAGTCATAGGGTTAATTCTTGGCCTTGATAACCTCCTCAAAGATTAACAGCTCACCATTTCTTCACTTTGACATCTTTGACATGCTGGAGATGTCCCCTATCATGGTCACATGTTGACTGCAGTGGTTTCAGGGGTCAAATGCAGACAGGGCCACATCCACTGACAAGGAAAGGAATGTCAGTTCCGTGAGTCAATTTTATTATGAGAAATAACATTCCCTGGAAGTACTGCTGTAGATGTCTCAGGTTGAAATGACCAGAATTAGGTAACATAGTCATACATAAAAAACATAAGATGTATATCGTGAAGCCATATGTTTGGAAGCATTACCGTTGTGTTAAGTACACACCTCATTTTTTCAGTCAGAAAAGGAAAATCTTGGTGCCCACAGAAACTCAACTTTAAAAATGAAAAAAAAATTAAAGAATTTTACAGATATTTTAGTATAAATGTATTCAGTTCCGTCAGGACTGTAGAACTTCCCAGAGTATCAGTACGCTGTTTTTCTCATCTCCCCAAGCAAAGGGGGAAGGAATGGCTCGACTAATGACCTTTTTGTGTTATTTACCCATTGGCCTTTTCATGTGACCCTAGGATGGTCTATTTTGCTAGGTGTGGCATATAATAATGGATGTGAACGAACACACTGCAGAAAGATGAAGGATTTATTGACCATAGTTCTTGCACTGACACCTGCTAATTAGCAGTAAGTAGCTTGGAAAGTGAAATGTGAAAGCCAAATCGCAGACGTGAATTCTCACGTACATGCTTCCAGGTCATTTAGAACGTGCCAAGTTTTCACTAAGAATCCAGAATTAAGCTGGAAGACAAGACAACATGGGCATATACTTAGTAAAGAGAAGATTTATGTTTTATCGAATGGTATATACTATGCTCCGTTCTTTTGAAAATTAAAATTTTCAGACTCTTAACATTTTCCAAAATAAGGCGATTTAAAAATACCTTTATTTTTATGCTTGTTAGTGGTCTGTTTTCTTGTCCAAAGAGAAACTGAATGATGAGTTCTGCTTAAAACACTCTTAGGCCACAACGGACTTACGTTCCTTCGTTCGTTCTCGGCCTTCAGTGAGTTTCTGAAACTTTCTTTGCCCAAGGCTAAGATACTCAAATAGGGGTTTATTAACATTAACATACCTGTAATTCTGGTTCTTAGATGAAAAGCATATCTGAGCTTGGTTCTGGAATCCTTACTCAGGTAAAACTCCCAGTTTTGGCTGAAATCTTTGGCACCCTGTGTCTGATTAAGACGCCTGCATCCGGTTCCAAGTAACCCCATTTTGGGACAACTGGCGCTGATACCACTTCTCAACCCCCCACCCCATTCAGTGTCTTCCACCCAAAAGGACAGTCCAGAACCAACCAGTCGCTGAAACCGTTAAACGTTATTTGTTTTCTTGAGGTGAACCACGCGCATAACACACCCCTTTTGAGTGAAATAATGTCATTGTGTAGCCATTTGTCACCCCTGGGTGGATGAGGTCAACGAACTCTCCAAAGTTGCTGTCTCAGGAATAAATTTCATTCGTGGTTGGAAAAACCAAGTGAGGAATGTTATGGGAAAGGGAAAATAACTTTTATTTGCCTGGTGGTTAAGTAGGGGTAAGTAAAAATCGAGCCGAGTACGTGCTTTGTTTGAGCGACGACGCAGTGCGTTGAGTGGAAGACAAGACGCCCATCGGAACCGGCTTCTCCCTTTGTCTTTCACTCCACCCGAGGTGGGGGGAGGGCGTGTCATGCGGATCTGGGGTGGCGGGACTGAGGGGGCTTGCGGCGCCCCAGCGGCGAAGGCGGAGGCGCCAGGACGCCGCTCCTGGCTTCTCAGGATGCCAGCCGACTACACACAAGGTCGGGGGCAAGGCCGCGCCGCGGCTCGGAGCCCCAAGGAGGGGCGCGAAGGAAGTGAGGGCTGCCAACCCGAGGGCGAGCGGCGCGGGCGGCGCCAGCCCGGGGGCTGCAGCGGGCGGGGCTTGCGCAGCGCGGCTCCCGGGGGAGAAAGGAACCTCTGCAGTGGCGGGGCCGGGCCGCGGCCGGAAGACGGGGGCAGGGGGCAGCGAGGAGGGAAGCGACGGCGGGCGGGGCCTCCGGCGCGCAGCCCCAGTAGGTCTCCGGGAATTTTCCACTAAGGCGCGGAGCGCCAGAGCCGCCGAGGCGCAGCCCGCCTCTGCGCACCCGGGGCCCACGTGACGGTGATTCACCAGGCGCCGCCTCCCGAGCCCCGGGCGGGGAAGCGACGGGGTGAGGAGCGAGTGTGCAGTGGAGGAGAAGGAGCGGGGGGAAGGGCGAGGACGGTGCGGAGAGTGAGAAGGGCTGTGCGGGGCAGGCGGGTGGAGGAGGACGTCGGAGGTGCGGAGGCCCCTCCCGCGTGGCCGGGGCCTGCTGGGCGGCTGCCGTGCGCTCGCGGGCAGTGCTCGCTGGCCACGCTCGCCCGGGGCGAGCCCAGCGCCTGCCTGCGACGGGGAAACCTAGATAGCCCTCAAACGGCAGGGTTCTTCCGGGGTGCTTTGAGGAAAGCCACAGGGGCGGCTGAGGTCCTGCGGGGTTTTCGCGAACGCGCCGGGCGGCTGGGGGATGCCCCGCTTGAGAGATCGCAGTGTGGGAAACAGTCACGCCCTGTTGGAGTCTGTCTGTGCCTGTGTACGTGGCTCCTGACGTGGACAGCCGCGGCGCTGGAAAGCGGGCACCGGAGGGAGGCAGAGAGGGACAGACGGACAGAAGGAAGGGTGCGGCCTTGGGCCATCATCCGTGGCCTGGGAGACCCACAGGCACCGGTATTTGTCCGTTTAAACCCGCAGACCCACCAGGAGACCCTTGAGGCTTCGGTGGATGTGGGGGTTGTCGTGCAGCTGGTTCCAGATGGTTCCCCCGTGACGACTTTTGGAATTGGCATACCAAAGATTTCCTCTTACCCTTCTGCTGTGTTGGATTAGACATTACACAGACACCCCGCCCTTATCGCTGCTCTTGCAAGGAAACATTTATTACAGAAGTACTCCCTACTGTTTCATCTCTCGTGTCCTTTTAGGTTCTTTCGAGTAATTGTGACCTTTTCCTTTTCCTCAAGTTCCATCAAAGACTTGGAAACAATATAAAAAGAAAAAAAAAAAAAAAACTAGCCTGAATTAGAAAGTTAAGATCTTTGTTTACCAAATGCGTTGCCTGGGAAGGCATCCTTGTGGGTTTGCTCTGTTGAGGTTTCCCCAAGGCCTCTTCTGGGGCCTTTTCCTCTCATTTCCACTTCGAGGCAAAAGGTGCTGAACTTGCTGGATGCCTTTTCCACTTTGGTTTTAACTTTTGTGCCGGAACTATGTATATTGTTTTCCCATAGGTTTCTGCAATTAGAATTACTGTAACTAAAAAGAATAGCTAATGTTCATGCACTGCTTGGGATAGGTGCTATTTCAAGTTATTTATAAATGCGTGAATATTTAATTCATCAACACTGTATGGTGGGGGTTATTATACACCTTACCTCATTCCTTAGAGGTCGGGAAATTGAAGTTAGTTAACTTGCTCAAGGCCGTCCAGTTTGTAGGTGGAGGAACTGGAGTTTGAAGCCAGACTGTTGGAGATGAATCCCATGCTAGTGGTCACTACGGTGTGGAAATTTCCCATTAACAAACATAATTGTCCTGAAATATTAAATGTACATTTTGGTGGAATTCCCTCCCCCCCCCCCTTTATTTATTTAGCCTTCCTGAAGTTTATTTTGAAGAGATGTCTAAATTTAGTTGGGGTGGAAAACCACACACAATTTAAAAAAGAAACTTATGAAGAAATCATGCATTCCAGGGCAGTATTATTACATTTTTCTTACATGGAATATTATTGAAATATTTGACTTAGGAACTTCTTTTTCTCGGAAGGGTTTGTCTTCAAATACCTTTAACCCCTAGTAAATAGTAGAACCTCCAAGAAAATGAGGATGAGACTCTTCAGTTGTCAGTGTTTGATAAATACATATTGATTGAAATGTGCTTGAGAAGTGAATACCCTTGAAATGGTCGATGACATAATGCAGAGTGAAAAGGAAATTTCCAAAAGAAACATGAATGTTGGATACGTTCAATAAGAAGATACTATGGATTTCTTTCCTTCTTCTCTTCCTCCCTCCCTCCCACCTTCTCTTTTATTTTTATTAAAATTTTTTTTTATTTTTTTTATTTTTTATTTATTTTTGGGACAGAGAGAGACAGAGCATGAACGGGGGACGGGCAGAGAGAGAGGGAGACACAGAATCTGAAGCAGGCTCCAGGCTCTGAGCTGTCAGCGCAGAGCCCAACACGGGGCTCGAACCCACGAACCACGAGATCATGACCTGAGCTGAAGTCGGACACTTAACTGACAGCCACCCAGGCACCCCGGTATCACATATTTCAGATGTCTGTTATTTCATATAGAATAAAATTTTCTTCCTTAACAGTTGTGTTTAAACTAATGCAAATTTAAACATATTCAGAAGAACTGATGGTTCAAAAGGACTCCTCTTTGTTTCCCTTAAAGTGAATATTCCCCCTAACCAATC
This sequence comes from Felis catus, assembly GCF_018350175.1. Taxonomy (NCBI): domain Eukaryota; kingdom Metazoa; phylum Chordata; class Mammalia; order Carnivora; family Felidae; genus Felis; species Felis catus. The sequence goes on from NC_058374.1 coordinate 73,527,767, forward strand.
CTTTGTGAATCTTAGTTTTTTTCTGTGTACAAGTGCTCTAATCAACTTGAGTCACTGCACAAGTTTGACATTCATTAGATTTGGCTGTACATTTTAAGCTTGCATGATTGAGAAGCTCAGATTCTCAGTAGTGTTGGTAAAGGACAAATGCCAGATGGTTTTGGAATGTCCAAATCTATATTTAATGACATCACACGTGCAATACAGACAGTTCTCAATTTACAAACACTTTATTCAGAAGCAGCCCAAATATAAAACATACTAGCATACCTTTTTTAAACTCCTCCTTAGAACAGTATTGCCAAGGTAGTCTGTGCAAGTTAGTATATAAAAAAATAAAGGTAAATCTTGAAGTTCTTAAAGAGTGTATAGCTTGAGTTATGGAGGCAACGAAAAAGCTGTGAAAAGCCCTGGGGAATCAGTAGAGGTTGTTTCCACAGTGGCACAGATTTGCTTAAGCGGTAACCCCCTGACAAAAATAGTCCAGTCCCACCTTTCCCCAGCAGACCCCACCCCTTCTTGCTCAAGATCTCTTCCACGCCCCCTGGGTTCAAAAATCCTCCACTTTCATTTGTACTCCAGTTTAATTTCTGTCAGTTCGAAGTTTTGTGGTCTTGGGCAAATTTGCCAGCTTCTCTGAGCCTCAGTTTCCTAAACCCTACAGAAGGAATAATAATAGCATGCTGATTGTCAAGAATTAAAGGAAAATTTATGTAAAAATACTTAATAGATTAGAAGACTAGTATAAAAACAAGGCATTATGGGGGTGCCTGGGTGGTTCAGTTGGTTAAGTATCCAGCTCTTTTTTTTTTTTTTTTTTTAATTTTTTTTCAACATTTATTTTTGGGACAGAGAGAGACAGAGCATGAACGGGGGAGGGGCAGAGAGAGAGGGAGACACAGAGTCGGAAACAGGCTCCAGGCTCCGAGCCATCAGCCCAGAGCCTGACGCGGGGCTCGAACTCACGGACCGCGAGATCGTGACCTGGCTGAAGTCGGACGCTTAACCGACTGCGCCACCCAGGCGCCCCTTTTTTTTTAAGTTTATTTATTTACTTAGAGGGAGAGAGTACAAGCTAGGGAGGGACAGAGAGAGAGGGAGACAGAGAATCTCTACCAGGCTCCACGCTGTCAGTGGGGAGCCTGACGCAGGGCTCAATCTCACGAACCCAGGAGATCATGATCTGAGCTGGTCGCTTAACCGACCGAGACATCCAGGTGCCCTTTTTCTGGCTCTTGTTTTCGGCTCAGGTCATCATCTCACAGTTCGTGAGATCAGCCCCCTCGTTCGGCTCTGCACTGACCTCGTGGAGCCTGTTTGGCATTTTCTGTCTTTCTCCCTCTCTCTGCCCCTCTCCCTCTCTATCTTTCTCTCTCTCAAAATAAATAAATGAACTTAAAAAAAAAAAAAACCAAGGCATTATGATTATATATTGATTAGTAAAGCTCAAAGACATCCCCCCCCCCCCAACAAGGTTAAATGGTTATCAGTCACCTGCATATGATGGGAATCTGGTTCATCGGAATATTTAAACGAGTTGGTGGCTTGAATGTTCTTGGGGAATGAGGGGTGTTGGAAGGCAATGAAAAATAATAGGTCAAAATGTCAAAGGAGGTTGGGTAAATACCACGTTTTCTTTTAAAGAGTGAATGTAATTGCTTGCATTTTCTCTCTACTTCCTTCTTCTGTTTCATTGATTATTCCTAAGGCTAAAGTTTCTCCTTTACATTTTAATTCACCTGACATAGCATGTTTTAAAAAATTTAGCGTCGCTTGCTTTGATTTTCCAGTTGTCTTTTGCTGATGGAGCTTCTGTGAAGGGCAAACTCAAAGTACAACTGGCTGCCCCAGCACAGGGGAAGGGGAGTGGCGGTTGTGAGCGGGGACCCAGCCACTACACCTTTAGCCCTCGCATGAGCAGTGCCAGGTACAGCTGCTTGCTGGCCCTACGGCAGAGGCTGCAATAGTTAGACCAGACCAGATCAATCAAACCAAACCAAGCAAAAAGGAGAGAGAGACTGAGAAAGAGGGAGAACAAGGGAATGGAAGTAGTGAAGAGGAAGGGAAGGACACCAAAGAGAGTGATGGATAATGTCAATAGTTCTAAGTACAGTACAGGTACCAGCTTATTTAAGCCTCAGGACAATCCTATGAGGTAAGCTGTGTTATTATTATCCCCATTTGATAGTTGAGGAAACTGAGGCACAGAGATGTTGAGCAACTGTCCCCAATGTCACACAGCTCCTAAGTGATAAAAGTGGGATTTGAACTCAGTCTGGATCTGGAGTTTGTGATCTCTCTTTTTTTTTTTTTTTTAAGTTTATTTATTTACTTTGAGACAGAGAGGGAGGAGAGAGAGAGAACTTGCATGTGCTTGAGCATCGGGAAGGGAGAGAGAGAGGGAGACAGAGAATCCCAGGTAGGCTCCATGCTGTCAGCGCAGAGCCTGAGGTGGGGCTCCATCTCATGACCCGTGAGATCATGACCTGAGCCGAGATCAAGAATTGGACACTCAGGGGCGCCTGGGTGGCGCAGTCGGTTAAGCGTCCGACTTCAGCCAGGTCACGATCTCGCGGTCCATGAGTTCGAGCCCCGCGTCAGGCTCTGGGCTGATGGTTCGGAGCCTGGAGCTTGTTTCCGATTCTGTGTCTCCCTCTCTCTCTGCCCCTCCCCCGTTCATGCTCTGTCTCTCTCTGTCCCAAAAATAAATAAACGTTGAAAAAAAAAATTAAAAAAAAAAAAAAAGAATTGGACACTCAACTAACTGAGCCACCCATGCACCCCGGGGGTTTGTGATCTTAACCACTGCACTAGCTGTTCTCAAACTTTCTGGTCTTAAGACCCCTCCCCTCTTAAACTTTTAAAAATTATGGAAGACCACAAAGGGTTTGTTCAGGTGAGTTATATCTGTTAATATTTACCATATTAGAAACAAACATTTAATTCATTAAAAAATAATATGCTTATATAAATAACATGTATGTATGTATATATGTATGTATGCATTTTTTTAATTTTTGGGGGGAGAGAGAGAGAGAGAGCATGAGCCTGGGGGAGGGACAGGGGCAGAGAGAGATAGGGAGAGAGAGAGAATCCTAAGCAGGTTCCATGCAGCTTGGAGCACAACTCACAGGGCTCGATCTCACCACCCTGAGATCATGACCTGAGCTGAAATCAAGAGTTGGACACTTAACCAACTGAGCCACCCAGGTGCCCCTAACATAAAGAACATTTTATTTATTTATTTGTTTCTTTGTTTATTTTAAGTTTGTTTATTTATTTTGAGAGTTTCAGGGGGTGGGGGGGTGGGGGGAGACTGGGGAGGTGCAGAGAGAGAGGGAGAGACAGAGAATCCCGAGCAGGTTCCACATGGTCAGTGCAGAGCCTGATGTGGGGTTTGAACTCATGAACCATGACATCATGGACTGAGCTGAAGTTGGAAACAACTAACTGAGCCACCCATGCGTCCCATAAATAGCATTTTAAAGTGAAAATAGCTGTATTTCTCAAAATAAAAACATTTAGGGAGAAGGATGGCATGGTTTTACAGTTTTGCAAATTTCTGCACTATGCCTCTTTTGGTGTGATGGTGGTTAAGAAGTGGGAAGGTAGGCGCCTGGGTGGTTCAGTCAGTTAAGCGCCGAGTCTCAATTTCAGCACAGGTCATGATCTCGTGGTTCGTGGGTTTGAGCCCCGTGTCAGGCTCTGCACTGGCAGCATGGAGCCTGCTTGGGATTCTTTCTCTCCCTCTCTCTGCCCCTTCCCTGCTTGTGCTCTCTCTAAAATAAATAAATAAACATTAAAAAAAAGCTTTTAAAAGAAGTGGGAAGGAAATGAGAGACCGGAGGGCATAAAGTGATGGGAAGTCAAGGCCTGTCTCAGTGAGCACGCCATGTAGCCTGTATGAGGAAGAAATGGTAACAAAGAATTGTCTGAATGGGATAGAGCAGCATCTGGATTTTTATGCCTGTCTTACTCTTCAATAGGTTGTTTGGCATCTGTCTCTCCCTCTCTCTTTCTCCATATATGTATGTATGTATATGTATGTATGTGTGTGTGTGTGTGTGTGTGTATATGTATATATATATATAATATGAATAATATATATATACTTATACACATATATATTTACATATACACATGTATATGAGGTTCAATATAAAAGGTTGAGTGTAAGATTCTGAATTGGAAGGGGTTTTAGAGATTTGACTAATTTTATGAAGGGAAGCAGCTGAGGCTGGAACATAACATCCCTGGTTGCACTACTGATTAGTGGGAAGACTGGTGGTAGAACCCAGGTCTCCTGTCTTCTCGTTCCACTTTAGAATGTCATGTCATGGGAATTAATAAATCTAATTATGCAGCTGTTAGATGCATTGATTTCCACCAGAAAACTTGTGAATTGACAACCATAGAATCTATGGTAAATTCACATGCTTCATCAGTGACATTGTGAAAAATTGCTCTTCTTTCAAAAGTGCCTCTCCCCAAATGTCTTGGTCTGGTATTTTGTTAGGACCCCTTACAACTTTTTGCTTCTTGTCTTTTGTGTCACAAGTAGTGCTGAAGAGAAGATGGGCTTGATGTTGAAAGAGGGTGAGGGTAGGAGAACCGGCAGTTCTGAGACGTCTGAGAACACCGATTGGCCAGTCTCTGTTATCTGCAGGATCCACTTTTCTTAAGGATGAGCATATTTTGGTCTATAGGTTTCCAAGACAAGCACATTCCTGCCAACATGATCCCTGGACAAGCTGTTCTGGAATTTGAACTTGCTACTGAAAAGGGGTTAAGTCCAGGGCACACACACTCATTTCGGTGGGGGGTGAGCCATAGTTGGCTATGTTAGCACCTCATTATACAACAGTTTCGGGATAAAGTGATTCCAGATGTGCTCTCAGCAAGTACCTAGCACTTAACGCTTTTAATCCATTAGGCTAAAAAATCCACCCTTCTGAATTTTGGAGGAGCCAGAAGTTAGTTAATTAACCAGCCATTCTTAGTTTATAAAGTTGATTCTCAATTGGCCATAATTTGCAGTATGCTTCAACCTAGCCAATTACAACCATATAAAATGTATATATTTACACATACATACATGAATTCACACACACATGTATCTGATGATGATTAGAAGTTCCTTCTGAGTACTGATTTAATGAGCGTTAAGTTCCTCTGTCCTGGAAATTTCATTTAGAAAAGTTAAGAGCACATGTATCTAAGTAGTATTCTAGTTTCCTTCTTCCAACTGGCGAAGCTGCTTGTGACTCTGAAGAGTAAACTTTGTGGGAAGTCCTGGTTAAAGACTTACCCCCTCCCTTTCCTTTTTAAACGCAATTGAAATTTTTGCACTTCATAAACTTTGTTACCTGAATTTACAAAGAAGAATTGAAGACAAAAGGTGCTGAATGTCTTCTCTGACAAGTCAGATTTTTGTGAAGAATATGGGATTTTTGCATCACTTGGTTCTGGAAAGCGGGGAGCTCAGGGTGAGCATTTCACTTTGCTTTAAAATACGGTAAAACCTTGGTTTGCAAGCATAATTCATTCTGGAAACATGCTTGTAACCCACAGCACTCATGTAGCAAAGCAAATTTCAAGAAACCATTGGCTCAGGTGTGATCACGTGACGTTCGGCAACATGTACTACCCATATTGCAAGACATTGCTTGTTTATCAAGTTAAAATTTATTACAAATGTTTGCTTGTCTTGGGGAACACTTAGAGAACAAGTTACGATCCAAGGTTTTTACTGTATTTCAGATTTGACTGCAGAAAATATGTGGGGTTTTTGTTGTTGTTATTGAATGCAAAGCAAACCTGGTCTTTGCTTACCATAGTTGAGAACGTTGCATTCTAATATGCTCTTTTGATATGATATTAAACGTATTTTGAAAAATTTAGGTATTATATCTGGTTTTAAGGACCACAGTATGTATTTTTCAAAGACTTTAGGATGTTGTTCACTGGGTGGAAGTGTTGGAAAATATACTCTTCAGAGGTACTTGTTTTGTTGCGGCTAGAGCAGCAACTACAGCAGACAGTCTAGATAAGAGAATGGACTCTGGATCTAGACTGCCTAGCTTGATTCCTGGTTCTGCTTTTTTTTTTTTTTTTTTTTTTTTTTTTGCTAGCTGTGTGCATCCGCTTTCACACATGTAAAGGATGAATGATGACTGGTGAGGACTTAATGCTTGCAAAGAAAGCACTTAGAACCCTGCCTAACACATATTAAACACTATGCAAGTGTTTGTTCAAACAAATAAAAAATCTCAAGCTTTGTCTCTGCTGTGCCGTAGATGCTAATACCCAGTGCCAGCAGAAGCAGCGTATCACTAAAGTGAAAAGAGAGATCATCCTTGGGATTGATCTCCTCTTGTGAAACGTCTTCCACGTGCTCCCATCCAACTGGGGCCAAAGCTGGAGGACAAGAAGGTGAGGAAGGTATAGCAGAGTGTAACGCCATTGCTCAAAGTCTCAGGTTGGGGACTTGCTGGATCACGATTTGTTTATGTTATTTCCAATTAAAGATAAAGACTCTTGGCGTTACCCGGCAGTGGGTGATGGACAGAATCAGGGTGTGGATTGTCAAGCATTTGTAGTTGAATGATGTGAAGGGCTTACTCCGGACAAATTGGAAGAGTTGTGAGTCATTTAGGGAGTCACTAGTGAGTCAGCCAGGCAGGGCACACAAGTCCAGGTGACAGTTCTGTGTCAGTTAGCCTTGTGCTGTTGCAGCCCTTCAGAGGCGTGAGGCCTTTCACTTGAAGAAGGTTCCTCGTCATGCTCGCTGACAGAGTCCCTTCCCCAGGGACAGAGCTTGAAAGTGGAGTACAGGCTGGATGGCAGCCCCTACCACCTCCTCCGCCCAGGATTTGGTGCAGAACACAAGCTACATTGAATGCAGTAGCCCGGAAGGCAGGTTTTTGAATGTCCCCTCCTAGGCTTCAGCTCAGAATATGTGTTGTTCATTCTGTTCTGTCTTACTTGACTTAAATAGCTGGAGTTGGGGAAGAGCTGGTTTCGTGGTTTTTGTCGTCGAATCCAATGGACAATTGCTAATCACAACTTACAATAATCCACAAGCATCTTGCTGACAGTCCAAGGCTGTTTTTCACCAGAGGTTTTATTAAGGCACTTAATTTAGGGTTAGGGTGCTGCTGAAACTTTCAGGAGTCTAAAAACAAAGAAGGACACACCAGAGTATTAGACCCTTTTAGCCATAAATCATATTTCTACAGTACCATTGGTTCTTTTTTTCTGCATACGCTTATGATTTAAGATGATGCATTTTCTTTTTATTTCCAATAGTTAGCAAGCTGTAACTGAAAGATTGAGAGCTTGGGAAAGGCCCTGGGTAAACCAGTCCGTCTATTGACATAGAATCACATCAGGAGCGGCCTCACAAGATTTGTGAGTTTTGGCCTCTCCTGTTTCTCATCAAATATTTCTTTTCAGTATTATCCTCAGTCAGATTCCTCATTGGATATGCAATAGATTAAAATCCCATTGAAGTTTGGAATTCAACCAAACACAGCAGAAAGTCTTGGTTCTTTGACATCACCTCCCCAGACTATTTTCTTACAGTTTGAGCGGTCCTGAAATTTGGAAGGTAGTATCTCTACTATCCCCCACAAAGAGACTACTCCCTATAAAAAGTTTTATTGTTTCAAATATATTTACTCTCATTCTTAGGGAAACTTGAAATAACTTCTATTGTTCTAATCTTACCCTTTTCTTAGAAACCTGTCATTTCCATTCCCATCTCCTGCCCTGGGTTTTTTCCATTCTAAAATGAGCAGGAAGCCTGCTTTTTTAGCTCACTCATAAGTTAGTATAAGCCTAACTCCAGAAACAGGTGTTTTGATGATCATGCTTCTATCTAATAATGTTGCATGCATTCAGTTGCAAATTGAATGCAAAAATGCATTACAATTTCCAAAGTACTTTTCAAATGCATGATCACATTTAATCAACCTGAGCTTTTGAGATGGCGGTTATGATCTCCATTTTTACAAACTGGAAAACTGAAGCTCAGAGATCCACACACTGTGCTACCCAAAGGCTATGAAGAGAACCAGGCTTTTCGCTTTTTATTGACTAGAATTAGAGATTTCCCCCCTCCCCATACTTTCCGTAGACTTAACCAGTAGTACAACTTTAAAACCTCTTTTGCTCACTTGATGATATGTAGCACAATTCACGTAGTGGGAAATATCTACATTGGTAGCTAGCCTGTGAATTTGTCCCAACTTATATACAGAATCTTTTGGAATGGTTTAAAATTCTTAGGATTTTCAACTCAGACCAGACAAAAGGACAATATACAATTCTTTGGCAAAATTGGTAGTAGTTAGCATATCTGCAGCCTCTCAAAGTAATCAGTCAGAGAATCTTGAATTTCTGTTTGTTTTACTTGTAATGTGTCCTAGCTAATTCGGTATTTTCACTTTTTCTAACTTTTTTTCAGGGTGTGTTGACACTCAGGTTAATTTTGAGTGGCTTTTAAGAATATCCAGGGCGTGGGGCGCCTGGGTGGTTCAGTTGGTTAAGCGTCTGACTCTTGATTTCAGCTCAGGTCATGATCTCACAGTTTGTGAGATCGAGCCCTGCGTCATGCTCAGGACTAACAGCGTGGAGCCTGTTTGGGATTCTGTCTGTCTCTGCCTCTCCCCAATCTGGTGCGTGCTCTCTCTCTCTCTCTCTCTCTCTCTGCCTCTCCCCATGCTGGTGCGCGCTCTCTCTCTCTCTCTCTGCCTCTCCCCCTGCTGGTGCTCTCTCTCTCCCTCTCTCTCTCTGCCTCTCCCCATGCTGGTGCTCTCTCTCTCTCAACATAGATAAATAAACATAAAAAAAAAAAAGAATATCCAGGCAGAGTGCCATATAATAGGCACTTAATGCATTTCAAATAAATGATTGAATTGTTCACCATATAGGCATATAGCAATTTGTAAGTAAGTATCCCTAAAATGCAAAAGTTATGTTTATTGTTTTAAACTAGAAGATTTTAACATAGTCTGAAGTGTTGTAGGAAGGAGCAAGGACTTTGGAATGTAAAACTTCCTGGGTTTGAATGTTCATCACTTACTGTGAGTTACTGCACCTTCCTTAGGCAATAACTTCTCTGGTATTCAATTTCCTCACCTGCAAGTTTGGGATTGTATTACCTACCTTGCAAGACTGCTGTAAGGATAATCTGGAAAGATGTATGAAAAGTATTCAGTAGTATGCTTGACACATAAAATGTGCTCAAAGTTCATGCCCAGAATTTGATGAAGACAGAGATAGCTATGGTGGCTCTACATGATTGTGTTACTATATTTTTAAAAAGATATTTCTGAGCGCGGTTATGTAGTAAATATGTGAAAGGAGTATAAAGATACATATAACAATATCTTAGCCCTGCAAGATTCCTACATCTGCTATCGAGGCAGCGACAAGCCTGGAGTTTCCAAATGTGCAAAGACTAATTTAAATCCTATCCTAAAAGTGCGATTAATGTTGAGGACTCTGAGGGGCAAGCAGCATGGAGGCGGTAGGGGAGTAGAGTAGATGATAGGGGACATTTTTCGGTCTCACGTCCCACACTGGCTAGTAAGCCAGTGCTGGGGCCTCTGCTGGTGTCTTCAGCAAGCATGGAAGCTGCTGCCAACTACTGACACTGATCCAGAGGGGAAAGAATTAGCCACAGACTGCTGATGGGAGCTTTATACAAAGTAGAGTGAGATGGCTGAGTCTTTTTCTGAGTAAAGGCCCAAAGCCTGTCAGTATTCATAATCAACCAAAGTCATACAGCAATGTTTTTTAAAAATTTTTTTTAATGTTTATTTTTGAGAGACAGAGAGAGACACAGTGTGAGCAGGGGAGGGGCAGAGAGAGAGAGAGAGAGAGAGAGAGAGAGAGAGAGAGAGAAAGAAAGAAAGAAAAAGAAAGACACAGAATCTGAAGAGGCTCCAGGCTCTGAGCTGTCAGCACAGAGCCTGACGTGCGGCTCTAACTCACAAACCTCGAGATCATGACCTGAGCTGAAGTCGGACGCTTAACCAACTGAACTACCCAGGCATCCCTTACAGAAATCATTTTTTGACATGATTTTGGGGTATGGCATTTTTAGAATTTGTGTATGCAACTTAATTGGCAGCCAAGCTGCCAATGATAAGGTTGTATGTTATCTAATTAACCTTTGTATGTAAAAACCAATTGCATAATCTGTAGCATAAAATCCTTGTGATGATGATACCAGTTCAATGAAGTATTATACATTTTACATGTAAGAGCAAAGAGCCCAAAATAGTTAAGATAATTTTGAAGAGGAAGAGGTGCCTGGGTGGCTCAGTTGGTTAAGCATCCAGATTCTTGATTTTGGCTCAGATCATGGTCTCATGGTTCATGAGATGGAGCCCCATGTTGGGCTCTGTGCTGACAGCATGGAGCCTGCCTGGGATTCTCTCTCTCCCTCACTCTCTGCCCCAACTCTCGCATGCATAAGTCTCTCTAAATATAAATAAATAAACTTCAGGGGTGCTTGGGTGGCTCACTTGCTTAGGCGTCAGACTTTGGCTCAGGTCATAATCTCATGGTTTGTGAGTTCGAGCCCCACGTGGGGCTCTCTGCTGTCAGCATGGAGCCTACTTTGGATACTCTGTCCCCCTTTCTCTCTGCCCCTCCCCTGCAGGTTCTCTCTCTCTCAAAATAAATAAGCTTTAAAAAAAACCTTAAAAAAACATAACTTTTGGGGCGCCTGGGTAGCTTAGTTAGGCATCCAACTTCAGGTCACGATCTCGCGGTCCGTGAGTTCGAGCCCCGCGTCGGGCTCTGGGCTGATGGCTCGGAGCCTGGAGCCTGCTTCCGATTCTGTGTCTCCCTCTCTCTCTGCCCCTCCCCCGTTCATGCTCTGTCTCTCTCTGTCTCAAAAATAAATAAACGTTAAAAAAAAAAAAACCATAACTTTGAAGAACAAGGTGCAGAATTTAACCTTAATAGATATCAAAACTTATTATGAAGCTAGGGTAATCAAGGCAGCATAGTAATGACAAAAGCTTAGCCATACATGCTGATGGGACAGAATGGAAAATTTAGAAACAGATCCATACATACATATATGAAAACATGGTATATATGAGAGGCCAGATTAGGGAAAACTTAATGGTTGACTAATGGATTTAGGTACAACAGGGAAAAAAAAGGAAAATTAGGTTTCTATATCATACCATACACAAAACTCAGTTATGGCTGGCTTAAAGACATAAATGTGTAAAGCACAGTTTTTAAACATCTAAAGGAAACATTTTATGCACTTGAGATAGGATGTCTTAAACAAAGTACAAAAATCATAAAAACATGGACAAATAAACTTGACTATGTTAAAATTAGAAACTTCTAAAATTAAAAGACACGTAAACAAGTGAAAGACCAGTGAGCAACTAAGAAAGAGATTTAAACATATGGAAAAATTCATGTACGGGATATATAAAGAATCCCTAAAATCAACCCAGCAGAAAAATGGGTAAAGGATGTGAATCGGCAGTGTGCAGAAAAGAAAACTCAAATGGTCAATAATCATGAGAACTTAGTGATCGGGGCAATGCAAAGTTAAAACTGTCAGAAGATAGGATTTTGTATCCACCAGAAACCAAATTTGGTGGAGATGTAGAACAAACAGGAATCTTCTGCATCGCTCATGGGAGAATTTCACTGGCACTACCCCTTTGGAAAACAGTTTGACAAAATCTGGTACTGTGGATGAGCCTGCATACTACCTGCACCTCTGCTGCTGGGTTTAATCTCTAGAGAAGCTTTCACAGCACCAGCCACAGTCCTAATGCAGAGTAGGGGCTCGGTAAATAGATCTTAGAAAAAGGAAAGAGGGAGGGAGGAAGGAAGGAAGAATATTTATGTCATTGGCTTCATTTTTGCTTTGTTCTTAGTGTTGTAGGACCCTATACATGCCAGGCTGTGTCCCAAACCACCCTACAGGTTTGTCAAATGCCTGCAATTTTGAGAACCTCAGATTAGCCTCTACATCTCCCAGACTCTACTGTGAATGGAGATAACAATTTTCTTAACTGATGAATTAAATACATTCCATAAATGTATTTTCTTACAGAATTCACAGGGGTATAAATACCAAGCTCTAATTGCTTATTTAAAATGAATCTAATATATAAAATGAGATGTGCCAGTATGTTACGAGTAGCATAAAACATTAGTTATCTCTAGATCCTTACAATTCTAATGGCAAAGAAAGATGAGACCTGATGCCCTGAAAAGATAAAATGTCTTTTTCAGGCATATGAATAATCAACAAATATTCTACTGGCTTATGGAGAAATGGGTGTTCTCTTTAAATAGTAAATATTCGTATGCACTAAGCCAATCCTTTTATAACTATATTCCTGAGAGCATAGAAAACATGGCAGCTCTTCCCATAGCTGGAAGAATGTGTGGTTACCCTGGCAACAGCATCTTAGTTCCTGCTTCCAAGTACCACCTGGTGATTTCAAGTCTAACAGCTGTGCAGCATCTACATTTCCATTGAGGAAATAAAATGCATTCATGCATCATCTCATGGAGCATTTAAGAAGAAACAAGCTTGCAAATTTGGGGAAGGAGGGAAAGAAATAACACTACATACCAGCAGAGCCAATTGAAGTTTAAAAGCCCTAACTGCAGTCTTGGAAGCTGGCCGAAGCAGCCAAGGCTACCACATTAGAGCTGTAGGGTCTTGAGGCAAATTTTCCATCAGAACACTAACAATCACATAGGCCCCTTAGCCCAAGCACGGTTTCTTACCTCTTACCCAAAATATGTACTATTAAGTGGAATTGGCAATCTCTGTCCTAACAGGCAGTTACACAAAATGGCTGTGTATGCATCACAAGAGAAGTAGAGGAAAATGAAGAAAACACTATCCTCCGTTTCATGCTTGTTTCTTAGTGCTCCCACTTTTACCCAAGGGATTAGGACCTTTCTCAGATCTAGTCATGTTAAATATTTTTATGTTTATTTTTCAGAGAGGGACAGAGACAGAGACAGAGACAGTGAGAGAGAGCATGAGCAGGGGAGGGGCAGAGAGACACACACACACAGAATCCAGGCTCCAGGCTCTGAGCTGTGAGCACAGAGCCCAATGTGGGGCTTGAACTCACGAACCGTGAGATCATGACCTGAGCCAAAGCTGGATGCTTAACTGACTGAGCCACCCAGACACCCCTTGATCTAGTCATATTAAAAAAGCTAAATCCTACAGTGACTTCCAATAAAACAAGTTTTATGGGAATTTCTGGATTAAGTGGTTGACTGCCAGAGGGGAAGAATAACGTTGCTAGGCTGAAGGGACACAGCGGGCTAGGGAATAATTTCCCTGTCCTCTCAAAGAAAAAAAACTATAAACAAATAATTTAAGATTTAAATTTAATTTTTTCCTTTCCCTTTTTCCCTGATTATTACGATTCTGCACATATGTTTGGAAAATTTAGAAAATGTAGAAAAAAGTATGTAGGAAGGACAACCAAAATCACTGAAGATACTGACATTGTTAATATTTTGGAAAAGCACTTTTAGTCTTTTTTTATGCATTTTTTCACCTTTGTTCTGCATTTTGGAAGGGCTACTAAAGTGATCCACCCACAGCACAATTAATTTTCTGCAATACCCATTATGATTGTGATTGCTTCAAAGGAATACTTTAATTCTGATATGGCATTTTAAGTTTCCTTGCCTTTTTTTTCTTTTTCTTTTTTTTTTCTTTAAAAAAAATTTTTTTTTTCAACGTTTATTTATTTTTGGGACAGAGAGAGACAGAGCATGAACGGGGGAGGGGCAGAGAGAGAGGGAGACACAGAATCGGAAACAGGCTCCAGGCTCGAGCCATCAGCCCAGAGCCCGACGCGGGGCTCGAACTCACGGACCGTGAGATCGTGACCTGGCTGAAGTCGGACGCTTAACCGACTGCGCCACCCAGGCGCCCCGCCTTTTTTTTCCTTATACTAGTAGCTTCATATTCTTTTCTCCTGTCATCTTAGTTTATCTGTTCTTGAATTTCTTCCTTTCATTTTATGCAGCTCACATTTTCATACACCTCTGTTTAGGACACCAAACAAGACATGAACATCTTCTCTGGTACTGTAGAAACTTTTCAAAACCATCATGTTGCTTTTGTCCTGCTTCATCTTCCCACAGGGAGAGATTCATCCAGCCCGATAGAAATAGGGTATACAGAACATCTCTAGCACTGTACACCTCTATTCTGACAGTTTCTCCTCTTCGAACTAAACATTGAAGGCTGGCTATGTGCACAACCTCTGTCCAGTTTCCAGGGCTTAGGATTACTTCACTGGATCACTCCATAAATAACTAAAGTCCTACTATGTGCACGTACTGTCGTAGGTGCTGGTGAAAGGGCAGTGGACAAAACAAGCTTATGTAAAATAAGTAAACATACACTTGCACAATGTAGATTATAATATTAAGCTTCTAGTAAGGGAGACAGGAGGTTAAAGAGGCAGTTATTTTACCTACAGGGCCAGGGAAAGACTTGCAGACTGAGAATGTGATATTTGAGCTGGTGGGATTCAGGAAGTGAGTTCTTTGGTTATCTGGAAGAACATTCCCAGAAGAGTAGTCAGAGAGGGCCTTTCAAGCCATTCTAAGGCTTTTGGTTTTTATGCCATGTGAGAGGGATTGCCCTTCTAGGGTTCTGAGCAGAATGAAGTTCTAGAAACCAAGTGAACCAAATATTTTAAGAAGAGAGTGAGCAAGTGTGTCCGGTGTTGGACAGGGTGAATGGGAGGAGGCTGAGAGCAGACGTTTGTATGTAGCACCATGGGGAGGGGTCAGTGGTGACTTCCACAGGAACTATTCCAATGAAGTAATGAGGGTGAGAGCTGTTTGAAATGGATTCTGGAAGGAGTGGGAGGGGCTGGACAGGAGGCAGACTACGACTCTTTGAGGAGTTGGAGTTTTACTCTTAAAAGGAAGAGAAATGGAACGGTAGGTAGCAGGAGGAGGATGTGGGACCAGGAACATTTTTTAAAATTTTTTAATGGAAGGAGTTATTACAGCACATTTGTGTGCTGGCAATGATCCAGTAGAGAGCAACAACTCAATGATGCAGGAGTAGGTAGACAATTGCTGGAGCAAAGTCTTGGAGTAGGGTGAGAAGGGATGGGCTCCAGAGCGCCAGTGGAGGGACATGAGCATTCACGTGACTACAGGAGGGAGGCTGCGGTGTGGGCGCAGAGGGATCTCCATGGTCGGGAGCACAGACGTCCACTTAGTATGGCTCAGCTGGCCTTCGCGGGCAGTTAGCGTATTTGACAGACTAAAGTGCCATCTGCCGTACATCTGGTGAACCGTGTGCACCGGTGCCTCTCCCCCCCGCCCCAATAGACACACACCTGTGGGCACTGTTCCCAGGGCTGTCCTTATCCTCGCCACTTCATGTTGGTAAAGCAAGCACTATATGTATGTCAGTTTAAATGCACTATATGTATTGTGCAGTTTAAAAAAACTTGGGCTCAGACCAGTGTAGCCTCTAACGTAAGGTCACGCGTTGATAAATGGTAGGGCAGGGGATTGAACCCAGACATTTTGACTGTTTCTGGGTTCTGTGGACCCAGGAAATAGGGAAGGGGTATTTACTTCCCAAGATTGAGATTCAATGTCTTTTTCCTGCTCTTGTCTCCAGAGGAGCCCACCACGGGGATGACTGTGTGAATGCACAATCCCTTCAGGTACACAAGGGTGCCTTCACCAGGTGGAGGGCATCTCCAGATGCATGCAATGTACAGATGGCCTCGTTACCCCATTTACTTGTGCAGAGGCTTAAAGCACCTGGAACCTGCCTCTCCCACCATAGTCTTCGAGGGGCTGCATTTGGACTGCACCCTCCTGCCCGTTCATCCACCAAACCACCTTTCCGTTAACATTCCACAGTTTCCTCTTGCTCTTTAGATCTAGGGAGAAGCAGGGTTTTGTGCTCGTTCAATTGCCCCGAACCGGAGGATAATAGATTTTTCAACCTGGAAGGAATCATTCCAGGGAGACCTCTGGTTAAACTTCTTTGTATTCACCCCATTTTCTTTATCCGCTCTGTTGGCATTTCAGGCACCAGCTAACATGTACTTCTAGAACCTTCTACCTTCAACACAAGAAAATACACACATCTGCTTTGTTTTCTTTTGGAAGAAGCTCTAAGAAAAAAGATGTGAGAGTTCAGCTGGCTCCCTGCTCTTCCAAGGGCTGTCACTGCAATCATGTGGGGCCACTGGAGGTAGGGCTTTAACATGTACCAGGCATTTTCCTCAAAATCTGCTACTTTATGTTAGGTAAGCAGTACATTCCAAGTGGCAAGTGCTTTCTATTACACATTCATAATGTATATTAAGTCTTTGTAACCTATCATGTCAGGTCATGGTTAATCAGTTAAAACTCCTAGTTATAAGGAAGTGTTGTTACTTAAAAAGTTCATGGATATAGGCCACTGGGTGGCTCAGTGCTTAAGCGCCTGACTCTTGATTTCAGCTCATGGGATTGAGCCCCACCTTGGGCTCGTAGTGCAGAGCCTGCTTGGGAGTCTCTCTCTCCCTCTATCTCTGCACCTCCCCTGCTCTCTCTCTCCCTCTCTCCCTCAAAATAAATAAATAAACTTAAAAAAATTTCAGAGATACAGAGGAATGAAAAGAGTATTTTAAGAACTAAAATAAAACATGAGTAACCCAGGAGTATATTTAGGCGGTACTTAAATACACCTTAAAAATTAAATGTTACGTTAAAAAGTATTTAGAAAAAATACTAAAGTTTAGAATGTGTGTGTATATATATACATAATATTTTCAGATGCACCAGTGGCTCAGAAGCATACCCACTGGAGAACATCATGGAATGAAAGATGTTTCATTCTGTCCCCTCAGAAAGTTTTACAGGACTTCTCCCGTCGATTTGCTGCCCTTGGCAATCCCTTGTCCTGAAGGCACGCTTCTTTTGTGGAAAAGCCCAGGCATGGAGAGTCATCGGGGAGAATCAATCATTTCAAAGATGATAGCTTTACTAATATCTCCATATATGTTGATGGTGTGTATGTGTGGGGGGTGGAAGTGAAGGCTAGGCAAAGCTAGAATTAGTCATATGAATGATGTACTTGTCTGGACACTGGGCCACTCCGGCCCCAATCAGTGCCAGTAAATCGTGCAGACTGCTCCAACACCACCACTCTGTTTCTATCCCACTCATATAAAATTCCATGCCAAGGTACAAACCACAATCCTCCCTTTCTTGGTTTTTCATGCAAAAACTATTTTAGAATAAATTTAAATGTCAAACCTTCAAGAACTCTGAACAGAGGGAACTTCAGCTCACTTGGTTCCCAACATGGCTAAAATCAAAAAAAATTCTGATGAGAGTACTAAACTTTTAGAGGTCTATATTGTTCATTGATTTAAGTTCCAAAGAAAAGCAAAATTGCTATGTTCAAGCAATAGGACATAAGAAGAAACAGTGAGAAAAGCATAAATATCAACAGCAGCACTTTCGTGCCTGGGAGAGGTCCTGAGTCCCTGTGTGTGAATAACTTGGCAATGGCTGCTGCGTGCAGTGTGCAAACAAATATGGTCCCCACACCATTTAAAATATTCAACATTGACCTAAACAGGCATAGACACAGAATGCCAGTCCAGGCAGACATTTGTGAATGTACACACAGAACACAATGCAGGAAGAACTTGGTGCTTTCTTTCCCCGACTATTTTATTATACACACATTTCAGATTCAATTCACATTCAAGTGTTCATAGTCTGAGCAATAGAAAACACATTTTTAATCAGTCCTAGACAGCAGGAAAAACTTCCTGCAGGAGTTCTAGGAGGTTTATTCTTCATTTAGCAGATGTTTATTGATAATAGAAGACAGGAAGTTATATGACATGTCTCTAGTTTCAAAGAGCTTAAAATATGGTTGAGATCTATAGGGGAGTTGGTCATCAGGGAGTTTAAGAGAACTTTTATATAGTTTTGTGAGAAAGGTATAAAATCATAAAGAGGAAAGAGAAGGCCAGAGTTTTGATTTCAGAATTACAAACTAAAAAGGAATGTCCAGGCAATCTGGAAAAGTCTTGAGGTAGAAACAACTGAACCAAGAATAATAGATATGCATTATCTAATCCAGTGTTTCCCAGGTTACGGAGTGGGACTCTAGGGGATCCCTTTGAGGATCTGGTGAAAGTTATGGACCCCAAAATAGCCATCTACCCTCAAACTTTTATATAGAATATAAGAGATTTGAAGTCTGAGTCCATGGACTTTATATTGTAAATCTAATACAGTTACATTTACCGTGGTTAGTGAATGGTCACTGTTTATTCACTTCCTTGTCTCCTCCAGTAGGATAGAAGTATTTCTAGGATGGGACTGCATTATGTTTTATCTTTCATTCAAACCCTTCTCTGTTTAGCATTGTGTTGTTGTGTAGAAGGTACTAAAAGAGTTGGGTCCTGTCTCAATGTTTAGGTATTAGGTTAATACAGCATCTTCCAAATGTCAGTCATTTGAGTAACTTTCTCAATTTTTGCCATGGCTGTTTACCAACTTGGTTATTATTTAGTACCTATAGCTGCAAAATAATGATTTTTGGTGATAGAACACTAAATAATATCACATATCAGGATGAGTGAGCATGTTATTTTCATTCTATTTTCTTTCAGTCCAGTTTACACCAAAGAGATTTCCAGTTTACTTCCGGTGTATCTTTTAATACTTTTCTGACATTTGAGCATCTTCCTTTGGAACTAATGCAGAGGCTTCCGTATGCAGCAGTATTTGGCTAGAAGTGAATAACATTGCTTTATTCTTTTTTTTTTCATTGTGTTTAGTTTTATGAAAAGTGATAGTAGTTTTCCCTATGGAAGTGACAAAAATTTTCTTTCAACATATACTTGTTAAAAAAAGTTTATTTAAGGAAATACAGTAAATCAGTTCTCTGTTGCTGTGTAACAAGCTACCCCAAACATAGTGGCTTAAGAAACAGTGACTTATTAGGATTCTGCGGGTTAGCGAGACTCAAATGGGCAATTCTTCTCCTCCACATGATATCCGATGGGGTCATTCCTTCATCTTGAGAACTTGGATGAGGCCAGGAGGTCCAAGATGGTTTCCCTCATGCCTGTCAGCCCAGCTGGAGTGGCTGGAATGGCTGAAACTGGCTGAGCCTCTTTCTCCATGTGGCCTCTCATTATTCAGTAGTCTGACCTGGGCTTTTTCGCATCATGGATGGATCTCCAGAGATTAAAAAAGAAAACTGCAAAATTTCTTAAGGCCTAGACCTGGAAGTCAAAAAGTATTACTTCTGCTATATTCGACTGGTTAAAGCATGTGACTGGACAAGTTTAGATTCAAGGGGAGGAGAAATAGACTTCACATCTTTTTGGGAGATTAGAGGCACTCATGTCTAGAGATGGAAAGAAGCTTTGGCAATAATTTTGCAAATAATTTACCACAAATGGTAGGTAAGTAATAGGACAAGTTGTGGCAGATATGGCAAAAATTGTGAGAGTGTTACTCAAATGACTAGTATTTGGAAATGCTGTATTAATCTGATACCTGAATATTGCACTAGATAGTCCATGGACATTTTTTAGTATGTTGTGCATACTAAACGCAGTGCTACATGCAAAGGGATTAAAGGAAAAAGATAAAACATGATACAAACATGTCCGAGGAGGACTTACATTCTAGTGAGGGAGATAGGTGTATAAGTAAATAGTTTTAAAGAGGCACCTGGCTGGCTCAGTTGGTAGAGCATGAGAATCTTGATCCCAGGGTTGTGGATTCAAGCCCTGTTGTTGGGTGAAGAGATCAATTAAAAATTTTTAAAAATCTTAAAAAAAATGGTTATAACAAAATAACCATGATGCTTGTTGCAATAAGTACTTAGAGTCCTGACATTTTTTTTCACATTCTAAATATTTTTTGCAATTTAGTTTTTTATTTTTTAAAATTTACATCCAAATTAGTTAGCATATGATTTCAGGAGTAGATTCCTTAATGCCCCTTACCCATTTAGCCCATCCCCCCTCCCACGACCCCTCCCATAACCCTCAGTTTGTTCTCTATATTTATGAGTCTCTTATGCTTTGTCCCCCTCCCTGTTTTTATATTGTTTTTGTTTCCCTTCCCTTATGTTCATCTGTTTTGTCTTTTAAAGTCCTCATATGAGTGAAATCATATGATTTTTGTCTCTAATTTCACTTAGCATCGTACCCTCCAGTTCCATCCACATAGTTGCAAATGGCAAGATTTCATTCTTTTTGATTGCCGAGTAATACTCCCTTGTATATATATATATATATATATATATATATATATATATATATATACACCACATCTTCTTTATCCATTCATCCATCGATGGACATTTGGGCTCTTTCCATACTTTGGCTATTGTTGATAGTACGGCTATAAACATGGGGGTGCATGTGTCCCTTCGAAACAGCACACCTGTATCCCGTGGCTAAATGCCTAGTAGTGCAATTGCTGGTCGTAGGGTAGTTCTATTTTTAGTTTTTTGAGAAACCTCCATACCGTTTTCCAGAGTGACTATACCAGCTTGCATTCCCACCAACAATGCAAAAGAGATCCTCTTTCTCCGCATCCTCGCCAACATCTGTTGTTGCCTGAGTTGTTCATGTTAGCCATCCTGACAGGTGTGAGGTAGTATCTCATTGTGGTTTTGATTTGGATTTCCCTGATGATGAGTGATGTTGAGCATTTTTTCATGTGTCGGTTGGCCATCTGGATGTCTTCCTTGGAGAAGTGTCTATTCATGTCTTTTGCCCATTTCTTCACTGGATTATTTGTTTTTTGGGTGTTGAGTTTGATAAGTTCTTTATAGATTTTGGATACTAACCCTTTATCTGATATGTTGTTTGCAAATATCTTCTCCCATTCTGTCGGTTGCCTTTTAGTTTTACTGATTGTTTCCTTTGCTATGCAGAAGGTTTTTATTTTAATGAGGTCCCAGTAGTTCATTTTTGCGTTTGTTTCCCTTGCCTCCGGAGACGTGTTGAATAAGAAGTTGCTGCGGCCAAGACCAAAGAGGTTTTTGCCTGCTTTCTCCTCGAAGATTTTGATGGCTTCCTGTCTTACATTGAGGTCTTGCATCCATTTTGAGTTTATTTTTGTGTATGGTGTAAGAAAGTGGTCCAGGTTCATTCTTCTGCATGTCGCTGCCCAGTTTTTCCAGCACCACTTGCTGAAGAGACTGTGTTTATTCCATTGGATATTCTTTCCTGCTTTGTCAAATATTAGTTGACCATACGTTTGTGGGTCCATTTCTGGGTTCTCTATTCTGTTCCATTGATCTGAATGTCTGTTCTTGTGCCAGTGCCATACTGTCTTCATGATTACAGCTTTGTAGTATAGCTTGAAGTCTGGGATTATGATACTTCCTGCTTTGGTTTTTTGGAGTCCTGACATTTTACAGAGAAGTTTAAGAGCATGTAGATTTTCTTGGCCCCATGACTTTTATCAGATTCTCAAGAAAGTGTGAGACCCTAAAAGGACCTAAAAAGCATTGATTGACTCAAGAGACACACTGGTGTGATGCACAGGGGTGACCACTGCTAGCTGCAGTGTTAAGGAAAAGGCTTCACTGAGGCGCTAACACAGGTGGGCAGGATTGATTGAGGAGGAAGAACTGGCTGGAGATGAAAGTCAACTAGATGTGGTGAGAGGATGGAGGGGGTGAGATGGGTGGAGGGAAAGGAGGAGGAAAGTGGTGAAAGAGGAGAGGAATGTGGGGAATTGGAGAAAGAAGAGAGAGAAGTTTATTCCAGGATAACTGGATTTTCTGGCTGGCCGGAATGGTAGGTGGTAGAAAATAAGTGAGGAAGAGTAGATTTTCTGGGAACTCTTTCCAGAATTCTGCTTTTTCCAAGTTGTCATTGAGATGCCTGTATGATAAAGCAATAAACAATTGGACATGCAGATCTGGAACTTACTTACCTTGTGCCAGGCACCTTTATAGAAATTGGTTATAAAACAGTGAATAGCCGAAGAGAAGTGATGCCTATGTTCCCATGGAGCTTATATTGTAGTAGGGCTGGGGTCATGGGGAAGATGGACGGAGAGACAATTAGTATGTAAAAAAATTCATATAAATTTTATCTAATGCTAAATTCTAAGAATGAAAAAATTTAATTAATGGAATAGAGAGGGTTGGGGCAGCTACTTTATCTAGGGTAATATGGTAATTGAAGGCAGCTTTTTGAAATATAACCCAAAGCTAGGAAGAGGCCTACCCTCTTTTAACTTAACAAGGTAGGAAAATTATACTAGCAGGAGGTTAACTTTTGCCATGTAAGGTGGTCTCACCCAGAGACCAGATGGTTGTGAGGGACTCCTTCCCAACCACCTCTACCGAATCTTCCGAATCTTCCCTATCTAGCCATAGAACCATGTGGAGTAGATAATGATAACCCATTCTGATGGTCAGGACACCAGAGATGTGGAAACCACAGGGAGAGAGGAACTCTAGGGGAGAGGGAGAGAATGCATAGAAGGCTGGCAACAGGGGTGGTCACTTACTGACTATTGATGGGGTGTCATCTGGGGCTCCCAAACACAAGGGAGCAGGTCTCATTCCCACAGTTAGTACCTAGGAATGAGTTAGTCTAGGGATGCCACTCTCTATTCCTCACCACACTTTGATGTGGTACAGGATGGATTCCATCACTGTATGAGATGGACTACATCACTTGGAGTTGAGTGAAGAACCAATTGTACAGTCTTTTGGGTTTGGATGTGTTGATTTGAGATAGTAGTAGGACCTGATCCTCTCTCACCATCCACAGGCAGTTGTCTGAACCCCTACAGTGGGCACAATGGGTTGAGAACAGAATTGCCTGTGGATCAATCCACCACCAGGCACACGTTGTCTTCTGACCATTTTACTCCATCTACACCAAGGTAAGGATATACATATTTAATTTTTTAAGGACATTTCATAGTATAATATTATTCTTTTACTGTTATAATTTTTCAGTTACTCATTTCGGAACACATCTCCCCTCATCCTATGAAGAATGTGTACAATGCTAAGTAAATCAGTCGATGTCAATGATTCTGACTGCCACTACTTTGGTGCCAGGATGTCTCTTTAGATTTCGGGTGAACAAAAATAAATTAGGTTAAGACATGTGTTGAAATGATAGGATCCCATAAAATGAAATTTTCAGTGATCAGAACATATTATTTTAGAGCTTATAAAGATTTCAAGTGTTGGATGAACAAAAAAGAATATAAGTGATTGGGTCTATTATTATTTTAAGCCTTAGGCAAAAGATCTCAAAACCCCAGCCTTTGAGTGTTACTAGAAATTTGGGGCAGAAGAAACAAGTAATGTGCCAGTCTATTGCTACAGCTCTACACCTCATTCTGGGTTTGGGAATGATTTTAGATAATTATTTTTCTGCCACTTGCTGTCACCACCCTGATTAAATCTATAAGCTGGGATGTTACACAAACGACAAAATGTAGTCAGGGAACAATTAATACATCAAACGCAGACAGTGAATAGGACTAAAATCCTAAAAAGTACACATTACAGAAAAGCTGGGTAAATCTGGGCTTGGTATCACGGAGCTGCTCTCTTCCTCTGTCCCATTGTTTGTGACCTTGACTATTTCCATCATGATGTAAACCCATGGAATCAAGTCACTGACATGTTTACGATTCCCTCATCACGTTTTGCAGTTATTAATACCATAGTGGTGGCAAGGACACTTTCAACATACAGTGCCTCCTGTCAAGAGAAAATGAAAACCTTCCGGTAAAGGTCCCAGAGCACTGGCAGTAGGCTCTGTTCTTCATCTGTCCCCTACGACAGACTCTATTCACTCTCAACCTAATCTGAAGGAGGGACAGATAACACTATTGGGGTCCCTTGTGTCGGTGACAGAGAATACTGCCATTACGACTGCTACTACTAATAATATAAATGATAGCAATTATTTGGTGCTTACTGTGTCCTAGGGGACCGTTCTAAGCACATTCTCTACATGAACCAATTTAATCCTCACAGCAGCAGTAGACACCATTACTACCCTCCTTTTGCAGATGGGGAAACTGAGGCCCAGAGAGGTTCCCACAGCTGAGAAGTGGCAGAGCTGGGATAGCCGTGGGTGTTGACAGGTGCTGAAGATTGAGAAGCAGAAGTGAGGAATAGATGATTTTTCTATAAGATGAGAAAAGCCACTTGGGAAAAAGCTGTTCCATCTTGGAAGCCATTGCTATCTTTGAAGCCGTCTTCGAAGCATCCCCGAGGAGAGGGAGTGATGTCAAGTTCCCAGCCCCAGGCTCTGCCCCGTCACGAAAAGAAGGGCGAAGGACCAAGCTGGAGGGTGTGAGGGTGCTGCCGAGACTCTTCTTGTCTACAGCCATGCACCCCAGAATCCTACAATGAACTGGAAAGATGGCTGAGGACACACTAAACGCCCCTGGTTGACAGAGGGCCCTGAGGTGCCACAAGCGCTTCCTGCTGGGTTATAGGGACACTGGTTTTTATTTATTTTTATTAACCTCCTGTCACTGACAGATAGGAATGACAAGGATAAAGCCCAAGACAAAAGGGAGGGGATCCTACTAGATTTTATGGAGACCCATGTGAACAGGAAGGAGACCTTCAGGTAGAATTTATTTACAGCTCTGCGGGGTGTATGGATCTGTGTTTATGGGTATGAGCATTTGGGAACTGTGGTATTTAAATTCCTTTAATGTTCTTAGAAGGTACCTGGGAGGATTCATTATTTTAGTTTTCATATTGATGCTATCGGGAAATGTTCAAAAACTCAGAATATCTTATTTCTTCACAGAAGTTCTTGCTGGCACCTCTTCATGTGCTGCTCACTTGGCATCCATTGGTGCTCCACATTTTGGACACGGAACCATCGCTCTCACCTGGACCCTTTGGGGGGGACTAGGTTCCACGCAAGCACGTTGGAGAGGACGCACTTTCCCTTGCTGCCATGTTTTACCCTAGCCCCTCATTACTGTGTTCGGGAAATTATTCCTTTTTCCACCCCTAATTAGGCCTCTGGGTACTTTATGGTAAGTGTGACATTTTTCTCTTGACAGGCAGTATTATAGTGTAGAACTGTCCTTGTCACTCTTTATTGCTTTTAATAACTATGAAATCTCTTACAAGATGTCTAGAGCCTCATCAACATATGTTGATGGCACTGTTTTATCAGTCCTGAAATGGTCAAGGTCACAGACAATGTGCCAGAGGAAGGAAGACAGTGAACACATTATTATAAATAGATATGTGACTTGAAAATGACCCTTTCAGGCATGGGGACATTAGTTGGCAATAGGAAGGAAGTGATGAGATGCAATAATTTTATTTTGCTTAGGGAAGTCTCCAGGTGTATGTCAGACGCCTGCTATGTTTAATCTGATTGGCGTGTTAGCACATCAGAGGTTGAAACATTTATCATCGTTATTTCATGATAATGAAAATGAATTAAAAGATAAGGTGGGGCAAAAGTATGGTTTGGATAGTCAAAAGCTAGCATCTGACACATTATTTTAACTGAGGAAATTTAAGTGAGAACAATGTACCTTACATTTTGTCATTCTGGACTTAAAAAGAATTTTTTTAATGTTTATTTTTGAGAGAGGGAAAGAGAGTATGAGCAGGGGAGGGGCAGAGAGAGAGGGGGACACAGAATCCTAAGCAGGCTTCAGGCTCTGAGCTGTGAGCATAGAGCCTGACGCGAGCCTCGAACTCACCAGCCGTGAGATCGTGACCCGAGCTGAAGTCAGATGCTCAATTGACTGATCCACTCAGGTGCCCCTGTCATTGTGAACTTTTTTGAAAACATAAGCATTGGGAAGCATTTTAGGTAGTAAGTTGAGATGCTAGTACTGAATCCCATTTTCTTCCCTCTTGATGTCTCATTCATCCTCAGAAGATATATTTTAACAATGAAATATCTAAAAGGTATATTGGTTTTGTTACTTGGGGCTCAAAAATGTCCCCAAGCCATCGGTTTAGAATTGCCAGTGTATATATGGGTCGGTGATTTGTGCTTAATAGACTTCAGAATTCCCAACATCTGGAGGTAGAGAAAAGCAACAAAAACAGTAACACCGTCAACAGCAATAGCTGTCAAAAATACTGACAGTAGCATTAATTGGTGTGCATATCCATTAATGTTAACCTTTCAACATCCCGTTTAGACAGGTATTATTACAATAATATAAAGGATCAAGAGTCAAGAGTTCAGGCAGCGAGGTTAGACCTTGGGTAAGTTAATTAACTCCTCTCAGAATTGCAATGTCTTCATCTGTAAAGGAGACAGTATTATCATTACTTATAATAATAATTAATACTGCCTCGAAGTGTTTTTTCCTGAAGATTATGTGAATAATGCATGTAAGGCACTTAGCACAGCACCCATTTTATGATGGCTAGTTATCATCATCATCATCATCATCATCATCATCATCACCGTCCCCATTTTTCAGATGAAGAAGCTGGAGCACAGAGGTTCTCCAAACCCCAGCAAATGGGAGGCAGGGATGGAACAAGGGGACACTGGATTCCCAATCCCCTGCTGGTCACTGGCAGCCGCCACCTTACTTCATTAGGGAATGTCGCTTTGTGGGAAAGGAAGCCGCGGGAGTATGGTGTAGCCTTTGGCCAGGAATCTAACTCTAACTTTGGGAAGAGGCGACAGGGACATGGGGGAAAGCGGTTATTTATAGTCAGGGCCTCTGGGGCCTCGGATGCTGCCTGTGACTGGCTCCCTTCTCCCTCCTGCATTCCTCCCTTCTCCCAGTGGTGTTGCCCTTTCCATGTGTTGTGGTTGCCCAACACTAGAACATGTTTGTTAGGTTACTCACCCAGGTCCACTTTCTGTGAACTCCCTCAATTCCCTGGGTAACTAAAAGAAGGGAAGGAGGGGAATGACCTCCCAGTCAGATATCCTGCCCCCCCCCCCCCCCCCCGCTTGCTTTATGTTGTGTAGACCTACGTGTTTAGGCAGCTTTATTTGTAGTATCTTGCAACAAATTAAGCACTATTCTTTTTTGTTTTTTAATTTTTTTATGTTTATTTAATTTTGAGAGAGACAGAGCATGAGCGGGGGGGGGGGGGGGGCAGAGAGAGAGGGAGACAAAGGAGACAAAGAATCCGAAGCAGGGTCTAGGCTCTGAGCTGTCAGGACAGAGCCCTCTGGCAGGGCTTGAACCCACGAACCATGAGATCATGACCTGAGCTGAAGTCGGATGCTTAACCCACTGAGCCACCCAGGCGCCCCCCCAATAAGTGCTATTCTTGAGTAAGAGTCACCACAGGTGGGAACACAGCATTATAAGCAGTTACTCTGGTGTTCTATCTATATACTTCCTGCTCTGCTAAAGCATAAGCATTTGTACTGTGCAGTGCCTCACCCGTTTAAAAAATTTGGGAGGAGAGATGCTTTTTGAGGTTGAAGATTTCTTTGTATGATATCCAACAAATCTTTGGTTTGCACTTTTGCCTGTTTAAATGTTTTTAGAAAAAACCATTTTTTTTTCCTGCAGTACAATCCAGTAGCATTGGTGAAATCACCATTCATTGATCACCACAAATCACTCCCCTCTGTATTTTCACTTCTGGGATACTCTTTGTGTTAGATTTAGTTGTTTGTGTGTTTGTTTTCCTCTGTTGGGACATAGACTTCTTGCAGACAACGACAAGACTTTCTTCTCTTCACTGGTACAGAGCATTGCTCAGTAAACATCAGGGCACATAAAGCTAGTGGATCGCTGTATACTAATTTGGGCCAAATCTTCTTGTTGGCCACCAACCTGACAAATGAGTGAAAAGGAGAAGGGAGCTCATAGTCTTGACTCCAGGAGACAAATAATTTTAGTAAGTCAAGTGCCTTTGGGAATTGCTAATTGACACCTGTGGGAGTCGCTAATTCCCCATAGGGTGGGGAAGGGGTCAAGAGGAAGAGAACAAAGGGAGAAAGCAAAAACCATTTTTCTAGAGGAGTCTCCTGAGTCAAGGGAAATGAATGCAAAAATAAACTATTGGGATGATATCAAAATGAAAAAATTCTGCACAGCAGAGGAAACTATCAACAAAACTAAGACAACCTACTGGATGGGAGAAGATATTTGCGAATGCCACATCTCATAAGGGGTTAGTATCCAAAATATATAAAGAGCTGATACAGCTTAACACCCCTCCCCAAAATAAACCAGTTAAAAAATGGGCAGAAATCATGAGCAGACATTTCTCCAAAGAAGACCTACAGGTGGCCAACAGATACATGAAAAGATGTTCAACATCATACATCATGAGGGAAATGCAAATCAGGGAAATGAGATATCACCTCACACCTGTCAGAATGGCTAAAATAAAAAACACAAGAAACAAGTGTTGTCGAGGATGTGGAGAAAAAGGAACCCTCATGAACTACTAGTGGGAATGCAACCTGGTACAGCCACTGTGGAAGACAGTATGGAGGTTCCTTAAAAAACTAAAAAGAGAACTACCACAGGATCCAGTAATTGCACCACTGGATAGTTATCCAAAGAATAGAAAAACACTAATTCTAAAAGATATATATACCACTCTGTTTATAGGAGCAGTATTTAGAATAGCCAAATTATGGAAGCAGCCCAAGTGTTCATCAAGAGATGAATGGATAAAGAAGATGGGGCACATATACATGGAACATCATTCAGCCATAAAAAGAATGAAATCTTAACATTTGCAATACTGTGGATGGATCTAGAGAATATAATACTAAGTAAAATAAGTCAGAAGAAGACAAACCGTATGAGTTCACTCATATGTGAAATTTAAGATCCCAAAAGATGAATGAAGGAAAAAAAAAATAGGCAAACAAAAAGCCAGACCCTTAACTATAGAGAACACACAGATGGTCACCAGAGGGAAGGTGGGTGGGGGGATGGGTGAATTAGGTGAAGGGGATTAAGAGTACACTGATGATGAGCACTGAGTGATGTCTAGAATTGTTGAATCACTATACTGTACACGTGAAACTAATCTAATCCTGTATATTAACAATACTAGAATTAGAATACAGTTAAAAAAATTTTTTTTAATGTTTATTTATTTTTGGGACAGAGAGAGACAGAGCATGAACTGGGGAGGGGCAGAGAGAGAGGGAGACACAGAATCGGAAGCAGGCTCCAGGCTCTGAGCCATCAGCCCAGAGCCCGACGCGGGGCTCGAACCCACTGACCGCGAGATCGTGACCTGAGCTGAAGTCGGACGCTTAACCGACTGAGCCACCCAGGCGCCCCTAGAATACAATTTAAAGAAAAGGAGGAGAGGGCAGGTAGATGCAGAAGAAAGGACTTGAAGATACAAAAGAGGGTAGGAAAGGGAACATATTTTACATCACCAATTATTTCTACCAGTTCCCAGCCCCTGTCTTGAGCCAGTGTGCTCTGCCATTACAAACGTCTCCATTTTTTTTTTTTTAACTTAATCAAGAGATTAGATTTTATTGGACTCTCAATTGGAAAGAAGTCAGGACTGAAACTTTGATGGTGAAAAGTGTGTCACTATTTTTCTTCCTTTAGCCAGACCAAGAGTTCTGGTATCGGCAGGGAGCCGGAGCTGGTAAATCTGAGTATCTGACCTCCTGGGCCCAGACTAACTGATAGTGGTGATTGGGAGAGGAAGCGTGGGATCAACTGTGTAAATAGGGGTAGGTACACAACAGGTCACACATCAGTTTGGGGGAATTATACATATTTTGTTCAGAGAGAGGCGAGTAGGTAGATAGAAATCTCCTGGGAATTTCAACAGGCTGCCTCTTGCCTGAGCACTGCTTTGAAAGCAATGGCCTTACATTTTCTGTTTTTATATGTGTTTTTACCTTCTTGTAGTCTCCTCTGATGTCTTCCTGGACTAATAGAAAAAAAAAAGGAGAATAGGAAGTAAGGGAATACATGGTTGTGAAAAGAATAAGCAATTTTCCTAAAGCCAGGTAACATAGCGTTAGCCTTACTTTCTTTCAGAAAAGGTCCTCAGACCTACTTTTGCCATTCCTAATACTCTTAGCAATACTTTTATTTAAATTTAGTTTTGTTTTTAACCAATCATCATGACTTTCATGACTTTTCATGGCTGCATTGGGTCTCTTAAACCTTACTGTAAACAAAAGAACTTTCATTTCAGAGTGCTCTGCAGAATTTAAATGTCAACTGGTTGAGGGCTACGTGTTTCTTTTCTAGAGACATCTCTGAAGAGAAAAGAAGGGAGAGGAAAGGAGAAGGAAAAGTAACGGGCAATGACTGAAGTTAAGAGGAAACCCTTTTTAAAAAGTGAAACATCGATCACAATGGATAGATTTGATTCTTGTTGTGACAGAATAAAGGAGCTTCTTATTTGGCTTGTTCTTCGGACACATGGCTGTAGTCAGCTCGGGTCCACTGCCAGCACTTCGGAGTCACTCCTTTCCTGGGCTGTGGGGCCTATGAGCAATGCAGCATTCCCCTCCTGTTCCCAGTGTGTTCCATCTGTGGCTCTTTCTGTCCTATAGTTTCCAATTTGCTTGAAACACTCTTATTTACTCTAAAGTAGGATACAGTTACGTTGCCAGGGACGGGCTCTGCAGCTCTATCACCACAGAAAATACTGTCAGCGTAGTATTAAGGAATAAAAAGCTAACAGGTGTAAGTCAGATAGAGCCAGCAGCATGCACAGATGGCAATACAAAAACCTTCACTTTATTCTACTTTGGGCAGGCTTTGTGTTTCATACTCCTGCTAAGATGGCCCAAAGCTACCATAAGCATGGCTCTTTGTATCCATACTCATGGAAGAGGCAGCCCTAGAATTTCAATTTAATGATTTGGTTTCACCATTTTTTTCATCTGGCCATGAAATCTGCTACCCACTTTATTAAAGAGTAACACAATAGGTACTAAAGATCAGTGAACTGGCCCAAAGCCTCAGTTCAGTTCATGTTTATTGCCTTCCCTTATTGTGTTTCAACACCGGGGTTATAAAGATGATAAAAGCATAGTTCCTGGTCTCACCAAGTTCACAGGTTAGCCAAGAGCGGCAAAGACAAAGGAAGCATGGGCTCAAGTTGAGACACTGTCTATGCCTCGTAATATTTTTGGAAGAAATGAATCAAGTGCTGGCTTTCTTGAACAGCACCGACAATCCATTTTGGCAAGAAAGATGGAGGTGGAAAGCCACATGGTTAAGTAAGAAGGAAGGGGAAATTTGGTAGTGATGTTGTGTTAGGAGCAAAGGGAATTTTTCTCTTCAAATTTTTAATTTTTAAAATTTTAAAAATTTTCATTGTTAAAAAGTTTTATTTTATTTTTTAAATGTTTATTTATTTTTGGAAGAGAGAAATATAGAGCACAAGCAGGGGAGGGGCAGAGAGAGAGGGAGACACAGGATCTGAAACAGGCTCCAGGCTCTGAGCTGTCAGCACAGAGCTTGACTCGGGGCTGGAACTAACGAACTGAGCCTCAGATCGTGACCTGAGCCAAAGTAGGATGCTTAACAGACGCAGCCACCCAGGCTCCCCAATTTTAGTTTTATTTTTCAGTAAACTCTACACGCCATGTGGAGCTTTGAACTCTTGACCCTGAGATTAAGAGTCGCATGCTCTACCAAGTGAGACAGTCAGGTGCCCCGTCCTTCAATTTTTTATTTTTTTAAGGTTTATTTATTTTAAGAGAGGGAGAAAGCATGAGTGGGGGAAGGGCAGAGAGACAGAGAGGGAGAGAGAGAGAATTCCAAGCAGGCTCCGCATTGTCAGTACAGAGCCAGATACTGGGCTCAAAATCACCAGTGGGTGAGATCATGACCTGAGTGGAAATCAAGAGTCTGCGGCTTAACCAACTGAGCCACCCAGGTGCCCCTCCTTCAATTTTTAAATAGAATATTTTCAGACTTATAGAAAGAAAAATAGTACAATGAATACCCATATACCCTTCACATAGATTTATCAATTATTAACATTTTGTCACATTCATCTGCACTATTTGTGTATTTTTTTGAACCATAAAAGTAGGTTGCAGACCTCTTGACATTTCACCTCTTGGTGATCAGGCATGATCACACCCTTAAGATATACAGTGGTTCTATAATATCATCTGATTTAGAATCCATATTCAGATTTCTCCAGTTGTCCAGAAAGTGTCTTTTACAGATTTTTTTCCCTCTCCAATTCAGGATTCACACATTCCATTTAGTTGTTGTGTCTCTTAGTCTCTTTGCATTTATATTTTTGTTTTACTTTATTTTGTAACATTTAATATTTGAAGAATTTAGGCTGGTTATATAGAAGACTGTCCTATATGTTGGATTTATCTGATTATTTCTTCATGAATAGATTCAGCTTAAACATTTTTTGGCAAGAATCCCACAGATAGATGTTGTTGTAGTACAACAGCTTTGAATCTAGGCTTCATGGACTTCTATTTTACTGTGGTAAGAACACTTAATATGAGATCTACCTTCTCAACAGACTGTAAAGCACACCATAAATACTGTTAATTACATACAACATGGCGCAGTGTTGCACAGCACATCTTTATTTATTTTATTTATTTATTTTTTTAACGTTTATTTATTTTTGAGACAGAGAGAGACAGAGCATGAACGGGGGAGGGTCAGAGAGAGGGAGACACAGAATCTGAAACAGGCTCCAGGCTCTGAGCTGTCAGCACAGAGCCCGACGTGGGGCTCGAACTCACGAACTGCGAGATCGTGACCTGAGCCGAAGTCGGACGCTTAGCCGACTGAGCCACCCAGGTGCCCCACAGCACATCTTTAGAACTTCCTCATCTTGCATCACTGGAACTTTATACCCAGTGATTAGCAGCTCTTCCTTTCCCCTCCTCGCTGCCCCTGGCAACCACCATTCTTCTATGAATTTGACGGCTTTAGAGACCTTAAAAAGTGGAGTCACACAGCATTCGTCCCTCTGTGACGGGCTTATTTTACTTTCTATGATGCCCTCAAGATTCATCCATGTCGTTGCAGATTGCAGGATTTCCTTCTTTTCTATGGCTGAAGAGAGCCTAGCTTTTAAAGACTGTGTTTGTCACACAACATGGCCCTTAAATGGAAGCCTGCTTCATCTGATGTGCAACTGAAGAATTGAAATGCCTTTCGGTGCCAGAGGAAACACCAGCTCTATGCAGGATTTACTGAGAGAGGGTTTGTAAGCCGCCCGACTGGCACTGCTCCAACGGATCTTCAAGGGACATTTGGATTGTGTGCAATTCCAGCCCTTACACACTGACTTGAGAGCCCTCTGCTCCTTGTTCAGTTTCCTGCTTTTAACAGAGTTAACAGGGGCGCCTGGGTGGCTCAGGTGATTAAGCCTCTGACTTGTTAAACACTTAGGTGGTGATTTCCCAGTCATGAGACTGGGCTCATGCTGAGGGTCCGGCCTGCTTGGGAGTCTCTCCCTGACCCCCCCCCCCCCCCCCCCACTTGTGTGTGCATGCACAGGTGCTCTCTCAGAATAAATAAACATGTTTTAAAAAGTTAACAGAATATCTTGTTTGTTCTACACCAGCACATAGAAACCTAATTTATTCTTTTAAATAGCTACAGGGTATTCCATTGCAGGAAGGCACTAGAATTTGTTCAAAATCAGTTCTCTATTGGAGGATATTTCGACTGTGTTCAGACTTTTGCTACTACTATTATAATGCTGCAAGGAGGGATGTGTCTTTTTATAATAATACCTTTCGGGGATCTTGAATGACCAAGTCATTATAAGAGAACAAATAGAATATTTTTGCTATATTTTTTGGAAAATAGGGGCTTTATTTTCTTTTCTGGCTACTTTTGTATTGATACTATTTTGGTACTAATTCCTATGATTTCAACTTTTCAAAATTAAGCTTAAAAATATCAATTACACCTGAAAAATATTCCAGTTAGCATAATTTTAAAATCCACTTAATGGCATTTGGATCCCAAAAGACAAGTTACCAAATATCTTTAGTAGTTAGTGTTTATTCAACAAATATTTCTTGAGTGCCTCTGTGTACCAGGGACAATATTAAGGGTTTTAATAGATTTTATGCCTCCTAGTATCATTGAAATTCTGCTGAAATTCAACACTAAGAACTATGTATAAGATAATTGCTCATTTGTTCCATTAAATCTATAACAAGACATTTGTATAGTGGTAAGGTGGACAGGAGGGGAAAAGTAATATATTTGTATTAAAAATTGTATTTTAATGTATTTCCTGGATAGCACTTATAGAAACAGTGCTTTACTTTCTTTTTCTTTTTTCTTTTCTTAAAATGACTATTCTGAATGCTATGGCTTAATGTGAAATGGTTTTGGAAGACTTGACTGTTCTAGATTCTAGAATGAAATCTTCAAAATATAGCACATTATAAGCTATTTTCTATTACAGAGGTATAAG
The DNA here is from genome assembly GCF_018350175.1 of Felis catus. Classification (NCBI taxonomy): domain Eukaryota; kingdom Metazoa; phylum Chordata; class Mammalia; order Carnivora; family Felidae; genus Felis; species Felis catus. Next base: position 73,562,205 of record NC_058374.1, read on the forward strand.
TAATCTCTGACTAAGATTGTAAACTTGCTATACATAAATGGCTTCCAGATAATTAAATGCAGTTGATAATGCTTCCCTTAGTTTGATAGAACAGAAAATTATTACAATCTTTATTTATCCAATTAACATCTAAATATTATAATTATTTTATTTTTTACACTTTACGTGCATTATACACGCATATGATATAAAATTTTTAAATGGTGCAAAAGGCATATACAGAGCCAACCAGTGTTGCCAATTTCTTCTGAGATGTTCCATGCAGATACAGGCAATTATATAGACTTACATTCCCACCTTCTGTCCTTCCCTCTCTCTCTTTTCTCTTTAGTAATTGGTATGATCAGTCCTTCCTAATTCTTTTTATTTTTCCCTAAATACTTTCTCCTGGCTCTTATTGCTCATTTAGTTTTATGATAGAACCTTAAAATCAACTTGTCTAGAATGAGAAAAAAATCCTACTAATAATTTTAGAGGTGGGATGCACAATATTTATAAGTTAGCTTTGAAATAATTGACATCTTACAAGATGCCGAGTCTTTTAAGCTAAAAAAACATGATATGCTTTCCATTTGTTTTAGTCTTTTGAAAAATGGCCATTAAGCTTATCTGGAGGATTTTTTATCTTTTTATAAAGTTTTTGGGTAGTGATTCCTTCTATTATAGCTTCTGGTTGCTTTGTATATGTATGAAAACTATTGCTTTTCCATATTATGTTTTTTAGCATACTGGATTTTTTCATTGTTTATAGTAGTTGTCTAGCTGATTGTCTTGAGTTCTCCAGCTAAGCAATAATTTTATCTGCACATACCTTCAGAACAATATTAAACTATGATGATGTGTATGGCTAGGTTAACTTCCTTATGTGTGTATTTTCCAACAAAGTCTCCCTGGCAAAAGGCAATATGAGCTATTAAATATGAACACAGACAAAACAACCAAATCTACAGTCAACCATAAAAACCAAACCAAACAATCAACCAACAAAAACTCTTCTCATGTGTAATCTTGTGAATCAGACTTATCTCAATTTAGTGAAAACAAAACAACAAAATATCCAAATGAGATAGTTGGATACTGAGGTTAAGGTCTGTATCGTTATCATGAATAACCTTCAATTTCAAATTTTTTGTGTGCCTTAAAACTCATTGTTCTCGTTTTATTAATCTTACATTAAACACATGTAACAAATTTGAGCTGATAAAATAGTTTAATAGAATATTTTATTATCTTTTTATGTTGTAGATCCACATAAGATTTAATAAGAAAACCGAGTTTAGTCGACAAGAAAAGTGAAAAACTCTGGATTTAGTTTTCTTGCCTCTCTCGCTTTGCTGGCATGGAGCCTGTCATTGTAGACCCAGAGTCAGTAGGTCAATGGCCTGATACAATAGTCCTTGTCTTTTATGCTAGAAATATCTGTAGAGAGGGAGTCTTAGACTCCTATAAGTGAAATTCTTAACAATACTAATTGTTTGCTTACCTGCAACGTAGGGATTGTGAAGATAAAGCAGGGTGGGAACCTGACCTACCCGGGCATATCTTTCATCTGAATATGAAGGAAATGATTCATGGATACTCAACCTGAAAGACCTTGCCTGGAAAACACAGCTCATATTGCATAACCAAGCATTTGAAAACAAAGTGTCCGAGAAAACAGTTTGGAAATCAATTCCCATCACTTTCTCTTAGTTCAACTATCTTTTGTTAGCGTTCATAGTAGTAACCGCCGCTGTGCTTTGTTTTGCAATTTGGTGTTTTGGGGGTAACCTCCCGAGGTGGTGGTGGGGTAGTCTCATTACTCTCATTTAACAAGTGAGGAAAGGGAGGCTCGCAGAGGTTCAAGACTTGCCCAGGGTTGCGTAGGCAGAAAGTGATAGAGCCAGGAATTACTAAATCTAGGTCTGCCTAGGGAGTGAGAGGGCATGGATTGTATAACTTCATCTTTTAGAAACTCAGTTTTTTGAATTGTAGAATGAGCATAATAGTCATTTTGCATGCAGTATTGCTATAAAAATGAAATGAGGTAATGTAGGTAAAACATCCATGTCGGTATTGAACATACGCACGGAGCTTAATACATATTTATTTCAATTACTCTTTAGCTCTTTATTCTCATTGCCATGCTTATAGTTCGATAGGGTATTTTAGTTGGTATTTAGTTGGTATTTTAGTTTACTGACCCCTTCCCCCACTCTTGGGCTAAGGGCCAGGAGTATTTTGAAGGGATTAAGATGAACCTACAATTTATTGAATCAGGCCATTAAGTAGAGCTAGAGTGAAGTTATAATACATTTGCAAGGTGACATATCTAAAGGCGCCATAAGCAGGGGGCGTAGGCAAAATCATAAAAATCCATTTATCTGCCAGCACATTTATGTAAGAGATTACACTACTGGGCAGGAATTTCCTGCCCAGTGTCTTTTTCTTTTCTTTTCCTTTTTTTTTTTTTTTTTTTTTTTTTTTTTTTTTATGGAACTTTTCAATAGCTTGTAATGGGCTGTTGTGCTTCCTCTTCAGGCTTGGCTGTTATCAGTTCCACTCAGATATTCCTTCCTCTTCAGTTGGGAGTATTTTGTGACACTTATGAATGAGTGCATCTATTTCTTAATGATTAGAGTGTTGATTTATATCATAGGAGGCTCATCATTTCTGCTTCCCCGCACACAGGACTGTTGTAAGAATGTACTCTTTTCAAGCATACATTAATTATTTGAACCTCCAGGAAAAGGGTGCCATAAAATCAAAAGCCACACGTGAATGTTATAAGAAATAACTTCCTAGTAAAATAATATGTAATGGTAGCAGTCGAGAAAATTTTGTAAGTAGGTGAGAAAACATGTTTGAGTGTTTCTAATTACATGCATGATGCCAAGTGGAAAGAAAAGCCTGTAGAAAGAATGTTTGATGAGTAACGGAAAATCAGAGTTTAAGTCTGAGCTCCATGACCAGTATATTATGTGAGCATGGGTAAGATATGTAGGGCTGCTCAGTCTCATTTTCTTTAGCTGTAGAAATGGGTGCTGTATCATGGCCCTTAGTCTCTGTTTTATTCTATTAGGACAAATGTAACTCCCCGGAAAATCTTAGTTTACTGATGTGGCATAAAGCTTTCCTCATGCAGCCTTATTTCAGTGTGGTTAGAGATGCAAATTAAATCTTTGGCTATCGCAGTGTTTGTACCAGGAATTAGTAAATAGCAAGTAATATAAAAGAAATAAGAAGATTTAATATTTTCTAACTTTCAATGGGGAGACATGGTTTTATGTTTTATTTCAAAAACAGATTCAGCAGTAGGTGATTCAATGAATTAATTAGCCACCTAAGCATAAACCAACTTCAATCTTCTTTTCTTTTTATCAATTTTACATCAACAAGCTGCCAGCAAAGAGAAGAAAATTAAGATTTTGTCAAAATGATCTCTATACCAGTTGCATACAATTGATGTCAATTGTATCATATCAGATATTTGGATTCATCTAAATTAAAATTTCTGGTATATTATACAGGCCTAATACTAAAAAAAATTCCTTTTATGACTTTTTTCCTTGACTGTAAAAATACAGTTGACTTCCAGAAATTCAAGTGTGGGTAAATACAGGGACTATTGGAAAACATCACCGTGCTAATGGATAAAAGAAGAAAATGGACCAGAGGTGTACATCTTTGGAAAGGAGATACAAAATTATCACTATGTGCAGGTGATATGATTGTTTGGTAAAGCTAGAAAATCAATCATAATAATTTTGGAAACAACAAGAGAATTTAAATAGAAGACAGGTTAAAAGTAAATGCACAAAATTCAATAGCTTTCTTATATACCCAAAATTACCAGTTAGAAAATAGAAGAGAGGGGGCGCCTGGGTGGCTCAGTCAGTTAAGCATCTGACTTCGGCTCAGGTCATGATCTCTCAGTTTGTGAGTTCAAGCCCCGTGTCGGGCTCTGTGCTGGAGCCTGCTTCGGATTCTGTGTCTCCCTCTCTGTCTTCCCCTCCCCCACTCTCACTGTGTCTCTCAAAAATAAATAAAGAAAAAAAATAATAAAAAAAATAGAAGAGAGAAAAAAGTCCCATTCTCACTAGAACATGAACTCCACGAGGATAGACATCGTCTTGCTCACTACTGCCTCCCCATCTCCTAGAACCGTGCCTAGTACATAGTGGACAGCAATAAATATTTATTGAGTAAGTGAGCGAATAGCAATAAAAACATCACTAAAGATTAGGAACAATCATAATATGGAAATACATAGGGCCTTTACGAAGAAAATTATTAAAGTATACTGAGGGACATAAAAGAAGGCTTGAAAAACAAAAGAAAAATAGTGGATTCTTACTTGGAAGTATTCAATGCTATAAAGTTGTCAATTCTAGGGACACGTGAATGTGAACAGTCGGTTGAGCCTCTGACTTTGGCTCAGGTCATGATCTCACAGTTAGTGAGTTTGAGCCCCGTGTTGGGCTCTCTGCTGACAGCGCAGAGCCTGCTTCGGATTCTGTGTTTCCCTTTCTCTCTAATCCAACCCCACTTGCGCTCTGTCTCTGTCTCTGTCTCTCTCTCTCAAAGGTAAATAAACATTAAAAAAATGTAAAATCTTACAAAAATAAACTTGTCAATTCTTCCTAAAATAATCTTTTGATTCAACATTAATCATATCCGAATCCCATCGATTTTTCTTTTTTTAGTTGATCAAATCTATTCTATATTTCATGAAAGAATCATTGTGTACAAAAAAGTTGAATTCTCAAAAAAAAAAAAAACGTAGTGGTTGTATGTAGGATGTTTTTCTCTACCAGATAGCCATTCACTCAACAACTATTTTTGAGCATCTATTCTGTGCTTGGTAGTGTTCTGGGCACTGGGGACACAAAAGTACATAAAACAGACCCAAATCCCTGTTCTTGTGGAACTTAGTTTAGAAATGCAGACAATGTGCAAATAAGTAAAATATGTAAGCTGTCTGATGGTGACGTGTGTTAAGAAGAATGAGGCAAAGAAGTGACTAGATAATGGGAGGGTGCAGGGCAGGGTGGGGGTAGACAGAAGATGTGGTTGTAAGTAGGGTGCTTATGAAAACCCTCACAGAGAAGGTGGTATTTGAGCAAAGACCTGCAGGAGGTGAGTCATGAGGTTCTCTGGGATATAAAAAGCTACGGTAATTAAAACAGCGTGGTCTTAGCTCCAAAGAGCCGCAGAAGGATGGAATAAAATCTTGAGATCAGAGATTGCCCCAAATATGTATGGAGACTTAGCATGCGATAAGGCGGGCCAAAAGATGGACTTTTTATAAATGGTGTGGAACAACTTGCTAGCCATTTGGAAAAAAGAAGTTGGGATTGTACATCACATAAAATTTACAAATGGATAAAAGATTTTAATGTTAAAAGACACACATTAAACTGCTAGGTGACCATTTAAGTAAATATTTTTACACTCCTACTCTTTGACTAGAGCAGGCCTATTAAGCCACGATAACAAAGCCAGAAAACACAAATGAATGGCTCACAAATCCGACAATAAAAGTTTAATGTGGCAAAAACAAAATAAATCAAAATCAAAGTCACTACCGACAAAAGTTAATTTTTTTTTTTTAAAAACAACGCATATCACAGAAACGCTATAGTTCCTTACTCTAATTTTTTCATCCTTTCTGAGGTTAGTGTATACATTCATGTGATAATGTCTCTTTCCCTTTGGTCTTCAGAACTGTTAAATTAATAACGCATATTCTAATACACTGCTAGAAACCAAAAATAAGGTATACAAAGAGTTTTTAGAAAGCAAAAAAAAATTCTCTTGCATACTCCAAGAGCAAAAGTAAAAAGAATATGAGCACAATTCACAAAGAAATACAAACAGCCAACAAAAGTGAAAACATGTTTAATCTTGTGAATAATCAAAAAAAAAGTTAAGCCAAAACAACACCGAGATGCATTTTTCGACCAATTGGGCTGCTAAGGTTGAGGAGGACTAATTATGAGAAGCAAAGGGAGTACAGCATTCTCATTTGCTACTTATGGGAGTGCCCATTTATATAGACCTTCAACAAAACTAAATATGTGCAAGCCTTTTACATTTTTTCAGATTGTTTTCCAGATATAATTGGACAAGTGGTCAAAGATGTATGTGTAAAAATGTTTATCTCAGCATTGTTGGCAATAGTAAAAAACTGGAAATGACCTTGATGCCCATAAGTAGGGAACGTCTAAGCTACAGTATCTACAAACTCTGGAATACGATGCAGTTATTATTTATATGAAAAGATGTCTACAATAAATTGTTAATTAAAAAGCAGACTACAATAGTCACTTTGGAAGACAGTTTGGCAGTTTCTTACAAAGACAAACAAACATGGTCGTACCATGTGATCCAGTAGTCACCATCCCTGGTATTTACCCAAAGGAATTGAAAACTGATGTCCATACAAAAACCTGCACGTGGATATTTATAGCAGCTTTATTTATAATTGCCCCAGATTGTAAACAACCAATTCTTCAGTAGGTGGATAGGCAAGCAAACTGTGTGGTGCATCCAGACAATGAAATATTATTTAGCGATAAAAAGAAATGAGCTGTCACATCAGGAAAATAATGAAAAGACATGTTGCTGAGGGTAAGAAGCTAGTCTGAAGGGCTACTCAATGTGTGCTTCCAACTATATGACATTCTATAAGAAACAAAACTTTGGAGACAGTGAAAAGGCCTGGATTTGCAGGGGACTGGGAGGAGTAAGGGAGGGATGAATGGGTGGAGAACAGGGGGCTTTCAGGACAATACAGCTACTCTGTATGATACTCTAATGATGCATACATAACATTATGCATTTGGTAAAACCCATGGAAGAGTGAATCCTAATGTAAACTTATAATAATAATGATGATGATAATAATAATAGGTTCATCAGTTGTAACAAATGTACCACACCAGGGCAGGATGTTCATTATAGGGGGACTGGGTGGAAGGTGAGGAATGAGTGTATATAAACTCTCTGCACTTACTCTCTGTTCAATGTTTCCGCCAACCTAAAACTGCTCTAAGAAATAGTCTATTAGTTTTTGAAAAAACAGACTATAAAGAACATGTATGGGAACGCCTGGGTGACTCAGTCGGTTAAGCATCTGACTTCAGCTCAGGTCGTGATCTCACGGCCCCTAAGTACAAGCCCCGTATCAGGCTCTGTGCTGACAGCTCAAAGCCTGCATCCTGCTTCGGATTCTGTGTCTCCCTCTCTGTCTGTCCCTCCCCCACTCACACTTTGTGTCCTTCTCTCTCTCTCTCAAAAATGAATAAACATCAAAAAAAAAAAAAAAGAACATGTATATACAGTTCTCTTTTTGTAGTGTGTATGTGTGTGTTTACACATGTATGTGTGTATATAGGGGGACGTGTGTAGAAATACTCAGAAGGGTTACATCAAAACGTGAACGGTAGCATTTTCCAGTGTTGCGACTATAAGTAATGTTTGCTTTTTAATTGGTGTCTTTCTGCGCTATGTAAATATTTTACGGTTGTCTTATAATCAGAAATAAAAAAGTATTTTCATTAAAAAAAATAAGACAACATCTTAAAAAAAAGAAAATCACACCACCAATAAAAAATAAACGAAAGTTGGGGCGCCTGGGTGGCGCAGTCGGTTAAGCGTCCGACTTCAGCCAGGTCACGATCTCGCGGTCCGTGAGTTCGAGCCCCGCGTCAGGCTCTGGGCTGATGGCTCGGAGCCTGGAGCCTGTTTCCGATTCTGTGTCTCCCTCTCTCTCTGCCCCTCCCCCATTGATGCTCTGTCTCTCTCTGTCCCAAAAATAAATAAAAAACGTTGAAAAAAAATTAAAAAAAAAATAAACAAAAGTAAGGTAAAAAAACGGTCTATGATCCTACCATCTAGGTATAACCACTTTAACGTTTTGGTGTGTATATATCCCTTAAGGCTAGTTATAATAAAATATGTGATATGTGAATATATACAGATACAAACATTACATGTAATTTTACAACATATTTATACTTTATATATATCTAAATATATATATAAAATATATATAAATATAAATATATATAATATATATAATTGTGTTCCCTTTGTTTTAAGCTTACTTTATTCCTATTAACATTTCTCATGTTGTTAAAATCCTTTGAAAGCATCATTTAAAAAAATGTTGCATAATATTCTATCCTAGGAAACCCGCTCACTTACTGAATTTTTTCCACATTTTGATGTTGTAAACCACATTGCGGTGAACAACATTTTATAAAGAGCTGGTATTACATCCTTGAAAAATAATTTTCAGGGCCAAGGATATTTCAAAGGTGATTCACGACATCACTTCAAATAAGTGGTAAACCAGGTAACTAAGCCCTTGAGATTGGAAGGGATATTAAGAAACTATTTAATCCCATCCCTGCTTGCATGGAAACATTGCATCTAACCAGTTTAGAGTCAAGTTTTCTTTCTGTCCTTAAACACTTCCAAATGTACATGAAGCCTTTATGAAAAAAGTCCTCAAATAGAAATCTGAACTTCTGGACATTCGAAGTGGTTGTTCAATTTACAAAAGATGTGATACACAGTTCAGTCAAGGTACCAAACATCTTTAGAATGATTGCACTTCACTTTTGGGGGAAGGGGGAGGAGCACAAGTGGAACTAAAGATCCTTTGGAAAACCTTATGAAAACTATTGTTCCTCCACTTAAAAAAAATGTCCATGTGTGGGTACGCCCGTGTTTTTGCATACTTTGCTGGATGCCATGATGGTCCATCTGTGAACCTCATGTTGAGGCCCCTACTATAGCATTTGAACATGACTTAGGACTTTGGTTTACTCATGCATTTTAAGCAAAATCACCTTCCATTTATATAGTATTTTGTGAAATCTTTTCCATACAGTTTTCATTCAAGCGCCCCAATCGACTGAAATAAACAAAGGATACAATGTTCATTTCATTTTTAATAGCTAAGAAAATTAACAGTTCAGAGAGGTTAAATGACTTACTCAAGGCCCCTCTGTCACAGAGGGTTTGTACCAGGACTCAAGTCTTTTTTTTTTTTTGACTTTAAATCTGATCTTTTTCTCCTTCATTCTGCTGGACGACTCTACAGGCTTTGGACTACCTACAGTTTAGAAGAATAATATTTAGCTGGGCCTTCATGGTCTTAGATGTTGATATCACTGTAGCACAGTATTTTAGTCTCTACAGAGTAGGTAATCAATGTTGATAATATTTAAGCCTTGTTTAGCAGCAAATTCTGGTTAAATGCTTCCATTACTTTACTTAGCTACATAAAGTCAGGGGTTTGGTAATCATTTGGTTATTTTGACCAAGATAGGTACCTGGTAATTGATGTTTAATGCATTGATTTTTCTCACTAAATTATTGGACACAGTGAAATCATGGAAAATTAAGCAGCAATGAACACAAGGTGTACATTTCTGATGATAAGATTTTTAAAAATAGTTTTACTATTGAGGCTTTTTTGGGTCAAATATTTATGAAGAATGTTAAAAGCTACTGGAGAGGAAAGATGTCACAGAGAACAATTCCCCTAGAGTCTAGGAGATTCATGCTATATATAAGGTGCTTCTTATCAGAGAGTTACCAATGACACCATTTCCTCTTTCAGTAAAGCAAGTAAGTGCTTGTTTGTTTTTAATATTTGACCTGTTTGACTGACTTACTGACATCAGAGGGGGCAACCCTAATGTATTAATAAATTTCCAAAGTACATGAAGCCCTCTCTTACCAAAGGATTTGTTCCACAGAAACCCAAGGCTCGAGGGTATTCCTTTTTAATGATATTTTATCGACCATTGTGGATCAGAGATGAACTGAGTCTATACCCAGAGATTAATTTGGAGGAAGTGATGAGGGGAACGGTATACGAATGGAGTGGAGGGAGAGCAGGGAGTGTTGGGCTATAAGGGTTTGTGAGCCACTTGAGGAATGTGCGTACTGCTCTGAGGCTCCCCCTTCTTCCCAGGCTTGGTGCTAAGTTTTCTACATATATCTTCTCGTTATTCTCCTTAACAAGCCCGTGGGGTGGCAAAATTATGATCCATGCTTAAAAAAATGAGGAAACTGATTCAGAGAAGTTTAAGTAAATGACCCAAGTTCTCACAGCAAGTAAATAGCACAGTCGGAATTTAAACTCAAGAATGTTTGGACCCCAAGCCTACCTACGTGCTTCACCATGATGCATAGCTCCATCTAAGCAATGCTGATGTTATGTAATCTTTTCCAATTTAGTTTTTGGTTAACTGCCCAGAACTTGAAAAAATACAAATGGCACATGCTCCAGTTTATTTTTATTCAAAGGTAGGAGGGAGTGATGTCACCAAGATGGCAACATAGGCCATTCCTGACTTCACTCCCCATCATAAGAAGAACAACTCACAACTATTCAGAAACAAGACACCACTGAGAGAATCCCAGAATACGAGGACAAGGCTGAAACACCACCTTGTACTTCAGAGACCAAGACGGATTGTATTAGAAGGATGAGTGAAGTGGATACAGGTTGACTGCATTTCTCAACAGGAACTTTTCAGGCCAGGATAGAATAAGATGAGTATTGAAAATAACTGTCAACCAAGAATTCTATACCTCAGGAAGCTGTCCTTCAGAAACAAAGGAGGGATAAAGATTTTCCTGAACAAACAAAAGCTGAAGGAGTTCATCTTTATAGGAGCATTATTTACAACAGCCAAAACATGGAAGCAACCTAAGTGTTCATCGATGGATAAATGGATAAAGAAGATGTGATATATATATGTGTGTATACACACATACACACAATGCAATATTATTTAGACATTAAAAAAGAGGAAAGCCTACCATTTGCAACAACATGTATGAAACTTGAAAGCATTACTGTAAGTGAAATAAGTCAGACAGAGAAAGACAAATATTGTATGATCTCATTTATATATGGACTCTGAAAAAACCCATACACACACAACAACAAAACTCAAAACTCCTAGAAAAAGAGATCCACCTGAGGTGGAGCTTAGGGGGAGGGGGAATGGAAGGAAGGTTGTCAAAGGTACAAACTTCCAGTTATAAGATAAATAAATACTAGGAATGGAATGTACAACATGATGACTATAGCTAACACCACTGTATGACACAGAGATATATGTCAATTATTTCTCAATAAAACTGGGGAAAAAAACTGGGAAAAAGACTATATAGACAGATGTAGGCCCTTTCATAGTTTGTCGGAGATTATTCTGCATTTAGTCATTACTTAGCTACATAAAATCAGGAATTTGGTAATCATTTGGTTATTTTGACCAAGACAGGTACCTGGTTAGTCCTGGACCACATATTTGTTGAGGGCAAGTTCACACATCTCCTCTACAGTTTGTAAGACACAGAGCCTGGCACCTAACAGACATCAGACAGGTATGTGGTGAGCAAATAGGAGGGGAGAACCGATATCCACTCCACATCTACTCCGTGCCCAACACCATGTGAGGCCTTTAGTTACATGGTCTCAGGCTACCTGCATCACAACCCCCTGAGGTAGGATTTAATAGTCCATTTTGCAGGCAAGAATAGAAATTATCATCAAATGAAGTTCAGTCAAAGACTGACTATAGGCAGGAATGTGAAAAAGTGAGAATTTATTCCCTTCTTTTGTCGTGCATCAGAGTGACCTTACTAGTTGAAAATTGACTCCTTAATTCTCATGTAGGATTGCATACATGTACTCTGTATCTCTGATTTTTCCTTTTCCTGGAGTGTGGTAATTTGCATTTTCCTCTATTTCCGTGCTTTTGGCAGAACCTGAAGCTTCAAGTTTTAAACATCAGTGAATGACTGCATATGTGTATTGCGTAGGAGCAAAATAAAGTGAATCTGAGGGACAGATCCTGGTAATGGGAGGTTCTGGCTGGAGAAACTCGCAAAAGTTTGCAGATTCATAAGATGGCCCTCTGCCTATGCCAGTTTACTTGGCACTATCTGGCGAAAAGCACAGGGAGAACACAATGGCAGGATCGAGTGGTTTCTTTTCTGCAGGAGAATGCAATTTCACAAAATTGGGAATTTTAAGAAAAGTATCCCCACTGTCTGGTAATCATTTATTCATCAAATATTTTTTTGGTAGTGGATGCTGGAATACAATGACGAATTAGTCATTGTTCTTGCTTTCAAGAAGGAAAGGGCCATAATCACAGGGCCTTAAGAATGCACCTAGGAGAGGTGCTTGGCTTTGTTGAAGGGGACACAGAGAAATTGTTCCAGGGAAGGGAACATCTATTCTGAGCAGGACTGGCTATGTGATTTGCGGAGCCCAGTGCAAAACAAAAATGCAGATCAGTTTGTTCAAAAATATTAAGAATTTCAATATGGAGACAACAGGATTAAATCAAGCATAGGCACTTCCAATTGAATTTCCCTTCAGTTAGACTTCAACACCCAAAATGGGAAAATTGCAAACCATTGTTTAACAAAATGCACCCAGTCTGGGCACTCATGCCATTTGTTTCCTTTAAAGCCTCATTATTACACAACTAACACCTGTGGATCCAAGAGCATATATTTAGATCAGTTAGGTGTCGCTATCATTTTTGAAAGAACCATAGAATATTAAAACAGGTCCTGATTGTTTATTATTTATTGCATTTCTCTCAGAAAAGGACAGGAACTTTCTGGGAACTTCAGGGAATATTTAAATACTTTTACCAGTGGCGTGCACCTCTGAAAGAAATAATTTATGTAAATGATAAAAAGTGTCAATATGTTTATCGGAAACAAACAAAAACATTTGTACCTGTTGATTACCAAAAGCAGAGAACATGGTATCTGTGGAATATGGCATTATTGTTGATATTTTACTGTACCTTTTAATAGTTTATACATGTCTGTGGATAGCCATATAATTTACAGTGCTGCTCTGTGGGAGGAGTCTACCTCTGGGTCCCATTGGTATCATGCTGAGCCATGTGATTTGCTTTTGGCCAATGGAGTGAGAGCAGTCAGTATGCCACGTCTGAGCAGAAGTTTCTGGCAAACACTGAGGGCCGTTGCAGTTCGGCATCTCTTTTCCCTCCCCTGCCACTGTCCAGCGTGTCCTGTAGAGAAGCTGCTCCTTCAGCTGGATCGCGCGTGAAGTCACGTGGAGCAGAGCCATAGCCAACATAGGAAATGGGAATGAGAAAAAAATCTTTGTTGTTGAAAAGCAACTGAGATTTTGGGGTTATTAATGACCCTAATCTAGTGAAGACTGGCTAATCTGGTATCTTATTCATAATAGGGCAATGATTCACAAATAGAACATTTGCCTGCGAGATGTTCAGTGGGGAGTGACATTGCTCAATAATGGCGATTATGGAGGTTTTTCCAGAGGCGGATCCACTGGGAATTCTGCTGATGGTAGTCTGATTAGCTGGGAAATCAAGTGGAGTCCTGGAGGCAGGAGCAGGGCCTGGTGTCTGACACCCTCTGTCTTCAATTCCCCACCTGGCCTGGCTGCTTGCTGCCTACTGGACTTTGAACACATTGCTTGGCCTCAGCTTCCCCATCTGTAAACTTGGGAGGAGGATCATTTATTTCAACAAGTTGTCAGGGAAGAGTCAGTTTCTGCTTATTTCTTTTGTATCAGTGCCTCTTTCCCATTCAGTTTTCTTATTCCATTAGCTTTTTGTCTTTTTTACTTCGTCTTTCATTTTTAATATAAAAGAAAGAGGACATTTATGGATTAATGTTGAGCTTCTCTTTGCTGCTCTCCAAGTACCTATTCCTTTACTTCTTCCCAGTGGCAAGCAGTATCTCCTATTTAGTGTATAATACATTATACACTATAATATAAGATATTATTAATACAATAATTAATGTAATAATTAGAATATATTATTACACATATGATATATTACGTGTATAATGTACATATATACACACTTCACATATACTTATTAGTATACATTATTAAATTATATATAATATTTTACATCATTTATTAGTATACACATATTATAACTATATTAGTATATACTATGTTGGATACACATATTTGTGTGTGTGTATGTGTATATATATATGTATACACATAATATTACATACATTAAATACATACATTAAATTACATACATTAAATACATAAATTAAAGCATACATATAACCGAGGCGCTTGGGTGGCTCAGTCAGTTAAGTGTCTGACTTTGGTTTTGGCTCAGGTCATGGTCTCACGGTTTGTGAGTTCGAGCCCCACATCAGGCTCTGTGCTGACAGCCCGCTTGGGATTCTCTGTCTCTCCCTCTCTCTCTCCCCCTTCCTTGCTCATGCTGTCTCTGTCTCTTTCTCAAAATAAATAAATAAACTTAAAATGTTTTTAAAAAGTATATGCATATGACCGTAGTGTTTACATAGGACACACTTAACAATAAAAGAATTAATAAAGGGGTGCCTGGGTGGTTCAGTGGGTTGGACATCAGACTCTTGATTTTGGCTCAGGTCATGATCTCACAGTTTGTGAGTTTGAGCCCCGTGTTGAGCTCTGCACTGTCGTGGAGGCTGCTTGGGTTTCTCTCTCCCCACCACCTCAAAATAAATAAATAAACTTAAAAAAATGAATTAGTAAAATATTGCCTTTTCCTAAAAAAATACAATGGTGAGGAGAAGTAGTTTCATTTCTCCCTGTGAAGTTTTAAATTCTTTTATGTCATTTGCCAGTTTTTTCTGATTGTCACTATAGGTCAAGCCCTGTGCTAGGAACTGGGGATAAAAAGGAGATCAGGACGGATATGGATTTGTCCTCTTTGAGCTTACCTCTTAGTGGGAGGAGGCAGAAAATAAACAATTGAGCAAATAAGTAAACACAATGACAGGCAAGAAAAAATCTAGGGTCATTGGGAGGACTCTTTAATGACCAGAGAAGAATAATGGTTGACCTATAGGTGTTTCGAGGAAAGGAAGTGATATTTATTGAGCACCTAAGTTTTAGTTAATCTGTATTATTTCATTTAAATCTATAAGAGCCTTGTGGGTAAGTCCCTTTTATGGATGAAGAAACTTGAAGTTTGCATCAGTCAACTAACTTTCCTCAGATTACCCCGCTGGCAAAATGAAGAGAAGACTTTCAGTTCCGGCCTATGACTTCTTCCTGCCGAACACTCTCTTTTTCAGGAGGAAAAGCATATATCTTGCTGCCTTCCCTCATCTCTCTACATCCTCAGTTATACTATTTTCTAGATGGTAAATTATTTCATCTCAGAATAAAGTTAAATTTTGTCTTTCCCGGTGCGCCTGGGTGGCTCAGTTGGTTAAGTGTCTGATTTCGGCTCAGGTCACAATCTCATGGTTCGTGAGTTCAAGCCCCCCCATCAGGCTCTGTGCTGACAGCTAAGAGCCTGGAGCCTGCTTCGGATTCTGTGTCTCCCTCTCTCTCTGCCCCTCTCCCATTTGTGCTCTGTCTCTGTCTCTGTCTCAAAAATAAACAATAAAAATGAAAAAAAAATTCATCTTTTCCTTCACCTTAAGGGCAGTACTCTTTTATAAACAGAGAAGCACTGGACTCAAATTCTAGAGGACAACTTTCAAACCACAGTTATGCTACTTGATAGCTGTGTAATTTCTGGCAAGCCACTTAGTCTTTCTGAGCCTCTGTGTCCTCATCTGTACAAGCAAAGAGTGCCAGCTTTAAGGTTTTATGGCCTCAAATTTTGAGTGAGTAGGATCTGGTTTAGTGAATTTTACTACACTGTTTTTTTTTAATGTTTATTTTTGAGAGAGAGAGAGAGAAAGAGAGCCAGTGGGGGAGGGAAAGAGAGAGAGAGAGAGAGAGAGAGAGAGAGAGAGAGAGAGAGACAGAATCCAAAGCAGGCTCCAGGCTCTGAGCTGTCAGCACAGAGCCTGACTTGGGGCTCGAACCCATGAATCTTGAGATCATGACCTGAGCCGAAGTCGAATGCTCAACCAACTGAGCCACCCAGGCACCGCCCCACCTCCCCCCACCTTTTTTTTTTTTTTGACTTTCACTACACTTTGCACACTGATATTGCACACGGATGCAGACTCTCTCTCTGGTGATGTGCACAAGGGTTTGTATAACTAACGTCACTTCCTCAGGGTACTCAGAGGCCTGAGAGAACTAAAACTTGAATTCCTGAGTCTGTGGAAGATCCTCCCCTTCCTCTACATCTCATTCTCAATAATTTTTCAGGCTGGGGAAAAGTTTGCCTGTGGTACACTCTGCCCTTGAGGACAAAGGAGGCTCAGGGTGACTTTACACCTCCTCAGTGAAGGTGGAAGCACTAAGGAATGATTTCTTTTCTTTTCTTTTCTTTTCTTTTCTTTTCTTTTCTTTTCTTTTCTTTTCTTTTCTTTTCTTTTCTTTTCTTTTTCTTTCCTTTCTGTTGTCTGGGTAAGTGTAGCTGTAATAAAGTATGGTTCAGGAGGGCAAAAACCATTTTGGAAGAAGCTTTAAAAGTGATTCAGTTTCAAGTCACAAGATCAATTATGCAAGGTTCTAGAACGACTGATACTATTACAGCAGATGCATGGCACAGGTTCAGAAGGTGATTCAGGATGTCTCCTTCCTTGGACATTAAAGCTCATTACCTGAAAATTACTCAGCCTTGGCCCTTAGGGAAATCTTAAGTACCCAGCCCAAATGGCATAACCCTATTTGAAATACCAAGATCTCACGATAATGAACAATGTAGAAGGAGAGAGGGCACTGGTCCGGGTTAGACCTCATCAGTTTGATAATTTCCAACCAAGAGGACACATCTCTAGATAATTGTATGTCTGTCATATGAGGGATCTGTAGACTTTTAGCTGTGTGCTTAAATTATCTCAAGAAAACTAGGCAGCAGGAAGAAAGAGGGGAATAAATTCTCACTTTTTTACGTTCCTGCCTTTTTTACGTTAGACAGTCTTTGAACTTCATTTGATGATAATTTGTATTCTTGCCTGCAAATTGGACTATTAAATCCTATCTCAGGGGGTTGTGATGCAGGTAGCCTGAGACCATGTAACTAAAGGCCTCACATGGTGTTGGGCACAGAGCAGGTGTGGAGTGGATATCGGTTCTCCCCTCCTATTTGCTCACCACATACCTGTCTGATGTCTGTTAGGTGCCAGGCTCTGTGTCTTACAAACTGTAGGGGAGATGTGTGAACTTGCCCTCAACAAATATGTGGTCCAGGAAGGAAGAGAAGATGTGTAAACAGACAACTTACTGGTGGAGTTTGAGGGAGACCAAGAAATAGCACCCCTTTTCCCGGCTGAGTTGGGAACTAGGAGTCTCAGAGAGGGACCCAGGCACTGGGTGGACTGTGGGCAACGTGGCATGGATCTGTTTGCCCAGGAGACTCACTAGGTCTTCAGTCAGGCACTGCAATGGCCCCAGTTGCAAACCGCTGGCAACCAAAAGAAGCCCAGGCCTCCCGTGGGAGAACAGAATGTGCAGGAAGCTGATCGGCACGGGTGGGCGGTGGGGCTTCAGGAAGCTGGCTCAGAGAGAGGGGACTATTGCTTCTGGCGGAGCCCTTCCACATGGGAGCCTGAGACGGGGTGGGGGGGGGGAAGGTCTAACGAAAGAAAACCCTAATAGAGTTTGTTTTCCACTCAAGTGGGAGGACTAAGGACAACTGACATTAATACTAATACCTCATTACTGGTTGATTTATTTGGTTCCCAAATCCTGGCTCTGTCACAGTCACCTGTGCAGATTTAAAAAGTTATAAATACCTGGCTCTACCTGTGGGTATTCTAAATTAGAGGATTTGGGATGGGGCATTTAAAAACCTCTCTACAGGTCATGTGGATAGGCATCCAGGGGTTTGACCCACAGTGTCAGCAATGTTGGTTTGGTTAATCTTTTTTTTTTTTTAAGTTTATTTTTATTTATTTTGAGAGAGAGAGAGAGAGAGCAAGCGGGGAAAGGGCAGAGAGAGAGAGGGAGACAGAATCTCAAGCAGGCTCTGCGCTGTCAGCACAGAGCCCAATGTGGGACTCGAACTCATGAACCCTGAGATCATGACATGAGCTAAAATCAAGAGTTGGACGCTTAACCGACTGAGCCACTGAGACGCACTGGTTTGGTTAATCTTAAAAACAACAACAACAACAACAACAACAACAACAAAACTCTTTAGAAGAGGACCAACAATGATTGCATCATGCTTCTCTGTGAACAACTCCTTCAGATCTATCTGTCTGCCAGAACAGATAAGAGAAGCCCAAGAGAACAGATAAATCAAAACGTTAAGTCCTTCCTCTTCATGTAGTTTTTTGTAGAAATGGCCCCGCAGATACATTTTTGATTATCTTTGTTCCATACTTTGAATGCTCAAAGCCAGCATTTCAAAAGGCGGTTTTCCCTAGAAACCTGGATGGGATCGTAGCGGATTCAGCTGCAGAGTTACTTAACCTTTAGTGAGTACCTACTCTATGCTAGCAGTGGGGCTGGGCAAACTCTTATGTGTTTCCTCCAGGAAGAGAGTCAGGCTAAAAATGTAGTGGGACTAATGAAGACACTGTGAACTGGTGAGAAGGTTTAGGGACCAGGACTTAATGGAAAGTTCGCCTCAATGCTGATGACAACACGGTGATGCTGTGGCATGAGAACATTACTGGAGGCACTGAAAGTTGGTACAACTTCTGAACACACCTTTGGTTACGTATTTGGAGAAGTAGGTAAATGTCCTTACCGTTTCACTCATGAATCCAGTTTCTGAGAATTATATTAGGGAAAAACTTTTTAAGAAGTAACATGCTATGGGTAAGAAGAGAATAATTACCATATTTAAAAATTATGGCCACACCTACAAATTGCATAAATAATAATCATTAAGGATATAAGTAAATTATTTCATAGCGACTAAACGACTTGGTCAAATGTTATATAGACACTTAAAAGTGATCGTTATAAAGTCTATGTAGCAATTGGTAAAATGCTTGTGGCAAAATGTCAAATGAAAAAATGAGCCAGGATATTGTATAAGAGTTATGCACTAGCCCTGGAAGGGAATGTGAAGATGGATAGTGGTTTGTTTGTTGGAGGAGTAGAATTCAGAGTGGTTTTTTTTTTTTCCATTGTGGTTGTGGTAGATAGATATTGTTTGGGTTACCCTGCATTCCTTTCTACCCTATATGGACTCAGGAGGAAAAAGAAACTTTCCACTGTTGGCCAGGGAACTGGGGTGATGTATGCCTGAAGTTTTGGTGGCTTTGCCCTTTTTCCTCTGCCAAATGAAGAAAACTTGCCTCCAATAAGAGATAATTGAAAGCTAGAGAGACAGATCAGGAGTCAGAGGGATGGATGGATGGATGTACAGATAAAGGGGTGGGTAGATTGAAGGATCCACCTAGTAACAGTTTATAAGTTCCTGCAACAACCCCCTGAAATTGTCACTTATATGAACCCACTGAATTCCTTTTTTATACTGGTGAATCTCCCCTTAGTTATTTGTAATTCAAAGAATTCTGACAATAGAATTGATTTAATCGCAAATGTTTTTATTCCGTGTTAGAATTTGCCAAGGTTGTTACGTGTTTTTAAATAAACCTTTCCTACTTTCTGAAGTCACTGGAACAAGTTGTACTCGTGTGTAAATACTGCTTTTGTGAATCATTTCCCATTAAATTACTGATTGACTTTTGGTTTCTATTGAACTGTAATTTCCTCTCCTGTCTTTCTTAGCTTTTCCTGCAACATCAACCACATTAACTGTTTTCCCACATCCTGCTTCTGACAATAGATACCCTGAGAATGCTTTCAAAAGGGTGATCTGAAACACAGTGTGAACCCAAATCTCTACAAGGCAGGGATATATGGGGATTTTGAGATAAACCAGCAAACATTAGTTGAGCACCTACAATATGCCAGGCATTGTAACCACAACAACGAAAATAAAAATGGACAGAGCCCTACCCTTCAGGTGCTTCTACGTGCAAACGCATGTGTGTATTCACTGGAGGTACAGGGCAGGTCTGGTCTGGGAGGGAGTGCGTTTAGCACTTATTAGTTATTTGCTTTATGTCTCTGCCAGGGGCAACAGGATAATAACCAGTGTTTATTGAACTTTTACTCTGTACCACACCTATATGCAATTATTATTATTATTATTATTATTATTATTATTATTATATTATTATTATTGTTATTAGTATTAGTATTAGTATTTTATTATTTCGCTTCATTGTTTCCCCTCGATCCACGGTTGTCGGAGGGGCTCCAAGCGGCTGAAAAACTGCCTCGCGGCCGCCCAGAGAGGCTCAGGCAGAAGCCCCGGACCCAGGCGGAGGCCCGAGGGGCCCCCAAAGGCTGCCGGGCTCCTCGTCGTGCTTGGGGGCGCCTGGGGCAGGGCCCCGCGCCAGGCCCGCGGTCGTGCGGGCAGCGAGGAGCCGGGCGCGTGCGCGGGCGGCCCCGGGCCTGCACGAGCCGCACGAGGGCCTCCGCGGGCGCTTCTCCGGGGCTGCGGGCGCTCCCACGGCGTCCAGGCTTCGGGCCCTCGCGGCTCGGGGAGCAGGGGGCTTCCGCACGCCCTCCGGGTCTGCATGCTGAGGTGCCGCGGGCGCCGTCGGGTTTCTCCCGGGCCACTCGGGGGACGAGGCGCCCGCCGTCCGGAGCCCGGGCCTGGCGGCAGACGGGGTCCGCAGACAGGTGAGTAGGAGGCCGCGGTGCGCGTGGAACGGGTGGTTGTCCCGGGGAACGATTCCGGCGAGTCTGGGAGCTCAGGGGTGACCGGCAGTCCGGAGCCCGGCTGAAAACAGGGTGCTGGCTGGTCCCCGGGGCCGAAGGTGGCTGAGAAGATGGTGGCGTGGGTTGTGACCGGAAAGGAGGTTGGAGGGTGGCGGGAGGCTGGATGAAGGGGCGTCCCTGGGTCTGTTCCGTCCCAATACTGTTGCAAGAGACAGATCCGGGACCCCCGGGGCCACTGCTTATATGCGTTAGTTATTATTTTCCCATTTACCGGATGAGGAAACCGAGGTGCATGAGGATATTTCATGTGCCCAAGAGGCCAAGGTGGATGTCACCTGAGGCAGTCTGGCTTCTTACCACCCAACACCGCTGCTTACACAATATTGTGAGAAATGTAGTCGGAATTGCTGGATCTGAAGCTTACATCCAGTTTTGAAATTTTTTGAAAAAAAATTATTAAGTCTTGGTTGTGAGATAGCCAGATATCTGGCCAGGATGAGATGAAGGGGGAGTCTCTTCTCAACTTGTTATACTTTGAGTCATAGAGAACAAGGATCTGAAAAAAATGAATCCTTCCATTCATGTCTTCAGCAGATGTTTATCGACTGTCTGCTACTGAGCAAATTTTGTCGGAAGCCCTCAGTTTAGTAAGGGTAGATGAAAAATAAGCAAATCCAGGGGCGCCTGGGAGGCTCAGAAGGTTGAGCGTCTGAGTTGGGCTCAGGTAATGATCTCAGGGTTGGTGAGTTCCAGCCCCCTGTCCGGCTCTGTGCTGACAGCTCAGAGCCTGGAGCCTGCTTTGGATTCTGTGTCTCCCTCTCTCTCTGCCCCTCTCTTTCTTTCAAAAACAAACAAACAAACAAACAAAAAGAAAAATAAGCAAATCCTTAAAATACGTTGCAGGTGGTAAGTCCTATAATAAAAAAAGTATGACAGAGGCATAGCGAGGGTATTGAGAGGAGGAGGGAGGGTGGTTGAGTGTAAGCTGAGCATAGAAGTACTTCTTCCTGCTAAAGTGGACATGGGAGATGGGAGAGGAGCAGTGTGGAGGTGGTGTTGGAAGAAGGGCCTTCTAGTGGGAGGGTCTGCTTTTTTTTTTTTTTTTTTTCTTCTATTTTTCTTTTTAAAGTAGATTTCCTGCCCAGGGTAGAGCCCAAGGCAGGGCTTGAACTCGTGACGCTGAGATTAAGACCTGAGCTGGGATCAAGAGTGCTGGTGCTCAACCCACTGAGCTACTCAGGGGCCCTGGGAGTGTCTGCTTTTAAGCTCACCCTTGAGAATTCCAAGTGGCTCCAAGTGCAGGACTAGAAGGAGAGGTGGAAGGACTACACACTAAAGGAAAGCATTTGGACTTAACTTTGAGGTCAGGGGCATATAGACGTTTTCAGTTGCATATACCTGATGGTAGAAACAGCTTGAGTGTGAATCTTAAAATATGTAGTTACGTAATACTTTATATGGATATTTATTTATTTATGTAAGCACTCTCATACTAGTCTGTTGTACCTCTTACAAAATACATAGAGATAAGATTACATGGACAATATTTAACGGTAATCTTTATTTTTGCTCCCATTTAAAATATTCAAAATTAGAATGAGCAATGTGTGAACATTTGAAAACTTTGGTTTAATACTTTGTGATAGGGTAATTTAAAGGACTGCTTTTAAACTCAGTTTGTTTTGATTTCTGGGTTTAATCAAAACAAGATATTTCAAAAAGGGGTAGAATTCTGGGGCGCCTGGGTGGCTCAGTTGGTTAAGTGTCCGACTTCAGCTCAGGTCATGATCTTGTGGTTCACGAGTTCGAGCCCCGCGTCGGGCTCTGTGCTGACAGTTCAGAGCCTGGAGCCTGCTTCCAATTCTGTGTCTCCCTCTCTCTCTCTGACCCTCCCCCCATTCATGCCCTGTCTCTCTCTGTTTCAAAAATAAATAAACATTAAAAAAGAAAATTAAGGGGCGCCTTGGTGGCTCAGTTGGTTGAGTGTCCGACTTCGACTCAGGTCACGATCTCGCAGTCCGTGAGTTTGAGCCCCGCGTCAGGCTCTGGGCTGATGGCTCGGAGCCTGGAGCCTGCTTCCGATTCTGTGTCTCCCTCTCTCTCTGACCCTCCCCCGTTCATGCTCTGTCTCTCTCTGTCTCAAAAATAAATAAACTTTAAAAAAAAAAAAAAAAGAAAATTAAAAAAGGGGTAGAATTCCAATCAAAGAAGTATTTATTGGCAGGATTATCTAAATCATGCTGGTATTTTTTTTTTTTTTTCCAAATCTCAACCACTATGTTCAGATTTTTCTTGAAATTTAATTACTGACTTCCTGTCATCCCTGATATTGCAAGTCATTCTTGCAAAGTCTTTGGAAGGTGTTGCAGTTTGCATTTTTAGCAATTAGTTCAAACCCATGCATAGTCTTTATCTGGGAAAATTTAAATAGCCTCGGGAATTCTCTTTCTAGTTTTTACAAATATGTAGATAGGAGAGTTTTTTTGTTTTTAAAGTGAAACATATTCACATTATTTTCAGCCATTGACTCGTTAATGATGGGGAAATATTTCCCCAGTTGTATGAGTTATCTCTTGCAGTGTAACAGACTGTCCCCAAAATTAGTGGCTTAAGACAGCAGACCTTTATCATCATATCATTTCTCTGGGTCAGGAATCCAAGAGTGGCTTAACTATGTTCTTTTGTCCCAGGGCTATAATTGAGGCATTGGTCTGTCCTCCAGTCAAGGCTGGATTGGAGGAGAAGCTGCTTTTAAGTTCGTTTCCATGCCTATTGGCAGGCCTTAGGTCCTCACTGGCTATTGGCCGGAGATAGTAGTTCCTTGCGGGGGGGGGGGGGGGTTCTCCATAAAATGAGGATGAGAGAGGTCGAATAAGATGGAGATCAGCTTTTTTGTGACATAATCTCAAGTAACTTTTTAAATACTCCGTTTGTTAGAAGTGAGTGCCTACATCCAGCCTACACTCAAATGGATAAGAACATGGATACCAGGAGGAAAGGATGAAAAGGGGGTTGGGAGTTGGGATAGTGAGGGGATGCGGGTGAGGAGGGCATCTCAGAGATTGCCTACTACACCCATTTTCAAGATAGCAGATTTATTTAGAAAAACAGTTGCTTATTTATGATGAATATGTCATCCTTACCTTGAAGAGATATATTAAGCATATCTGTTTTTCTGAAAATATCTGCATAATCCTGGTCGCCACTAGTCATCACAGGAAAGGTCAGACAACCTGGGAGCGAGCCTCTTCTTTTGCAAATAAAATATGGTTAAGTATTGACACAGCATGACTAGCAAACCGGTATGGGTGTAAGCTTTTTAAATCTCAATTAAAAGAATTGTTGGCTTGGTCAGTTGAGCACCCAACACTTGGCTTCGGCTCAGGTCATGATCTCATGGTTCCTGGGATCGAGCCCCGCTTTGGGCTCTACCCAAATGTATGGGGCTGTGGTCTGTTAATTATTAAATAATTCATGATAATTATTATTTATTAAATAATTAATAATTATCGCAAAGCCTGCTTGGGATTCTCTCTCTCCCTCTCTCTTGCTGCCCCTCTCCCACTTGTGTACCCCCTCTCCCTCTCAAGTAAATTAAAATAACTTTAAAAGTATTGCAAAGAATCTACTTCATAAATGACTTAATTTTATAAAATTAACCATGGATGGCACCATATCATACATAGAATGCACTTCATTTCTTCCTTTTAGAGAACCTTAGGTATGTTATGAGTGATTCACTTTCAAGGAATGAAAAACAGTAACCAGAGCTCTAATCAGGTATCCACAAAACATTTAGAACCTCTGCTGTAGGTAATGGGTAGCCATTGAAAAATGGTCAGAAGGCGAACATGAACTGATTTAAAAGTTAGAATGCTGCTTGGGTAGCAAAGTGGTAGGTGGCTTGGAGAGTGTGAGCCTGGAGGCAGGGAAGGCAGTAGCTGTTAGCTCCCCAGTGAGACAAAGAGTAGCAAGGGATGGAACCGTGAAACCACTGCTGAGCGTATGTTCATAAAGGCAGTGTAGAAAGAAACCATGTCCTCCAGAGGAAATCAGAATTCTGATCTAAAGACATTTGAGGCACTCTTCCTGTTTTTAAAAAATCATCCTCTCCTTTATATTATTATTATTTTATTTTATTTTTTTTTAATTTTTTTTCAACGTTTTTTATTTATTTTTGGGACAGAGAGAGACAGAGCATGAACGGGGAAGGGGCAGAGAGAGAGGGAGACACAGAATCGGAAACAGGCTCCAGGCTCTGAGCCATCAGCCCAGAGCCTGATGTGGGGCTTGAACTCACGGACCGCGAGATCGTAACCTGGCTGAAGTCGGACGCTTAACCGACTGCGCCACCCAGGCGCCCCTATATTATTATTATTTTAAATGTTTGTTTACTTTATTTTATCTTTTTACATTTATTTATTTATTTATTTAGAGAGCACACGCAGGGGAGGGGCAGATGGAGACAGAGAGAATCTGCACTGTCAGCGTGGAGCCCAATGCAGGTTTCAACCCGAAGTCAAGAGCCTGAAGAGCCTGATACTTAACCGACTGAGCCACCAGGTGCCCCTATTTTATATATATATACATATATATATATATTTTATATTATACGTATATACATGTGTCATCTCCGTGGCATTGTTGCCACAGTGGCTTCCCGAGGTGGTGGCTGTCCTCCTCCTGAGTTTCACGGAAGAAGGTGAGGGGGCCGCAGGAGCCCTGGGGAGTCACGTGGGGAGAGAGGAGAGGCAGTTCCCTCTCAACAAGAGCCTCTTTCAGCCTTTGCCTCAGGTTTCCCGCGGCCCAGACTTGCTAAACCGATCCAGAAACAACAATGTGAACACGCGGGCCTTTCCCTGCTGCCTGTGTAGAGGCTGATGTTATTCCTGCGCACCGGCCAGGGCGCCCTCCCGAGGAGCGCGGGGCCAGCGTGCCGTAGGAGCCCAGGCTGGTGTTGAAGTTGGCGGCCGCTCTCCACCCACCGGCACTTCCCACCGCAAGCAGGGCGGGGGCCGAAGGGTGGGGCAGGGGGTGCCAGCGCCAGAGCCACCTTTCTGAGTGGCAGGTGTCCGCAGGACATTGTGGATTGTTCCCTATGAGATTACCTTGACAAGTAAGAGCTATTTTGGCTGTCAGTGGCGATGAGGTGAGCCCTCATACTGCAATGGTTTTCGCCTTGACTGGTGTTAGGCTTCCACAGCAGAGCTCCTGGCAGGTGGAGGAAGGTGTTTGGGAGCTGAAGAAATCTGACCTCCTGTCCAGAGCTGTGTCTTATGAAAAGAGCTCTTCCTTGGCTCAAGGGTCTGGTTTCAATCTTGTGTTGGAGCTTATGCACTGGGTGTTTCATTTAATTTTCTATTTGAAGATGATGGGTCTACAAGGACAGTGGTTTTTGTTTTTTTGTTATTTTGACATATAGGCATGAGAGATTCTCTCCATAATCTGTCTCATTCTTGAGCAAGACCCCACAACTGCAGTGTGGAGTTAGGTAGAGCTGCACTGTAGTCTCCTTCGGTGACATTAATTGTGTGACGTAGGACCGTTGCTTCTCTTCTCTAGGCCGTTTTCTCATCTGTAATGACAGCTGCTTTATCATAGGATGGGATTCCTTAATCATCAAGGACGGGAAGGGATGAGTAAAGTACTAGAATAGTGCCTGTCATGTCAAATGCACTTGTTAAAGGAGAAATGTTATTTTACTCTGGAAATTGTCACCCATGGGGCCTGTAGGGCCTTCGTGGAGGAATGAATCAAAGTTTCTTGAAAGGGATATGTGTGTGTCTTATGACCTGGGTAAGTAGTGTGACCAGCTTAGTCAACAAGTATTTATAACAGTGTCCACTGACAACACTGTGCTGCTGTAATAGGGATCGTTGCCCAAAAAGCAAAAAACATAAACTTGTGATCTTAGGTGGCAAGACTTGTTAAGAAAAACATTTATAAAAATGTAATTTTTTTTATGGGGCACCTGGGTAGCTCAGTCGGTTGAGCCTCCAATTCTTGATTTTGGCTCAGATCATGATCCTAGGGTCGTATGGATCTAGTGTTGTGTTGGGCTCCGTGCTGAGCCTGAGGCCCGCTTAAGATTCTTTCTCTCTCTCCCCCTCTGCTGCTCTCCCCCCCCTCGCTCTCTCTCTCCCTAAAGTAAAAATTTTAAAAATATAGTTTCTTAAAACCATACGTAGGTTTGTAGTTCTCTAGCTCTTCTTATGGTATTTAGTAGTAAAAAACAAAAAAAAAAAATCTGCCATTGCTCCTGGATGTCGGTACCTTTCAGTGATCTAGATGAGGCCAATAATTTACTTCTAGAGTTTTGAAGTTTGGGGTTTGGGGCATTCACATTCCCAATTATCATAAAGGTAAATAGAAAGCTGACTCATTACCTGATTAATCCAGATAAACATGTGAGGTGGCAAAGTGTGCAACATAATTGACGTCTGCCTTCTAATCTGATTCAGCTCCCGGTGCTTGTTGACTATGTGAGTGCTAAGGTATTCTGGAGAAGTTTGCAAATTCCCTCACGTTCGCCCTCAGTTACCAAGGGGTCACTTTTTCTGCTGCCCCCTACAGTCTTGCTTTACTGTCTCTTGTCAACTCTGAAGTCTGCCTGTCACCGCACTGCCCTTTAGAACTCTTTTCCTTGAAGCCTTTCCAAACAGGTGCCTATCTTTATATAGCCATGACTGCCTTTGTGTCTCCATATCCGTCACTGGGTGTTTACCAGTATTTATCTGATCTCCTCCAAGAGACCTCATGAGGATAGGGATCCTGTGTTGCTTTTCATGGAATGCTCCACATTGTCATGGATTAAATGAATTACAGAAACAATAGATAAAGGGCAAGTTGGGGAAAGCTTGCAATACACTTCTTTTTTTTTTTTAGTTTAGTTCTTTTTTAGTTGTTCTCATCTTTGTCTGATATCTTCTGTTAACTAAATACTTATTAGGCAAGGTTCTGAATTTTTCTTGCAGGAATGTGTACAAGTTTAGACTGGTGGACGATTCATAGACTGTAAGGAATTTAAATGTTATGATTTACTGAGAAAGTCAGAGACAGAGAGTTAGGAAGTCCTGCAGCAGAACCAGGACCCCGACAGGAGGCCTTGCCAGGCCCCTTGTGAGTTCCCAGTGGCTCTCCCCATTGATGTGGTCCAGGTGGCAGGAGGTGAGCGCTCTGCAGCCTGGGGATGGAAGAATGGAGAAAAAGGGGCTCTGAGTACTTATTCCACTCCCAGCCTGTTGTGATTGGTAGCGGTGATAATTATTACCACTTATTGAGCCCCTTACTTTGTCCACACACTGTGCTATTTAAACACACACACACACACACACACACACACACACACACACACACACACACACCACTATCTTATTTAATCCCCACAAAACACCTCTGAGGAATTAACACAGAATTTTACACGAGAGGACAGAGAGAGAAGCCCAAGGTCACATAATTAGTGAAGAGTAAGTTCAGGCTGTGCATCTAAGTCTGTCTAATAATTAAAGACTGTGCCAAGGCTCATTGTCATCTATTTATCTGTTCATTTTTTACTTTTGAGCTCCCCCCCCCCCCGGGAGGGAGGGTAACCTGACATGTTTTAGCTGATGAGAACTTGCCTTATACCCAGGGCCTAGCATGCTAGGTGGGTTCTCAGGACATTCTTGCTGAGTGAATGAGGGGGTGGAAGTTGGAACTGGATAGTGCGGTGTCCGAGAAATAGCTGTGTTGAGGGGTCAGAAGGAGGCTTCTCTGACTAAGCTGTATGATCTTGGGCAAGTTGCCTAAACTCTGTGGGCTTCAGAGTATTACCTGTAAAGCATAAGGGGGCTGAGGGACAGTGTGACTTCTCCAGGTTATGGGGAGGCATATGGGGAAAAAGCTATATCCCTTTGGGCATGTGTATCCCAGTCAAAGAGGGGAGATAGAGTTATCCATCCATGCCTAGGATTCTGCTCTCTCTTTTTGTTTCAGAACCTATATTTGTGATTTATGGTAAACTTGTCTATTTTCCTGTGTCATTTCTCTCATTTCAAAAGGATCTATAGCAATATTTGCATATTTCCTTGCTTAATACATTTGTTACACTCCTCAAAGTTTCATAGAAGATAAACATTTAGTAATAATATGATGAGGCTTAATGATTATAAAAAGTGCCTAAATATCATCTAGTGAAAAACCTTTCTTTTTTTTTTAAGTTTATTTATTTTTGAGAGAGAGAGAGAGAGAGGGAGAGGGAAAGAGTGCATGGTGCAGGATAGGGGCAGAGAGAGGAGAGAGAGAATCCCAAGCA
Source organism: Felis catus (assembly GCF_018350175.1). Classification (NCBI taxonomy): domain Eukaryota; kingdom Metazoa; phylum Chordata; class Mammalia; order Carnivora; family Felidae; genus Felis; species Felis catus. Next base: position 73,591,142 of record NC_058374.1, read on the forward strand.
GGCTCCACCCTCAGCACAGAGCCCACTGCAGGGCTGGAACTCACAAACCGTGAGATCATGACCTGAGCCGAGATCAAGAGTTGGAAGCTTAACTGACTGAGTCACCCAGGCGTCCCTAGTGAAAACCTTTCTTAACTGGGAAATGCTGAACTGTGATGGCATTGACAGTTGTGGTTTAACTACAGATGTTTCAATATCCCGAAAATATCAGTACTTGTATAGTGGAAGAAAGGCATCAAGAAAATCACAGATTATTCAGACACAATACACAATTACCCCAAGTCCACATTTAATTGAATTCACTGACAATTCCTAAATTGAAATAATCTTTAATTATGACATTATTCTTGCTCTATAAAGTACATTGTTTTGGTGAGAAACTAGATATCAGAGAGAGGTGAATATTAATAACATCATATAACCATATATAAAGGGCTGACTTTGTGGTCTTTTTTTTCGGGGATTCTGATGATCAGAATATACATGTTCCAGAAACAAGTGTCCTTAGGGAGTGACATGAAACCATTAGCATGAATGACCAGGTACAGGAGAAAGAAAGACAGTGTGTTGAGTGCTGGATTCTAGATTGTATCAAGAGGCAGACATGAGCAGATTTGAGGAGGAAGAAGGCAGACACAGAGCGGTTGAGTTACTAACACAAGGCTACACAGATAATAAGCGGTAAAATGGAAATAAACCCCTAGATCCTTTGAGCTTCTCTTTAAGTAGTTGTTTACCACACCCTGACGTTGGTCTCTGTTTCTGTGAGAGCTGACAGCCCTTACTTGGATTTGCAAGATTTAGATAGAAGAGAACTTCATTGCTTAAACAGTTAGGAATTAATCACTTCATCTACTCATGAGAGACTGCTGGAAAGGGCCAGTGCTTTTGAGAAGTTGGGTGGGGTGAAAAGCTTTGCTGGGAGAAATCTGTTCCTGGCATTGTATCCTGGAATGTACCAGTTAACTTACAGAATGGGTGAAGGTGGGGTTTGCATGGAGGGCAAGGATGAGGAGTACTTCAAGATGGCAGAGAAGGATTTTGTCTCTTGTCTTCTCTCAAAGGTGCCTCATTTAGCAGAGGCCTGCTTCCTTCTAGAGAATTCTAGCATTAGGCAGGCTTGTGATGGATCTTGCTTCCAAGTGTTTCCTTTCGAGACCTATGTAGTCCAGGTTTTGTCCTCCCTTGTTAGTTTCATGTGTTCAGAGGTATTTTCATATGGTCTCCCCTGCATTCTCGCCGCTGGAATTTGAGCTCACTCCCTCTCCTGCTACTGTTGAACTGCTCCCCCACCCAACACTGGTTAATCCCAGGAAAGAGCTTTATTTAGACTAAGCTACCTATTGGAACACACTGTTTTGGCCTAGTGGCCTTCATAGGCCCATTTGTAAGGGGATAGGTTATCTTGGTTTCTCCCACAGTTGGTTTGGAAGACTGCTCAGCTGCCCATGTCCCTCAACTCTCAAGGGTCACTTTTGTCATCCACCAAATATTGAAACAGGTGGAACTTGCCGCCAGGAACAAGACCCACAGTGAAAGAAGATGACTCAGTCCTGGCAGCCCAATTCAGATTTGAGAGAGGTGACCGTGGGAGTCCAAGTGCCTCCTGTGACTTTTGTAGCAGAGGGCCTTTGAATGGCTTCACTCTCAGAGGATGTGCCGTTCCAGTGTCATAGATGTGAGCGGTTCAGAGCAACTGGGCATGCCCGTCTGCGGTCTCCTCCACTGGGCCCGAGTCGGCTGCTGGAGAACTGGATCTCCCAGCTCCTGCCGGAGCAACAGGAGAGCTCAGCTTTGGGCTGACATTTAGGCACAGATAACAGAATTCAGGGCTGGAGTGGGAGTTTCAGATGAGGCCAGCGAGGAAGGGAGTGTGTTAGGAAGCACTCCTGTTTCTCGCCTTTTCTGACACAGCTTCATGTTGCCGATCTGTTCCCGGTAGTTTCCATGTGGCTCACTGACTGCCAGGCAACATGCTCAACTCTCTCTGGCTCCCGCCCTTTCTCGCCAGTCTCAGGGCCCCTGCTGGGTCAGGTTAACCCAACCTCCAACAGTCTTCTTGGAAGTTGCCCAGAGAGTCTGTCCTGCCCAGCTGTGCGCTGTGGCTGCTTAAATTTATGTAGAGGAAGAATAATCTAGTGGGATAACACCCTATTGTAAGAAAAGACATGAGTTCTCAGCCAAGTTTCATAAGGTATTAGTTATGTGACTTTGTCTCCTCCGGACAAGGCACTTCATTTCATAGTACCTCCAATTTTAATCTTGTGTGATAAAGATAAGATACCAGTCACATGCCAATGTGCAGGGATGCTATGAAAATGAATAAACAGATGCATGCCAGTCTAAGAACTCCTTTGAAATAAATCCTACGTCAGGTCAGTAAATCGAGGCTGTTGTCATAAATGATGTAAGTGAATGCCCGTGCTCAGCAAGTCTTAACTACATAAACACAGGGAAGTGGAAGAGATATGTTTTTTTTTTTTTGTGACAAAACAATAAACGGCTATCCTCCCCCCACCTTTTATTCTTATTTTCAGGGTGTGTGTGCATTAACATTTTTTTAATTGCCTAATTCCTGCTTGTGAAGCTTTTGCTAAAACCAGTAAGTTTAGACTATCTGTTGAAAAGCCATATCCTCTTGTTATTGATGTTTTAAAACATTTAAGTATTTTGACCTAAAATGCTGAAGAACAAAGTCAATTGTTAAACTAAAAAGGCAGAATGTAAATATTTAGTGTAGGTATCTGGAGTATCTATTTTCACAATCTCAATACTTCCTTGCAAATGTTTGAGAAAGAGTTGGAATAGGACTCTTTGAAAAGCGTGGGAAATTAAGGATGAAATAAAAACCTGACCAAGACTTCCTTCCTCAATTTTGAGTGAGATCTCACTGAGGTTCTCCTATAATTGGATGTGGGTTTCATTAGCTTTTTTTTTTTTTTTAATGTTTATTTACTTTGAGAGAGAGCGAGAGCACAAGTAGGGGAGGGGGCAGAGAGAGAGGGAGAGAGAGAATCCCAAGCAGGCTCTGTGGTCTCAGCACAGAGCCTGACACAGGGCTCAAACCTAGGAGCCACAAGATCATGACCTGAGCCGAAATCAAGAGTCGGACTCTTAACTGACTGAGTCACCCAGGGGTCTTGGACTTCATTAGCTTTTAATGTGACTTCATACTACTTATTTTTGGAAACTATTAATTGGATTTTAATTTGGACATTGTTTACAGTGAAATATAGTTCTTGGAAAATTAAAAAAAAAATGTGCCTTACATTTTATTCCCAGGTTCTGCAGATCAGTTTAAACTTCACAATTTTGTTTATTAGTCATTCCCTTTCTTGTTTGAGCTTTTGATCATTTATTCCTTTATTAGGCCATCCATTCATTTATTTATACATTTGTCATCAAAAGTATGTACCTGTCACAGATTAAGGTGCATTTATGTTTTATAAAAGCATGGATTTTTATTTAGGCAAATTTATTTTATGTTTGGCAAACCAGTTTGTTTTAAAGCACATCCCGAACACTGGAGAGACATATGAATATGCCTTAGTATGGTAGTAAGTGCGTGTCTGCAAATGATCTCTTAACCATGTGGGAGAAGGTGGGCCATAGGCCAGAGCAACAATGATAATAAGCTGACACCAAGAGAACCCTGCCATGGGCACTTGGCGCTTAATTGCAGGTGTTTTCCACGAATAAACTAGTTTAATCCTAACAATAACTCTTCACGTTCTCATTTTAGAGAGGAGGAAATGGAGGCAGAAAGCTTCAGTTTTAGTAATGTTCTGAAAGTTACAGAGCTTATTAAATGCTGGATTCAGAAGAAGAATATAACAAATCTCAAGTGTTTTTTGTGAAAATTAAAGTAGAAAAGTCATGTACAGTGATTACAGCTCAAAAACCATTCTAAAAAGATTACAGAATAATTGTTTTTGTAACTGCACCAAGTGACTAATTCAAGATGTGGCCTCTAGGGTGGATTTGAATCTGCCATCTATTAGCTATGTGACCTCAGGCAAATTGTTTCTCTCCTCTGTGCCTCAGTTTCTGCATCTGTAAATTGAGGAGAGGGATTATGAGGACGAAATGAAATAATAGATGTAAATAATTTATCATGTGCCTAGCACATGATAAACAATAAATATCAGCCATTTATTATTATTATTATTTTGCTGTCACTGTATTTTCCCTCTTGCCCACCAGAGAGGCATAGGCTGGTAAAACAGCAGATAAAAATTTTTGGTTAAAGCAAAGTCAGCAACTTGAACGTCATGCAACTGAAACATCACGTTTTATGAAATTGATAAACTTCCTACAATATATCATGCAAATTGTTGTAGTGCCCAAATTATATAATCCCAAGCAGCAATTTATCATGAAATAATAGAATGCTTAGAGAGTAAGTGATCTTTGCAATTCAGTTTGTGTCTAGTGAGCATCTTCTGTGCATCAAGCATGGCGGTTGCATTGCAGGGGTCAGGCAGGAGGCTCACGAAAGGAAACCTGTGTATGGTTCCTCCACCTGCAAGCATACGGTTTTATGGGTATGATAAGTTGTATACAAAGCAAAGATTACATAGCAAAACCTGACAGATGGGGAAAGTGGTGTAACCATTGCTTTAGAACCAAAAGGGAGAGGCTGTGGTTGCAGGGTCTTTGGGAAAGCTCCATGTAGGTAATGGGACCACTTTCAGTGGCAAAGAAGTGAGAAGTGCATCAGAAGAGGTGAGAAAAGCTATGGTAACTAAGAGTTGAGCGATTTAGGAGACAGGTTTGACAGCAAGTCAAGAAAGTTGAAATCATTTCACTTTTTGAACATCTTTGAGCTCAGAATTTATTTTTTTAGATATACATGGCCTAGGGGAAAAAAAAGCATGCACTTTGGATTGAAAGAGAGTTCTTACGTCAGTCCTGCATTTATTAGCTGCATGACCATATCAATATGTTTAACCTTCATGAGCCTCAGTTTCCACCTCTGTAAAATGAGAGCGTATTTCTTATTCTACCTGGGTAGCTAATTATGCGGCTCCAGGGAGATGAGGGATTGATTAGGCCTCAGGGTTAGGCCATACAGAATTCTGTAAGTGTAGGGATTTTGCAGCAGCATCTGTTTTTAAAGGTCGTACTTCTTACTAGCACTCCCCGACTTGAAAACATGTATAGCCTAAATGGTGTACAGAGTAAAATTTATTTTGTACAGCAGGGTTTTTTTTCCCCCATTAACTACTTCTGAGTTCTTGGTAATTCTTTTGTAAACCACTTCCTTTTTGTTGAAATCTTGAACTAGTCTTGATGTAGAAACTGGCAGTTGGGGCAATGGTGAATGAGCCAGTTTGTTAAAATTATTGCCTGATCTTTGGAGAATGGTGTTCTCTTCTCATTTTTTGTCATAGATGACAACTCCCTCTCAGGCCCACAGACTCGTCCTTAAATAGTTTTAATTGACCACATCTTACTCTTCTGTAATCCTAGCCTGCAAAATAAGCCCTCCTAAATATATCATCTGATGACTACTCCGGCTTGTGATGCTTTCAGTTTCTTACATCTTGGGTTATTTGAAGATGTTTATATTTACAAAATCCCTCCAGCAGCCCCAAGGGAAAGCAGGCTGCCACCAGGCTCCATGCATGCTGTCTGCACTCATTGGCCAGAAGGGACAAGGTTCACTTCCCTTTGTTTGTCACACAGGCCACTACATTTTTGACTCAGCTACACATCCCTCCCTTTGTTATACTTTAACTTGAATCACTGCTGCTATCGATGCCCAAATGCTGGGTTAGTTTTATTGGCCTCTGTGTTCTTTTCTTTTTTCTACTCATTGGAAAGTCTTAACACCTTGCCCCTTCTCTATCCCCCAAAAGGAGTTAAAAACTAATATAGACTGATCTTCAGGTTATAGGACTGTAGATTTAATTAGTACAATTGGTATTATTCCACATGGCTAGGGGATTGGAGGAAAGAGGAAAGAAGCTGTTATAAAATTGTAATATATGTTTAGAAACAAAGTTATAATTTTCATCTTTTCCTTGTTCTTTGATGCAATATATCTTGTACTTCTGGGTTAAAATGTACCTTCCTCTCCTGGAATCTTGGATATAAGCCCTTGCTTCATAGTCTTTTTTTACAGGATACCTGGCAGCCAAGGGAGAGGTTGGATTGATCAGCATAGGTTGGGCACCCTTTGCCGTTGAAGGAAGATCTTGTTGGAAGTTTTGAAGCTTTAATTGGGGCGTACTGTCTGATCCATCCTCCTTCTTTCCCTCCCTTGCCCTCCTCTTCTTCCTTCCCACTTTGCTTTCAGCACTCTTCAAACACCTTCTCCCCTGACCCAGTAGGATCTAGAACTCCGAGATGGTGCCCTTCTACCTTACAATGCTCAGGGCAGTGCTCCTATCAGCCTCAGATGGAGTGGTCTGCAGCTAGAGGGTTCTCTCTAAGCAGTCAGGCCGCTGTGAGCGTGATGTTTTGGTCTGTTTGCACCCGCTTCCTGTTGCAGAATTTGGGAAGTGAATCTGGTAACCGCCTGAACTGAAATACTTCTCTGTACTCTCCACAACAAAGAGAAGCTACCTGAAATTGATGCCAACTTTTAGGAGTAAGGACAAAGCGCTGTGTTTTAAGGAGGCCACCATGAACATGGCAAGAACTTCAGCGTCAGCAGCTGGAATTGGCTACACAGCTTAATTTAGCCTGAGTTTCCTCTTATATCAGATGGACAGATACGATCTTCCTTGCATAGTTGTTATGAGAAAGCAATGATGTAGTTAAACAATGATGTAGTAAATGTGCCACGTACTTGGGAGGCCCTCAATGAGTGGGAGCCATTTCTCTTATGGAAAGTATATGCTGTTTCGTATACATGTTGTGGACTCTGCCGCCTGAAGTTGGTTTTTTGAGTTGCATTATTGTGACCCATACTTCTAGTATAGCCCCTGAGCTCTGGGTAGGGGTTGGTGTTCACCTTCACCAGTAGCATGAAAACTCCTGGAAGGAAGAAAGTCTTGGTGTGCTCCTAATTGTGTTGAAGTAGAGAAGCGTAGGGCACAGTGCCTAAAAGCTCAGGCCAGAGCTGGGCTGGCTGGCTTCCAACGTACTCCTCAGCTACTAAGCTGTGTGATCTTGGACAAGTTACTCTGCCTCTCTGAGCTTTAGTTTCCTCATCTGTAGAATAGGGATAATAGTGTACACTACCTCATAGAGAGTTTGTAAGAATTAAAAGAAAAAAATTCACGAGTATAGGACAAAGGCTTAGGACAGTGCCTGGCACAGGGTTATCTGTTACTAGTCACAACACACATCAGACTGCCCTACCACGTGGTGAGTGTTCTCCAAAGGCAAGCTTGTAGATGAGAGGGCAGTAGAACTTCCCTCTGTCCCTGTGCTCTAAAGGGACCCCAAATAAAAGTGAACTACACATGTTGGTAAGAGGTAAAGAGTAATGAGTAGCATTTAGGCTCCTGTTCGTGGGGGTGCATTGTTGGGAGGTGGGACATTGATTGGGACCCTGCATGCAGAGTCTTGCTCAGCACGGTGTGCCTCAGAGCATTTACTATCCCCGTTATCAATATTTTGGCAAAGACTGTCAACCTGCAAAAGGTTGCTGCATGTAGATTTGTCAGGATGCAATCCTTTTTTTCTGGTGTCTACCTAATTTGGTAATTTGAGTGTCAAAAAAGTTACTTTAGATCAAAAGAGAAAAATGGCAGCAGTGACTGATCAACAGAGACTTCCGGAGCCCAGAGACTTAGAGTTCAGATGTAGCTCAGGAAACTGGGGCTGAGAGGGGTGAATATCAGTTTGGACTTACACGTGGGCACACAGTGCTCCTGACTCCCCTTCTTTTGCCGCCAGACTGGGCATTCTGGTCTCTGTCAGAAATAGCTTATTTCTCCTATTTTGGCTCTCCTCACACATTGTACAGCCCCTGCCCCTGCTCCTTCTTAACTTGGTGAATTCCTACTTGCCCTTCAAGTCTCAGCGCAAATGGAATATCTTCTAGGAAGCCTTTACTGGCCTTCAATGAGCTTCTGCCCGACCCTCTATTTCCCTCTCATTGGGTACCCCACGGTTCCTGGCTGTATCCATGTTGGCAGTCAGTTCTGTGGGGGCAGGACTGTTTCCAACTTGCTGTGCTATATTTGTAACTCCTGGCCTCTAGCATAATAGATTCTAAAAATATGTGTCACAAATGATACATGGAACACTAGAAAGTGCTATGGGACGTAAGCAGTTTGTAAGAGACATTATCCTTGCACTCAGTAAGGTCACCATGGCAGGGGGGTAGGAGGGATACATGAGAACACAGTTTTAATGGGAACATACCCATACATTTACAACTGCAGAAAAAACCAAGCAGCAGGCTCATAACACCTGATTTAGAAAATAGTTCTGTTATATGGTAGTATTAACCCCAAACCTCAGTATTCAGTTTTAGGGTAGAATTTGGGTTTAAAAATTGATTGGGAGATTCAGTACAGATAAACCACGAATAAGGAATGATTAAATGTTGTACGTTTTTTCTCAAAGCTATCTTGTAATAGCTGTTCCTTGCCTATTTATTGATGGTCCATCATCTAAAGGAAACAAACCTGGGAAATTTATACCATCATATTTTTAGAAGTACTTAAGCGAACTCTTAACAACTCCTTGAGAGTTATGGCAACATCCATAATGTTTTGTGTCTTTGCTGGACACATGATATATTACTGCCTACCAGGCCCAATGTCTTTTAAGGAATTCTACAGATTAAGTGCCAGAACATGACGAGAGACTTATTCTAAGACAATTATCAGCCAGCTTGAAACGACAATTAAAAATGTTTCTAAGTTTGCTGAGAGTGTTGTTGTTCACAGTGCCTCCTGTGTATCCTAGAGGTGTTTCCACGGAGGACACGCTCATATCATACATGACACCTGATAGGGGCACCATACCAGGTTAAATGGTCTACCTGTAAGCCTTTCTGCTTTAGCCAGAAAATTAAAGAGAAAAAAGAAAATCCTTGTTGATCTTTGACTCTGTGCTCATAATGCCTTTTATACCCCAGAGAATTTATATCTTCCAGATAAAATGGGAACTGCAGTACAAAGACTTGTATATCAAGTATTAAAACATGCTTGGACTTTGGAACCACTGTGAGACCACACACAACTGTACATAGTTTTATCATGTTAACAAATTACATGGTATTTTATTCTTATAGATGAAACTTCCAATTCTTGTTTTTCTTTGCCAGTTGGAGGAAACTAGAAAGAGAAGGACTATTTTTGCTGTGGGATTGGATTGATTTTTGGCTTATTTGTTGATTTGGGGGTATGTTACAAGCCCATGTAGGGAGAGGAAGGTCCTGAAATGTGCAGGACCAGGCTTTCCGTTCTGCCTCTGGCACCAGTCAGACATACACACTGGGCTGAGTCACCTGCCACCTTATGGGCAGTTTCCTCATCTGAAATCAGGGACAGTGTATCTGCTTGCGTGGTTGATGTCAGCGTCCAGCACATAACTGGGGAACAAGAATTTTAAAATCTGACTTTAGGTTGCTTTCTTACATACATATCTGTAGAAAGGAAATTGAACGTGAGCCATAAGCCCAGAGTTTTGGTTTTTCTACTTCTCAAGAACAAGTTAACTCAGAAATAGAAGCTTGAACAAGTTAACTCAGAAATAGAAGCTTGACCCAGAAGGATTTTGGAGGATCATTCATTCCAACTCCTTTGACTTACAAATGGCAAAACTGAGGTCCAAAAAGAAGATGGGCTTTGTTTAAGGCCATGCAGCAAGCTAGTGATTGGGCGTTGGTCATAAACCAGGAGTTGGGGAATCCCTGGTGCCAGGGTTTCCCAGTCATACTGTACTACCTTTGGTAAAGAGCTATGTAGATTTGTCAGGATACAATACCTACCTAATTTGGTAATTTGAGTGTCAAAAAAGTTACTTTAGGTCAAAAGAGAGAAATGGCAACAGTGACTGATCAAGAGAGACTTCCAGAGCTGAGAGCCTTAGAGTTCAGATGTAGCTCAGGAAACTGAGGCTGAGAGGGGTGAATATCAGTTTGGACCTACACATGGGCACACAGTGCTAGAGCTCCTGACTCCCAGTCTTTTTCCTCCCTCACATCACAGCTGCCTTAGTTTGAAGGGAAATGGAAAGGCACATATACCCTGTGTTGTTGAAAACCGTCACAGTGGCTGGTACAACACTAGGACCCCATAAGTTTCTCTAGGTCCTTCTAAATAATATAAACAGTGAAACACTGCTACCGAGAATTTTCAGTATATTGTCAAGTGGCACTTATAAACGGATTGCACCTGTGTAATCAGCACCCTGATCCAGAAACGAAACATTATTAGCATTCCAGAAGCATCCTGTGTGCCCCCCAAAGTACTACCTCTATCCTCGCTTCTGACAGCCTGCATTAGTTTCCCCCCACTCTGTTTTTGTAGTTTAAGTATACATGGAATAAAGCAATACATATTCATTTGTGTCTGGCTTCTTTAAGGGAACATTTGATGTTGGCTCAGATCCACAAGAAGTAGGATTCCAAATTGGGGGGGCCCACAGTGGAGAGAGAAAGTCTTTTGTGTGCTGCAGTTTCATTTTCATGATGGAAAGCTGGTATCAACATAGCAGTTGATTAGTAAGAGCGCGTAGGTGTAATTGAGTTGAAACTTGTCCTTATTGCCAAGATTTTTGTACCTTAAATGATTCATTTTACACTAAACTATAATTTTTAGTTAGGCCGACTGATGTAAGTAGTAAAAAATTGAGGAAAGTGAAAAATAAAACTCTTTCTCTTATGTGTTTACCTTGAATTTGTTACTTTTAAACAAATTTTTGGTTATTGTATATTCAGAAGAGAATAATGAATTTTCTAAGTAGATGGACTCTTAAGTAAGGACTCCAGATGATTCTGTCTTAGTTATCTTTGTATTCTGTCTAACTAAATGTCTGGCACACGGTAGGTATTCAATAAATGATGGCTGCTGGAATACATGAATAAGGGGATGATTAAATCAGTGAAAACAAGATAAGGAACAAAGCATCACAACTTTCTTATTCTGGAGATTATATATCATCAAAGAGAAGAGTAGCAATAAGAGCCTTAATATTCTTTATAAATATCGGAAGTCAGTTTTGGAAGTAGTTTTGCCTTTGGTGTCTGGAGTCAAACAGTTGTTATACCCTAGTCCCCATGGTGGCAGAGACTGATAATAATCTCCTACGGTCCCTTTGCCTCTGATTGTCTTAGTAATGGGATTCCTGAGTATTAACAAGGCACACAGATACTCAGCTAGATGCAGTATTTCACAGCATCCTTCGTAGCTACAAAACTAAGTTCTTGCCAGCGGATGTCATCAGAGGTGATGTGGCACCTTCCACGGATATTACTTTTAAAAAACGTTTCTTCTGGCTGGGAAATGATAATAGGATAGCTAAAGGGAGCCCAGAGAGGAAAGTCACATATTGGTAGCAGTCTCCTTGCTTGCCTCTGTATGGTTAGGTGAGAAAGAAACAGACTTCTGTGTTATGAAGACACTGTATTTTAGGGGATCTTTTTTAAGAGACTTTAGCATGTATCCTAATTAATATATAAATTCGTACCAAATGTTGGTGTTACCATAATGAAAATCCAAATTTTGTGGCATAGGGTAGCAACAGGCAGAAGGTGACAGGGGCACAATATTTTAGCTGGGAATACTGGTAGCCCTTCTTATTCTGTGGTGTATTATTTGCCAAAATAGTTACCTACCATAATTTAGAAGATTAGGCATGTGCCTAATGACCTTTAGCTCAAGGAGAATAGCTTAGAATATAGTAGGTATATGTTGGCCAGCCCTCACTACTGTTAATAGTGTAGTATAAGAGGAAAGGGAAGTTGTGTAATTATTAGCCAGTTAGCAGAGCGATAAAGGAATATAGCTCTGAAAATAGAAGTTTTCTCACTTATGGTTTGTAATCTAATATGACTCAGAACTTAAAAGCTTGGGCCATGCATGGTTGGAAAATCTGTTTGTGTCCCCACATAGCTGCAGGTAAATTTGATGATGGAGGTCTTTTTCATGAGCTTTCTGTTAAGTGTTCTGCTTGCCCAGACAGTGGAAGTCAGCCCAGAGCAAAGACTGAATTAAAGACATTGCCTTCCTAACTGTTTGAAATGGCTGCCACCAAAGGTAGCCAACATTAAGTTGGAGGAGAGAGGAAAAGGCTGAGCACAGAGGCCAGTAAATAAAAGAAGAGGCTTGGCTCAAGAGCTGTGACCAGAGAGATCTTTGGCTATTGTGGTTTTCACATGGAAGCCAACAGATTAGAATCCTACTTTGGGATGAGGGTGAGTGCGGTCTATCTGCAGAAAGAAGAGTGTGCCTGGTTACTGGGTAGAGTGGTAAACATGGCAGACAGAGACTGGTAAGTTACCCTCATAACCATTTTTCTTTCTTTCTTTTTCTAACACAGTATCTTCACCACCACCCCACCCCAAGTATTAGCAGGGTACATGTTTGCCTACCTACTGACTATATTCTTTCAGCCTTCTTTGTGGTTGGGTATTACTTGTGACTCATTTGTAGCCAATGGCATGCGAAAGGAAGTTTTGTATGTGGTCAGAAATCACTGGGAATGTACTGTTTCTCAAACCTCCTGGTTTTCCTATTGGCTGAGAAGTAGTCAAAAACTGGAAGCTTCCCTGGGCCACAGAGAAAAGCTGAATATTGATGGCAACAGAACCATTCACCCTGTGTGATATCGCCCACTTCTGGACTGCTAGATGGGAGAAAAGGAAATTGGTTTCATTTAAGCCACTCTATTTTGGATGGGGGGGGGGGGCTTTGTTTCAGCAGCTTCACACGTAGGCTTTTGCGTGTTGTCACGTTCAATACAAGAAAAGAGAAACAACTTTATTCTAAACAGGGAGGGATTTAACACAAGGGACTAGGCACTTACAAAAGCATTAGAAGGGTTGAAGAAGCAGGTTCCAGGTTGTTCCAAAGTTGTCCAGGAATGGCTACAAAACTTGACCAAACTGACCCACTGGGGGAGCTCCTACTGCTGAAGTCAGCCGTGGAACTCTGCCAGGATCAAGAACTTGCTGTTGCCACTACGGTTTCTGGACACCAAGGTGCCAAGGTGGCTGTGGAATGGACCCTGCAGCATGGTGCTATGAGCCTTAGTGTCCTTGCCCATAGAAGTAGTCAAGAAGGAGAAGCAAGGGGGTGTCTGCCTCACTCTGCTTTGTGTATCCCCATGTCTTACTTGTGTGTAATCACCTTTTGGGACCCAGTTTACTCCCACAACCCTAGCTGCAAGGAGATCTTGGAAATGTAGTTTTTGTCTTTGTAAGCTCCAGTGAGAATGAATGAAAATTGAGTGAACAAATCCCCAGTCCTAGCACTTAGTCATCTCATCTGTGAAATGGAGGTGGTCTGTTACCCACCTCAGAGATCCATTAGGGGAATTAGATGAAATTTTCTCTATGTGAAGCATGCATATATGTCTGGCACATATTAAAAACTCAAAGAACCTGTAGCTATTCTATTATATTGGCTAGGGATTGATAAGGATGACTTTTCTGTATAATAACATACAAGCAGCCACCTCTCTATTATTACAAAAGCTTGCTTCTTCCCGAACATATATTTTCTTTTTATTTTAAGTTTATTTATTTATTTTTGAGTGACACAGGGATAGTGGGAGTGGGGAAGGGGCAGAGAGAAAGAAGGGGAGAATCCCAAGCAGGCTCCACGTTGCCAGCACAGAACCCGATGCAGAGCTCACAAAACAGAGAGACCGTGACCTGAACCGAAACCAAGAGTCAGACGCTCAACTGACTGAGCCACCCAGGCACACACACCATTCCCCCCCACCCCGAACATACATTATCTTTAGTGGGTGCTCCTGAAAGTTAGAATATTCATGCTTTGACAATCGGGTGAGGAATAAGGTTGGAGCAGGCAGTAGGGGTCCTATAATTTTTATACCATCTTCATTATCAAACATTCTATTTTAGAGCAGTGAGAATCTATCAAAGGATTTTAAGTTGGGAGAGGCATCATCAGACTCACCGTTCAGGAAGCTCTCTCTGGTGGAACAGAGAATGTATTAGAGGAGGTGAGATGGACAGTGGGCAGTTGCAGTAATGTAGGTGAATTATGGTAGCAGCTTGGGCCACTACGTTGGTGCCACTGGAAAGGGAGAGGAGCAGTTTGGGAGGTGTCCTCAGCAGGACTTGGTGATTACTACCCTGGAATTCTGCCAGGGGGATTTTAGGGTAATAGAATAAATTTATGCTCTTCAGTTAATATATGCAAAATGACTGTAGGTGCTGTTGTGTACTTATTACCTGGTGTGATTTAAAAACCTGATTCTGATTCATATAATGAAATAAGAGGAAAGGAAGATGCTATCATCTTCTGTTGTTTACAACAATGAAGGAGGTAAGTGTTATATAAGATTTTCTATGAATTGGGTGCAAAGTTATCCAGCAGTTATTTCAAGTTTGAGTGTGAAAGATGTTCAAAGCATAATTATGCTGCACTATTACGTATTAGTGACCAAAACGCTGGTAAATTGCTTTATGTTACGTGACCAGACATTGGAATGGTTTAGACATTTTACTCAGGCTATCCTTACAAGATAGCAATGTGATACCTCAGGCAGGGAGGCCTTGCACAGATGAATGGCCTAGCTGTATATGCTGAGGATAATCTTGCTAGACTGCCATTTCAGTAATCTGTTTGGATCTTGGGTCAAAGATAACAAAACCACAGTACATTCTTACGATTTGTTTAAAAAGGAGTAGATTATAAAGTGTGGCATGCCATGTTTTTAAATCAGTGTTGTCTTGGGGCACCTGGGTGGCTCAGCTGGTTAAGTGTCAGACTCTTGATCTTGGCCTAGGTCATGATCTTATGGTTCGTGAGTTTGAGCCCCTCACTGGGCTCTATGCTGACAGCATGGAGCGTGCTTGGGGTTCTGTCTCTCCCTCTCTCTGCCTTCCTTCTTCTCTATCTTTCAAAATACATAAATAAACTTAGAAAAAATAAAATCAGTGATGTCTGGTGTAATTATAGGACATTGCAAAACTGAAGGGATAGACATCAGGTCAATTGAAAAGAAGCCGTTCAATTGTCTAGCAAGGAGTTCTCGTCAGCTCTGTTCTCACATCGCTGGTGGCACATGCCCTTGTGGCTGCTATCATTCCAGGTAAAAGGTCAGTCACATTCCAGCTCCCTTGCTCTGGAGTGTTTCCTGTGCAGTCTAAAAATACAGTGGGAGAAAGTGGCCTCAGTTCACGGGGAGAGATCAGTTTATTTCATTCTGAGGAGAGGGCACACTTTCTTCATTCACTATCTAAGTGTGGAATATTCAAATTGTCATTTAAACAACCTCCAAACAGATTCCATTAAAAAAGTAGCTGTAGAATTTGGTGCCTGTTAAATTGTTCTTGCTTCTTTTTCTTCTACTTCTGATCATCTTAGTTAGTTTCCATCTTCCTGATCCTTCTTGAATCCAGTGAAAAAATGTAATTCAGAATAACTATAGATTTCTAGTATCTTTGAACTATAGCACTTTTTACAAGTTCAGTTTCTAAAGATGTCAGACATCCGGGTGTTTGGTCAATAATTTTACCAATTTGATTTATTTACTGAATACTTACTGAATGCCTGTTACATGTTGGGCTCTCTTGAACAGTTGAAGTTTTTCAAGTATATACTCTACTCAGGACAAGTTTTCCTGAACCTTGACAGTCCCCACGTGATACATATGGAAACTCTTGCCCAGCCACGAGAAAAGAGCTCCCTGTGGTGACAGAGAGGGTCACCAGACTGGCATTCCATGGATGAGCCAGATGAATTGTTTACCAACCCACCAATCTTCCTTGGGTTATTTTCATGTCATGCTTACATGACTTAGAATAATGGAAAGTAGCTACAAGACCTAAAATATTATTTCATTAAAAAAATTTTTTTTAACATCTATTTTTGAGACAGAGAGAGACAGAGCATGAACGGGGGAGGGTCAGAGAGAGAGGGAGACACAGAATCTGAAACAGGTTCCAGGCTCTGAGCTGTCAGCACCGAGCCCGATGCGGGGCTCGAACCCACGGACCGTGAGATCATGACCTGAGCCGAAGTCGGACGCTTAACCGACTGAGCCACCCAGGTGCCCCTAAAATATTATTTTAAATAAGTATTCTTAAAAACCATGGTAACCTTATGTTTTATAGTCTCTTAAAAAGATGCAAGCTTATGATTGATTGATTGATTGATTGATTAAAGACTTTCTTTGTAAGTAGTCTCTGTACTGAGCGTGGGGCTTGAACTTATAACCTCGTGATGAAGAGTAGCATGCTCCACCAACTGAGCCAGCCAGGCCACCCCTAAGGATGCAGGTTTAGATTAGATTGTTTAAAAGAATGCAGCAGGAAACAGGAAATACGATGGAAACAAAAATGAGACAAGCTATTTGCAAAACTTTTCAGTTTTTTATTAATAATTAACAGTTTACTAAAATTCTTAAGGAATCTACTTCCAGCTTTAAAATCATGCAAAGAAGATAAAATGGGAAGACAGGAGGAAAATTCAGGAGTCTCAGAGTTCCTTAACCAATGTGCCAAAAAGGAGGCAACTTTTTTTTCCTGTAGCCTTGCTATTCACAACAGACGTAAAGGAATAAATGTCTCTTGTCATAATACAAAATCTCATAAATTATATAGACCAGGAAACACCAGATTATGCTCCCACTACTCATGCACACCTCTTTCCACCAGTTCCACCTGGGAACTAACTGCTGTTCATAGTTTGGTGAGTATCTTTCTCTGAATTTATAAGTAATTCTATTTCTAAAATACTGTTGCATTCTGAGAAGAGAATACGGTATATTTTCATCCTGTTTTAGTGAGAAAGACCCTGAAAATGAATGAAAGAATAGAAAGTAAAAGTAAATTTATATTAGATTCCATGAAATCTGTTCTGAGATTAGCTTTAGAGTTTTCTCTTAGTTTGTTACGGACTGAATTGTATTTCTCTGTCCCCCCCCCCCCCCCCCCCCCCCCGTCACATCCCTCACCCCCTGCCTAATTCATATGCTGAAGCCCTAACTCCTAACGTTACTGTATTTGGAGAAGGGCCTATAAAGATGTAATAAAGATTAAACGAAGTCATATAGGCCCTGATATGATAGGATTAGGGTCCTTGTGGGAAGAGACACCAGAGTGCTCTGCCTCTCTCTGCACAAGCACACAGAATAGATCATATGGGCAGCTGCTGATAAGCCAGGAAGAGAGGAACTCACCAGGAACTGACCTTGCTGGTGCCCTGATCTTGGTCTATTGTTTAAGCCACCCAGTCTATTGTTTAAGTCTGTGCTTTTTTATGGTAGCCTGAGCTGACTAATGCATAGCCCAGTGTTGTTTCTGCCCAATGACAATGCTTTAGGACAGAGCCTCCACCAGCAGGTAGTGTAGGAAAGTGATACACAGGAGCTGAGTAGACGGAGATCAAACAGTGTGTGAAAGGAGGAAGAGGATTGGTCCTAAGGGGGTACACCAAGATTGAGAGGCATGTCAGGAGAAACAGACGCTGTTCGGAAAGAGGCATCTGATGATTTTCACCAAAGAGACTTCCCTCTCTCTGAAGGACTGTTGACAAGGTGATCAGAATTCTCCTTCTTCTTGACTTGTCATGGCAAAGATAGTGGATTATTCTAGAATGAAACGACCCCACTCATCTCTAATAATAAATGTTAAGAACAAAAAATACCCGTACTGAAGCCCTCTGCTTACTCAATCCCCAGAGTCTTGGTCTCCACTGGAAAAGGACTTGAACATCTTCTAAGTCACTTACTTTCTGTGGAGCCTCTACCCAGCCATGATGCAGGGAGCGAGCGGGGTGAGGTACATCTACACAGCATAATTGAAATGGGTTATCAGAAGAATGGGACTGCCTTATATTTTAAGTTAGTCTTTTGATATTTTCCCATTTAAAAATAAAAGAAAATATTTCTATGGACAATTAAAATTCCATTTCTCAGTTTAAAAAGTGCTATGAAGCAAAAATGTCAACACATAATGATAATCTTGTTCAGGCATGAAGGAACTCCAATTAATTTCCAGAAGAAATAAGTTTCTTCCTATGTTCTTTTTAAGATGAAAAATTATCATCTGAATGAAGTTTGTAAGTAAATTAACATGCTTACTTTTGATGTTCACTTTTATTAAAAAATCTATTATATTCGCTTGTCATATTATATGTAAGCTCATCTTTTGTTTATTAATTTGCAAAATGTTTTTGTATTTTTAACTTATTAAAAAGCTAAGTTTTAGTTGTTCTAGAATTTTAATGTTTTCCAATGTGTTTATTTCCATTTCTATTAATGTTTTTTCATTTTTCTTTTCCTTTGGATGATTCTTTTGTTATTTCCCTTAAATGAAATTTTAATGGATGTTTAATTTAATTCTTGTCTCACTTTCATTCCTAATAACAAAGAAACCATATTTTTTTGAAAAAAAAAAACTAACAGAAATAAAATGTCTCATTAGGGTAATGTTTTAACTCTTCTAAATGCCTTCCTGTCTGTCTTCTCATTTGATCCTCAG
The DNA here is from genome assembly GCF_018350175.1 of Felis catus. Classification (NCBI taxonomy): domain Eukaryota; kingdom Metazoa; phylum Chordata; class Mammalia; order Carnivora; family Felidae; genus Felis; species Felis catus. The sequence continues at coordinate 73,609,731 of NC_058374.1, forward strand.
ATCAATCCCTGAAGTTGGAGTTTATAATTATTATTTATCTCCACATGTCAGCTGAAGAAACCAAGAAGCCAATAAGTTAATGAAATGACTTATTTAAGGTAGAATAGCTAATTAGTGACACAGTAAATCTCAAATTTCAAAATGAAAATACTGTAATAATAATGTAAAAAAGTCTACCTTGGGAAGCCTAGCCAAAATTATGATGATATATTTTTCCAATCTAGAGGTGTTCTCATCCAGTTGCAAGCCTTCACCATCCAAATGCTGACAATTCCTGCATTTCTATTTCTGCCCTTGACATCCAGGCTCATATATCCAAATGCTCACTGAAGCTCCTCTTGGGTGCCTCATAGACATCACAATAGGAACAGTACCAAACTGTGAGTCCCATCCACACCCCCAATGTGTTCTTCCTGCAGAATTACCCATGATAGTAGATGGCCGCTTGGCTTTTCCAATTGCTTAAGATATAAATCTTGGTGCTATTGTCTCCCCTCTTTCTCACATACCCTACATCACATCCATCAGCACATTTTGTTGGTTCTACCTTCAAGACATGTCCAGAATATGACCAGTTCTGTTATACATTGGGATCCTGGGAAGCTGATGCATAAAACCACTAGCATGCAGGAAGTTATTAGGGAGTGCCCACAGGGTTGCCCATCTGTGGATGGGAGGGGAAGGGAGCAGGATTGGATAGAGGAGAAGTTCTGCAACTCAGGGAAGGTCTCGGTCAACTCCAAAGGAAGGTCTGAGACTGGGATGAGTTTCAGAGACACCCTTATTGTGGAGAATGGTTCTCCTTTCTACTGTTGCATAGACCAATTGGTGGATACAGACTGACCACAGGAAGGGGGTATAACCTTGCTGAAGCTGCTCTCTCCAGCTAAGGATGGTCAAAAGAATGGTCATTATGGGGGAAATGATCAGAGTGATGTGATAGTTTGGGATTGGGAGGCTACTTTAGAAAGAATGGTTAAGAGATGCTCTTTTAAGGATGCTGACATTGACCTGAGACCTGGAAAAGTGAATGACAGGCTGGATCCAGCTCCTCCAAGAGCTGGGCAAAAGAGAAGAGGGTGCAAATGAGCTTGGTGGGTAGAAGGGTCGATTGAAAACCAAAGTGGCTGGAAGGTACTAGGCCAGGGAAGGTGATAGAAGATGGAGTTGGAGATCTAGACATGGGCATGATTGTGAAGGGCTGGATTAGGGAGTCTGGATTTTATCTAAAGTGTGAAGGAAAGCCATGGAAGCTTTGAGGTACTGAATGCCTCTCTCTCTGGCTGCTATTGGAGAACGGCTTTGAGGAGGATAGGAAAGAAAGCAGAGAAACACATATTGGCAGCTTTTGCAGCAGTCCAGGAGAGAGGTGATTTTTGGCTCAGGCTAGAGTGGTGCGCAGGGAACTGGGGAGAGATAGAAAGATATAGAGTATGTTTTGTGTTAGGGCTAATGGTGGATTGGGTGTGGGATTGAGGGAAAGCCAGGAACCTAAGAGACTAAGTTTTGGGTTTGAGCAACAGGATGAAGGGAGATCTGATGGAAGGGTTAGAGACTGTGCGTGTAAATGTATGTTAATAGTATATTATAGATAATATTTATTTTAATAAAAATAAGAATTAGTATATATTTGTTGTAGTTCCAGATATTGACATCTCTTATGGAATTTAAAGAGTTGGTGGACATTAGTTTACATTAGATCTATCTTTCCAGACATGGAGGGCATTGAAAATAGAATCTAGCTGGCTGTTTATGTTTAGATTTCACATCTAGTAACTGCTTGACTTCCTTGCTTCACCTCAGATCAAGTTCACACTTCTACGTTAACTGAACTACTCTGTGGAAATTTTGTCTAAACAATGTGGATAAGCCATGTTAAACATTTCAGACATATTTACATTCCAAGATTTACACTTCTCCTTAAGCTCTCCCCCTCCTAAGGGAGTGGGGAGCTAATATACCAATTTACATTGGGTTCTGAGAATTTATGTGGTGCATTGTACACCTGGGAAAAAGGAATGAACTGTTTGCTCTTTTATATGAAGAATCTTAAGAACAGAGGCAGAAATTGACATAAGCCATTGGAGGAACCTCAAAAGGGTGGTGGGAGAGTCCTCTTCCTGTGGCATCTCCTTCTGACTTTGCTCATTTCCTGCTTGTACATGGTCACCACGGCTTGTAGATATAGGAAGTTCTTAGTATGGAAGTGGGCCTCTGACAGACCTTGGATTATGTGCCAGGTTGCTCAGAGATCTGACTCATTAGTGCCACGGTGATTAATGTTTATTGCACGGTTTGCTTGAGAGCCCTGAAGACCAAAGTCTTTCTGTGAGAGCTATTCAAGCATGCACAACAGCATTGCAAGTGTCCTCAAAAACAGGTCAATGTTTGGGTTCTGTGTCGATTTTTTGGGATTTGAGGTCATGTCATGAGCCATACTCTTTTGATCTTTGGCTCTTTCGCTGAATTCTTAATTAAATTTGTAACAGACGTTAATAGCACAGAAGAGTGATCTGACTAGGAGAGTTATGAAATGTGGGTTTGTGTTTCCAAGGCAGGCAGCACAGTCTAGTTCCCTGATGGTTTTGGCACAGTCCCTCCTGGCACTTCAGAGATGGGAAATGCAATGTCATGTCCACTCTTGTGCCTGTTATACATCAGGGTGGTTTGGGTAGACACAAAGTAAAACATGGAGAGGGACCACCACTGCAGTGTGGGGAACATGGGGTGGCAAATCATATCTCAACTGCTTATCTGTAGAAATTTGTCAAAGGAAGTGTTTTGGTCCTAAACAAACTAATTGGATTTCAGTCTCATGAAGATTTCCATCCATCAGTAAAATATTTATTAATTTCTTGCCAAATGTAAACATTTAACAAAATATAATCAAACAAAATTGAATGTAAAAAAACTTTTATGAGACTTCACATGGTATTTATTTGGATTTGGGTACGCTATTTTGAAGGATTCTATTTACCTATTTTGAAGGGAGCCATTAGCCTTCTTTTTGTATACACAGCATCCAGATTCAGAGTCTCTTTTGCCTGTGAGTTGAGGGAGGTAGACTCATGGGAGACTGGGTTCTGGCTTTCTGACTCCTTTGCAGCCTTCATTCATCTCTGGCATTCTTAGGCGCATCTATTCAGCAAAGGCAACGACTCACGAAGAGTCACAAAACAATCAGAGCAAAGACTAAAATTTTTCCCTTTGCAAAGCCAGTTAGTCAGTCAACAAACAATATCAAGTGCCTGCCAAGCACTGAGGTAGGCGCTGTTGTGATGGCACAGAATCAAGCTATTTACATGGTTATTCAGGTGGTGGCAGGGGAGACAGAGTGAGAGGAGACGGAGAATTTTCACATGATTGATGTTTCCCGTTGGGTTAAGAAAGATACATTTGAGGGCTGGGATTCAGCATCCCAATGTAGACTGCAGCGGTGACCAGGAGGACTATGTCTCCTTTCAGATCACTGGTAGAGTGCTCACACAGGGTCCTGTGGGAGGAAGGTGACCGCTTTGGGCAAATAGGGATGGACAGCAGAAAGGGAAGGCGCACAAAATGGGAGAAAAAGACGACAATGTCCCCAAAGCATTATACGATTGCAATTTTGCATTTTTATGAGATTATCTATATACACAGGGAAGGTATGTTTACAAAGAGATTAATGATTGTTAGAGCCGGAAATGACTTCATTTAGAGATTCTCTAACTTTGGTGTGTATCAGAAGAATCTCTTGGGGGATTTCGTGTAAAAAGAAAAAAAGACAGATGCAGAGACCCTATTCCAGTGGCCAAGATCCCTGCTGCCCAGGTGATTCCCAAATACACCGTGGCTTGAGAAGCACTTATGTGTCTAGGTTTCTTATTTTATAGAGGAGGCAACTGGCATCCTGAGGGGTGAACGTGCTTGCCCAAGGTCCGTATCAGTTCCCTCCCTAGTTTAATCTTTATTGGCTCTATGCCCAGGCAAGAAAAAAATTCATCCACTTTAGGAAGTATCCAGAGATGATTTTTTCTTCTGTTTTATGTTAGAAAAGAATAGAAATGCATAAGCAAATTAGGAAAAAATTACTACATATGTGTTTGTGGGTATAGTTGAACAGATATCTTTTATGTTGTAAAGTTTTGTGATAAGTAAAACTGTATTTTCACTTTCTAATTTTTGCCTATAATTTAAAAAGGTATTTGTTTTATGAGCTATTCCTACCAGAGTTTATATGGTATTAGGCATAGTAGACTGAATTTCACCACAGCCCTAATGTAGGTAGATAAGGCTTTTCTTTTTTTAGATGAGATAACAGAGAAAAGTGTCATACCTCTGTAGCACAGTAAGATACATTATTAGAATTATAATGGAAATGGAAAATTCCCAACACTCACATGTGCTGGGGGCTGGGTTCACAGCCTCATTGTTCATAAGACGTAGAGTCCGAGGTTCGGCAAAATAAGTTTGGATATAAGTTCAAATTACCTGTATTCTGCCCTTGCCTTTCTGGCAATGATTAACACTAGTGTTTAATGCATGGTCTGAGGTATGTTCTTTAAATTCTCTCACCAAACAAAAGTTCAATTTTTTTTTTTTTTTTGTAATGAGCTAGCTCTCCAGATGTTTGTAGCACTGGTAATTGCTTCTCCAGTGGTGGAGATACGGAGCCCAGCTGCCAGGGGAAACAGCCACTTCCTAATATAACTGCTCAGAAATGCTGGAGGAGAAAATGTAAGAAAAGAAATTGCTTCCCCGTTTTATAAAAAGTCAATTGTGTTTTACAACAGTGTACCAGGGCTCCAAATCATTTATCAACTTGAGTAACTGTGGTTGCATTTCACTGTTAGGTTTACTTGGGAATCACATTAATCTTTCTCTCTACATAATGTGCCAGATTTCTTTGATGACAAGCATTCCACAAAGGGGCCTAAATACAGTCGTGGGAACGAGGTTTTAATCAGACTAAAAGTTAACTCAGAGGCCATTTTGGCTTTTCCTGGAGTGGAGCCAGAAGAAATGCTCCTCCAGATTGACTCAGGACAAGGTGGTGATTTTTTTCTTTGGTTGTTTTAATTTTTGTGATTATATCAACATAAATTAGTAAAAAATTAACCTTCAGTTAAGATTGGAATTCAGCCAGGGCACCTGGGTGCCTCAGTTGGTTGAGTGTCTGACTTGGTTCATGAGTTCAAGCCCCACATCAGACTTGCTGCTGTCAGCACGGAGCCCACTGTGGCTTCTCTGTCTCCCTCTCTCTCTGTCCCTCCTCTGCTCACTCTCTCAAAATTAAATAAATCTTTAAAAAAAAAACAAGAAGAAGATTGGAATTAAGCCAGAGTCATGTAACGGTGGCTAGCAAGGAAGCTTCCTTGGCTTATACGTCAGCTACTTGAATTGTTCTCTTCTCACCAGTGAGGCTACTGACCACTGCAAATGCATGTTTTCTGTGTCCGCAAGAATGTTAAGCTGTAATGTTCAGGCAGGATTCCTATGTGGAGAAGAACTTCAGGGTTCCCTATTTGGGGATCTATTCTTTCAGAGATGATGTCAGCTGATCCCTGATCAGACTTCCTGTAGTTTTATGGAGTGTTAAGTGTGCTTTAGGTTTATATAGGTTGGTGGTATCCTTGTAAGTTTGCTGGACATTGGTTAGCATGTATTAAAGATTCAAAATGTCCACATAAAGTATGTTGAATACAATATCTCCTTCCTTCTCTTATTTTCCAGCCATCTAATTCCCAATAATTATTACCGTTTCTCATGTATTTCTAGAAGTCTGTTACATGTTTATAAACATATACATACATTTGTACATATGCATTTTTTCATACAGATATAAATATATGTGTATATATATTTTTCATACAGAGAGTAGCATACTCTATACAGTGTTCTGAACAATATCATTTTCCTCTTTTTTTTTTAATTAAAAAAAGTTTTAATGTTTATTTTTGAGAGAGGGAAAGAGAGACAGAGCATGAGTGGGGGCGGGGTGGTGCAGAGAGAGAGGAAGACACAGAATCCGAAGCAGCGTCCAGGCTCTGAGCTGTCAGCGCAGAGCCTGATGCAGGGCTCGAACCCAAGAAACCATGAGATCATGACGTGAGCTGAAGTCAGACACCCCAACTGACTGAGCCACCCAGGCACCCCAATTTTCCTCTTAATTATATCTTGGCAAGCTATCCATTTCAGTATATGACAATTCAATCAATTGAGGCTGATTATCTCAATCTTTTGTGGAAGGGCATTTAAGTTGTTTCCAGTCTTTTGTTATTACATAAAAAAGTGAATTTTCACTTGTAGGAGCATATTTATGGGTAAATATCCATGAGCCAACTGCTAGTTTGAACAACATGTGTACTTTCAATTTTAGTGATTATTGTCAAATTGCCTTCCAAGAGGTTATGATAATTTATATTTCCACCAGCAATGCAGGAATGTGCATGTTTCTATAAATTATTGCCAACATAGTATTCTCAAATATTTTAATCTTTGCCAGTCTGATTGTTGAATGCTGGTCTCTGTTTGTAGCTTAAGTTTATATCTCTTTTATTTTGAATGGTATTGTGCATTTAAAAAGTTTTCTTCCAGTTGATTTGTAAGAGCTCTTTATTCTTTGACAAAATTTGTTCTTAGTCTGTGATACAAAGTAAAACTTCTTTTGATCTTGATCATGGTATTTTGAGATATACAGAAATTTTGAGATGTACAGATTGAATCCATCAATCATTACTTTTGTGGTTTCTTGGTTTTATGGCAAAATTTAAAAAGTCTTTATTCACTTTGAAGTTATTAAAATCTTCTCCAGCCTTTCTCCTCCTCATTCTTTTATGGTTTCCTTTTTCATATCAATCTTGATCTATCTGGAATTTTTTTGTGGGTATGTGGTGTGAGGTAGGGATTCAACCTTCCCTTCAAGAGAGTCATGGGTTCCTTTTGCATACTTACTGACCTTCATGTTTTGGGCATCCCTGAGCCAGGCAGGGTATGGCTGCTGTGTGGGAGAAGATGTGACCCCACCTTGTAGAAGACCAAGTAGGGCATAAGGTAGTGTGCCATCCCATTGTCAGTGTGTTTGGAGTAAAGACATGGTAGGACTCTGGAGGGAGTGTTAAGAGCCTTATGGGAAGAGGAAAATATTGACTTATTGTGGGAGAGGGAGCTGGAGTAAGAGGCTATGAGGGTGGTGGTGTAAGTGGAGCAGATAAACATTGGAGATAAAGAGAACCATCATGGGCTGTTTTTGCCATTGGGAATGAAATTCCTTTTAATATTTTGTATTCCTATTATATCACTATATTGTGATGGAGGAAGCTTTAAAAATTTGATTTAGGACAACTCTGAACAGGTTTTTGAAGATGTGAAATAATAGAAAAAAATATATTGGTCTCTGCCCCCATTCCTGGTAGAGAGTTCCTAAAACCTTCGTAATTTCCTAAGTGTTAAGAGCAGTAGGAGCATTTCTTGTTCTAATATTTAGTCTTTGACCCTGTCCCTGACAAGACTGCTAAAGCCCTTGTAAATTCCTAAGTGATAAGAGCACTATGAGCATCTTTTGTTCTAATGAGGTGACTCTGAATGGGTCCTGGATGGGAGCTGGTCACCAGAAAGACGAAACCATGGTTGGAGCTTGGAATTTAAGGCCTGCTCCCCATCCTCCTGAGGGGGGAAAGGAGCCGGAAATAGAGTTAACAATTGATCATGCCTACCTGAGGCCTCCATAAAACCCAATTGTATGGGATTTGGATAGCTTCCAGGTTAAACAGGTGGAGGTGCAGGGAGAGTGGTGTGCCCGGAGAGAAATGGCCTCTCAGTGCCTTTCCCACATACCTTGCTTTATGCATCTCTTTCATTTGGATGTTTGTCTGTATCCTTCATCATGCCCTTTTACAATAAACAGGAAACCTAAGTAAACAGTTTTCCTGAGTTCTGTGAGCCACTCTAGCAAATTAATTGAACCTGAAGAGGGGGCTGTGAGAGCCTCAGATTTATAGCCAGTAGGCCAGAAGCACATGTGACCTGGACTTGCGATCGGCATCTGAAGTGGGGGACGGTTTGTGGGGGACTGTGTCCTTACCCCTTGGGATCTGATGCTATCTCCATGTAGATAGTATCAGAATTGAGTTAATCGTAGGACGCCAGCTGGTGATGAATAGCTTGGTGTGGGTAAAACCTCCTACACATTTGGTGACCAGAAGGAACGTATGCTGTGTGAGTAGTAACCAAGACAGGAAAGAAACACACAGTAGAGGAGAACTGGGTTTTTTTCCTACTCAGGAGCTAGACTGAACTGAATTTTTGTAATATGAAGAGGTTATGTTTATCTAACTTCCAATAAAATTTGTAATAGTAACATCATCCTAAGCACCTATAAGTGCAAGATTGATAACCTGTAGAGAATGCATATGGTATTCTTATTTGGATACAAAAAAGGTACGACTTTTGTTTGGATTTTTCTGTGCTTGAGGGTCTTATATGTCCCACAAATGACTACATTTATTATATTTTTCTTCTGCTCTTGGCTAGATGTTTGTTTCTTTCAGCTTTTAGTGTTCACAGGAGGGATGAGGTAAGGTTCTTATTGCTAAAGATCTGATATATTAAAACAGCTCAGTTAGATTAAGAGATTGTCCAGGCATTTCCAAGAAGTTTGCTGACTGGTGTCACTAAAAGTTCACAGGCTCCAGCTTCCATTGGGTCCCTCCATGCTGCCCCACAGTCCTGCCTTCTGGGTCAGCTCCGTCTTTCATTTTCACCCGATTGGAGTGTACTTCCATCAACATTTTGTATTTCCACTCGTCAGTGTGCTGTGATGGAGGGAAGTTTTGGCTTTCTGATTTAGGAGAACTGTGAACAGGGTTTTGAGGGTTTGTGCACATCTGAATGTTGATAAAGCCTTGTTGCTTGTTTAAAAAAATACCTTTTCCACACCTTTTCCACTCTCCATTCGTAGCACAAGGCCTCTCCTTCTGCTTCCCAGAGAAAGAAAAGACCATTGGAGAGGAGCTCCTGTAATGTCCTGCGTCCAGTTGGTCTCATTCTGCATTTCCTTTTCCTTCCCTCTTCCTTGTCAAACAGGAGGGGCTTTCTCTCCATCTCTCACCTGGATTCCATCACCTCCTACATGCTCAGGAACTTTGTTCCTTTCATCACCCCTTCTCTTGATATCAGCCTCTCTGTTCACATCAATATGTAATTGTGCTCAGAAGATCCTATTTTGAGAATAAATAAATAAGCAGAAACTGCTTTGACTATACCTTATTTCCTTCCATTCACAGTTGAAGTTTCTGGAGGTTGTATATATTCACCTCCCATTTGCCCTTTCAGCCTTGAGTGGTAGGTTCTGAACCTGTTGCTTCACTGAAATTACGATTGCCAAAGTTTTTGACAACCTCTTCAATGCTAAATTTCTGAAATTTCCAGTCTTTTTTCCCCCTGATTGTCCCCTGAAGTTTGACCACTGGGTGTCATTGACCACTCCTTCCTTTCAGATATCTCTTCTTCCTTCTTGAGGCTCCCTCTGGCTGCTCACTTATCTTCGAGCCTCTTCCTCCCTTGCCCATTTCCCAGTGCCAGATTTTCTCTTGGTTCTCTCCATGTTCCTCGTGTCATCCCACATTAGGAGAGTCAGCCACGTCCAGCACTTTAAGAGCAATGCATCCATACATACAGTCATAATATCTCGAGTCCACGAGAGCCAGATTTGGCTCTTAATTCCAACCCTTTTAAGTTCGGTCATCTGGACAGGTCACTTAACTCTCATAACCATAGTTTCTCCATCTTTAAAATAAGCATAATAGGGGTGCCTGGGTGGCTCAGTCGGTTAAGTGTCCAACTCTTGATCTCAGCTCAGGTCATGGTCTCACAGCGGGTTTGAGCCCTGTGTTGGGCTCTGCCTGACAGCATGGAGCCTGCTTAGGATTCTTCTCCCCACCCCCCACCCCCTGCCCCCCACTAGCATGTGTGCGAACTCTCTCCCTCTCAAAATAAATAAATAAACTTAAAAAAATAAGCGTTATAATTCCTACCTCACAGGGGTATAGTTGGGAGTAAATTAAATAGGATAAACTCTATAAAACATTTCATTTATTTATTGACTCAACAAAGCTTTTGAGCCCATAGTATATTAGAGGTACCATGTATAAGTTTTTTTTTTTAAACTGTGATACACAACAAGAAATACAATTTATAATGCCACCTAGGATGTACATACATATAAACAAATTTTCCTAAGGAATTCTTATTCTAATGTGGTATGTTTTGTTAGTTTCTATTTCACTAACACTTATACTGGTTACAATCTCTGAATCTATCAATCCATGAGTGAAACATGGCCTATGGTTTGAAAAATGTTCTTCTAGGTTCTACGTGAATTTTTTTTTTTTATACAGCTGAGCTGTCCATTAGAATTTTCTACAGTGATGGAAATTTTCTATGTCTGTGTTGTCTAATACGTTAGCCACTAGCCACACATGGTTCTTAAGCCTGTGCAAATGTGACTAGTGCAACTGAGGAACTGAATTTTAAAATCTTATGTAATTAAAAAATTTAAGTTTACAAAGCCACATGTGTCTAGTGGCTATGGAAGTGGACAACATAGTTCTTTTTAAAAATTTTTTTTAGAGAGAGAGAGAGAAGGCACATGTGCAAATGGGGGAGGGGCCAAAGGGGGGAGAGAGAGACACACAGAGAGAGAGAGAGAGAGAGAGAGAGAATGAATCCCAAACAGACTCCACACTCAGCATGGACTTTGACATGGGACTCTATCTCACAACCATGAGATGATGACCTGAGCTTAAGTCGAGAGTTGGACACTCAACTGACTGAGCCACCCAGGTGCCCCCGGGCAACACAGTTCTAGAGTGTGGGTGACAAACAAGAAAAAAACAAATGAATAAAAGAACAAGATAATTTCTCATAGTGATAAGAGCAGTGAAGATGCTATATAGAATGGGGTGGGTCATAGTGACTTTGCTTAAGTCACAGTTGTCCTGACCTGAGCCACTGTCCTGTACTTATAAAGCTGATTTCCATTTGTGGGGCCTAAAATAAAGATTAAGACTAGGAGATTTTCTTTAGTTTGGTTGCCTATATCTCAAAAAGGTCTTCTGAAAGTAAGCCCTCTAGGGGGTGCTGACCAAATGCTCCACCAGTGGGCTCCTGTGTACTGGAGGAGCATCGATTGGTGGTGTCCATGGGGAGTCAGAAGCCAAGAGCTGGGATCTGAAGTGTTGATTGTGTTCTGGCCAAGGCATTTGCATTCTCTTTGTGATCATTAATCCATTTGGGGAGTAGCCTTGTTTTTCATATTTCAGGAACTATCACAGAGTCATCCTGGGGTTTACATTAACACCATAGCTTGGTGGAAATTTTGATAGACTATTGTTTCAGTGCCACTTGGGGATTTATAGCCCAGTGATTTGATGTGACTTTGGAGATTTTCATTATGCCGTTTTGGCCTATGTCTGTCATCTTTATGGTGGGTTGAACAGATAAGTAGAGTGTCTTCCTTTTATAAAACTCCAGGCACTCATCAGATTTCATCTTGTTTATTCTTTGCTACTTCCTTCTTCCGCAAGAGAGTGGCAATTGTTGGCTCTATTATAGTAAGAAGGACAATGGGGGCCAGAGAGGTTAATTGGCTTACCTCAGGGAAACGTCTAGGTTAGAGTAGTGCAACAGCACGGAATTATGTTTCTGAGTCAGTGTTCCATCTTACTGGAACTACATGCTTTATATTTAAGGATCCACATACTTCCACATATATTCATTCATTCCACAAATATTTGGAGGGATGCACTGAGAATATAATGGGGAATAGGACCGACATGTTGCCAAGAAACTGACATTCTAATTGAAGAGGGAGAACAGACAAAAAATGTAAACATATGCATGAAATTTTCATTTAAAAGTTTCTAGAAACTGACTCTTTATAACTCTTACACTGTGCTTTCCTTCATTAACATGCCTCAAATCTCTTGTGTCACTTCATCCATTTAAACTCTTATCTGGTTAATTTCCATGCCTATGTTGTTGCATTGGTTCAAGCCAATTCACTATTCCCATAGCTTCCTTTTAGTTCCCTTATTCCAGCCAATCTCTACCCTCTCTAGGTTACATTCATCCAGGCTCTCAGTTTAGTTCTTATCCTGATCCTGGGTTACGTTATCCCTGTTCTCCTCAAAAATTATTCATTGGTCCCCGTTGTCTCCAGGATCAGGTTCGTTTTTAGTGTGGTGATTGGTTTACCAGTATTGAGGTGTTCATTTCTTGCTCAGCATATTGCTTGTTATTATAGCACGGGGCTTATTTGTTTTTGTAGCTGATGACTCTTACCACATATAACCAGTCATGTGAAGAAGATTGGGAACAGGCAGTCCGGCCGATTCAATTGAACTGTTTAGAAGTCCAGCATGAGCCATGCTAACTACCAATGGGTGAGACATTGCAATGAAGGGCCAATAAGGTGTTTCCATAGCCTCCTGGTAGAGCTTGTTGACCCAAAGCTCTGGGAAGTCTGTCAGCTGGATACATTTTTGTTGGATTCAATTGCATGGAAGAGACATAAGGAGAGGCTTGAGCTCTAAGGCGGATAAAGTCCAAATTAGCCACAGACTACCTTAACCTCTTACTGGCATGCCAGAGGGAAAAGGCAGTCAATACTTATGAATAGGAAGGAATCACTTAATGAAAAAGTAAATGGAAATTTCTGGACAGAAGGAAACACCCATTTAGTGTGAGACTTACTCTAACCCTATATTCAGTGTTGTTTATGGGCAACAGGTCCCTGTGTGGTGAAACACTGAATAAACAGAAGGCTAAGAAACGGAGGAACTATATGGTTATTTTTGGAGTTGAATTACACCTGTAATTCAGTAATTCAAATCTAGCTGTCAATACCCAGCCACCATTCTGTAAGCAATTATAATCATGAGGCAAATACATGCTGAAGCATTTTCTGACCTCGGCCTACTAAGGATTCCTCAAATATATGGTAGTTTTTCCAGAGCAGTTTTCTTAATTTTTCTTTTTAAGTAAACTCTGCACCCAACCTGGGGCTTGAACTCGGTACCTTGAGATCAAGAATCATATGCTTTACTGACTGAGCCAGCCAGGCACTCCTATGGAGAGGTTTTCTGGTCTGCTAGATAATAGAAAATTTAAGAAAAAATCATTTCGTCTGTCATTCCTCATTGAAGAAAATAAAATTTTGAAGCTGTTGTCAGTGATGTCAAAGGAGATAGATGAAATTCATTTTTGCCAATTTTAAGAACTATGCTAGAAGTTGTTCTCTGTTTTATTGCAAAATAAGTAATAGTTTTTAAAGATAAGGTAGCATAGGTCCATATTTTCCATGTTCAGTTTTAGGGTAGAATGTAATTTTTAGTGTCTGTACTAGTGAATTATGATTTTCTACAATATTTTAAGCAAAATATATGTTTAGCTGACAACCCTGTATTGTACAAACAATACTATTACGACAATAATAGAAATCAAGCAGGAAGAAAAGAGAGAAAAACATCTCTCTAATCTTGCCATTTTAAAAACCAGCTGTTTTAATGTCGCCTTCCAGTTACTGTCAATATGTTAGCTCATTTTCATATAGTTACTATCTTAGCATAGACATGACTTTACAATCAGTTTTTTGCTTCTAATGTTACATAAGCCTTTTTTCGCAGCCACTTTGCATGTTGAAACGTTAATGTGCTTTTATAATAGAATTGCAAAGCAATAATGGATTTCTCCAAAAAGGTTCACTAAGTTCTGGAATCGAAAGGTTTTCAATGCTATTTTCCACATTACCATATTGTGGTTAATCTTACTTATACTGTTTCAACTAAGACAACAGTCTGCCAGGAGCCAAACGGAGCTCTTCAGATAAACAATCCTAGGAGACCAAGGGACATGTCACACTCTGTGAGTGCTAAGAAGACTTGAGTTCTCCCTTCTTGTTCTATTAAGAGCACAAAACTCTTAGATTTTTACCCTCAAGGCATTGAAACTACTGCTCAGTTTGATGGAAGGGAAGGCACGTAGGGACTTGCGTTTTGCTACCTTTACTAGGTACTCAATAGAAGAAAGGCCATTGATAATAGTTATAAGTTCTAGTGCCAATACAGAATCTATTGTTCACTCAGTCATTCCAAAACTCCCAAGCTGTTCTGCAAGGGAAAGAACATTTTGTTACTAGAAGCAAAGGGAGGACATAAAGGGTTTGCATGCTGTAGGAAAGGCAACCTATGAGCAGTTAGGGGAATCTTTCATCTGCTTTTCTCATATTTGTGCAGGATTGTGTAGGAGTTTCCCAGGGATTTAGTATTTGCCCATTAGCAGACACCAAGGGTATTATTCAGAAAGCAAGCCCTAGAATAAAGTGTGAGCCAAGTTAACAGTCCTCCTTGGAAAAGGCCTGGAGGAAAGGTGCCATGGTGGGAAGGGGCGATGCAGAACCATGTGGCCTGCCTCATGAACCCAAGTGTCACAACTGATGGTCAGAAGACAGGACAGTGTCACACCTAGGTGAGGGATCCAGCTGGACATCTGTTTATGTATCTACAACATAGAAAATTAAGATGGGCTAAAAGAAGCAAGGGAGCTGGCTCTCTGTCTCTGTGTTTCTCATTTGGCACATGACGTGACCTTCAAGAGCTACTGTTCTGTACCTTCTATGTATGAGCCCGATGTGTTCTGGTGCTTAATGTGCTAGTATTCATAAGCCTTGTTAATTATTACAAGATTATCATTGCTGTTGTCATTGTCTTCATCAGCTTCGACCATGGATTACCAAATGTCCTTGGTCAATGAGGACTGCATGAATATGAATTTTATCCCAGACTCATCTGATTTCTAAAAAACAAATATTGCTAATAATTTACTGGTATTCATTGAGAGATGACATGGTGCTAACCTGGCTCCACTCAAGCAGGGATGGATTGGCTAAATGGCAAAATACTGGGTTGTTGCATAAAAGGCAAGCTGGATGTGCTAACCCTCGCATACTCCAACAACAGCAGGGCTGCTCCTGTTTGCTCATTCATTCATTCATTCATTGGACAAATATTGGTTGAGTGTCTGCTCTGTGCAGGCATTGTGCCAGGGACTGGGCTGTGTCTGTGAGCAAGGAGGCAAAGTCCTGCTCTGAAGGGGCCTTCAATCTGGTGGAGAAGACAGACATAATCTAAAAATCTTACAACAAATGCAAAATTAAATCTGTGATGGATACAAGGAGGCTCAGAGTGCAGACGATGGGTGGTGATCTGGTCAGGGAAGGCTTATCTGGGAAGTGATGATTGATCGAGGTGAGAAAGAAGAAGAATGAAAAATAATGGACATCTGCCAAGTGGCTATTATGTGCCAGGTCCAGATTTTAGTGCTTTATGTGAATTTTCTGTGAGGTATGGACTCATTAACGTAGGTCAGAAAACTTAGGTGTGGAAACGTTAAGTTTCCCCTACTACTTACTGTTGTAAGTAGTACAACTTGAGGATAACCCCTACTGGTGAGCAGAGGAGTGTGATGGTGAAGCTGGAGTCCTGACCACTCTGCTATACTGTCTCCCATCCTGCTGCAAGGACAAGTTAACCAGGTGAAAAGAATTGTGGGAGGGGGGTACTAGGCAGGTGGAACAGCACAGTCAGAGCACAGAGGTGGAAGAGAAGTGAGGAAGTGAAGGGAGGGCAGGGTGGTCGGCTTTGTGGATACTGGGAGAGTGTGAGGTGAGGAGGTAAGTGGGGTAGACCCAGTCTGGACAGTTACGTCAGACTCTGGCCCTGCCCAGGAGGAAGCCACCTGAGGTGTAGGTCAGACTTGGGTTTGAAAAGGTAAGTCTAGATGTAGGATGGAGCTTCGAAGGGGTCAGAGTCAGATTTTGGGAGAGGAATTAAAACTTTGGAGTGTGAGGGTTTGAGAGGAATAGAAGTGCTGAGGTAAGTCCTAAATTTCTCACTTAGGCGATTCAGTGGATAATGATCCTATTTCTTGAGAAGGAACAGTGGGAGGTGACCTTGTTTGGAGGAAAAGGTCATGAATTTGATGTGGGCAGGTTGACTTTGAGGTGCCTTTCTGACACTCAGGTGGATTTGTCTAGGAGATCGTTTTATATATAGATTAATGTCTCGGGAAGAGGTTAGGCCAGGAAGTAGAAATCTGTGAGTTGTGGTAGAGGTGGTAATCGTGTCCATGAGCATGGGCTAGATAGTCTAGGGAGAGAGCCTTTGTATTCTTACCATCCCCTCTCATGCTTTCTTCTCTTGAACTTGCTTCACAGGTGTATGCACCCTTCTCCTTGCCGTGTTAACCCTCTCTGCAAACCTGAGTCCTTCGTCCCTTTCTCCGTCAGTCCTTCCCTCTTCATTTACATCTTCATTTTTTTTTTTTAAGAGAGAGAGAACCTGAGCGGGGAGAGGAGCAGGGGAAGAGAGGGAGAGAATCTTAAGTAGGATTCACACTCAGCGCAGAGCCGGATGCAGGGCTTGATCCCACGACCCTGAGATCATGACCTGGGCTGAAATCGAGAGTCAGATGCTTAACCAACTGAGCCACCCAGGTGCCCCTACATCTTCAGTTTATATCCCTCCATCACACTTCCTAAAGTCTACTTCCTTGCTGTCCACCGCGCAGCCTTTACTGTCTTGAGTGCTGACTTTTCTGTTCTTGGCCCCACTAAAGTTTCTTTCTCAAAGGCAGCCAGTGACCTCCTAAGTAGCAGATCCAATGATTCATCTCATCTCCTGGTTTCTCCTTAGCGTCTGACTGTTGATACCTCCTCTTTTGCACATCCCCCTTCTCTGGGTTCCCTGGCACTGTGCTATCATGACTTTCAACTTTTTTCTCATCTCCCCTGTCTTCTTCACAGGCTTCTCTTTCTGCTTCTACCCTATGAATATAAATATTCTCCAGGAATGTGTTAGTCTTCCTCCTCTTATATCTACACTTGCTACCTCAGCTATCTTGTTCAATTCCATGGCCTTAGCAGCCACTTCCTTGTGAATAGCGCCCAAAATGTATCTTGTTTGCTAGCACCTGATTACCCTACCCATGAATGTCCCACTGCTTTCTAAACACCTCCCCTCCACGTCCTGCCAGCATCCCAATCTCAGCATGGCCCATAGAAAACATTTTGTTTTCAAACAAGTCAGTGTCCTACACTGTATATTTGGGTTGAGTCCCTCTTCTTTTCATTCTCTTTAATCCTCTGCCCTGCTGCCATATTCAGAGCACTGTTACCTGTAGCCTGGGACTTTTGCTGTTGCCTCTGAACCAGTCTTTCTTCCTCACTTCTTTCTCTGAATGAATCTTATGCATTTGCTCTAAGTGAGTCATGTATTTAACCCATCAGTATCACCCCTCAGCCCCAAATCTTTAATAATCCTCTATTGCCACAGAAATTAAGTACTGACCTTTAGCTTTGTTTTAAGGACCCTCCTGACATGGTCCTGGCGTAGCCATTTTTATCTCCTACTACCTCCTGACATGTAACTTCTGAGCCAAGTATGCCAGCCTCTCCTCCAGGCCGTGTGGCACTTGAAGACAGACATTTGTGCCTCAGAATCTTTGTATCCCCTATACTTCACACCTGAAGCATCGTAAGGGCTCAACTGAAGTTTTGTTGTGTGCATGAAAGAAGACTTTTGCCCGTTCCTACAAATGTCTGGTACTCCCCAGTCTTTGCCTTTGCTTGTGGTATGCTTTCTATCTGGCAGGACTCCTTTTTGTCTTAAGCAATAACATGATTTATGTAACAGTGCCATTGAAAGTGGTGTATTATATATTTTTGCTATTATTTTACCCATTTATTAAAAGTCTACCTAGCCTTCAGGACTCATTTCCAATGCCACTTCCTTCATGAAACCATTCCTTAGCCCTTTGATTTAAGAACCATCCCTTTGGGGTGTCTGGGTGGCTCAGTCAGTTAAGTGTCCAACTCTTGACTCTTGACTTCGGCTCAGGTCCTGATCTCACAGCTCATGGAATCGAGCCCTGCGTCGGGCTCTGCACTGACAGTGTGGAGCCTGCCTGGGACTCTCTCTTTCTCTCCCTCTGTCCCCCTCCCACTCCCACCCCCGCTCTCAAAATATATAAATAATAATTTTAAAACCTTAAAAAAATTAAGAGCCATCCCTTTTTGGAATTTCAAAATACCTCTTTTTTCCTTCCTTCAAAAAAAGAAATTTAAGTACCCCAGTGGGATGCAGGGAAATTTCAAGGGAGATATGGTTCCTAGTTGTTTGGGATCATTAGGTGCATTTTTGTTGTAAACCTTTGATTCTAAACAATAACTCATAGGCTGGTCATCTCTTGCTGCCCCCTCTTCCCAGTCCCTTCCCAGAAATCACTCCCTGGATTTAACTTTTTGGGAAAGAAGGCTGTGTCTTGTTCAGATTTCAAGTGTCTTCTCTGGGGCACCTGGGTGGCTCAGTTGGTTAAGCTTCTGACTTCAGCTCAGGTCATGATCTCGTGGTGGTCCATGAGTCTGAGCCCCACGTTGGGCTCTGTGCTGACGGCTCAGAGCCTGGAGCCTGCTTCAGATTCTGTGTCTCCCTCTCTCTCTGCACCCCACCCCCCTCACACTCTGTCTCTATCAAAAATAAGTAAACATTAAAAAATTTTTTTTTAAAATAAAATGTCTCCTGCAGCACCTAAAGTGATTCCTTGCCCACAGCATGTTCTCAATGTTTGTGGACCTGACTTAAGTGAAATGATGTGTATGGCTGCCAGTATCTTCCATCATAAATGAGAAATGAGTCAAAGATTTAGAGCTGTGTTTATTTTGCTTGAATAGCCAGAGGGAAAGCAATAATGCTTCTCCCATAGAACCATCAAAAGAAGCAATGTAACCCTATGTACCACAATGAGTATCTGTCTCTGCCACTCAGTTTGGGAATAAATAAAATTAAGCCATTATGAAGGTAGAAACATGAATATTATGCAAACATAGGCATGTTTCTTGTGGAGCTAATCTCTGTGTGATCTTTCTTTCCCAACCCACTGGCTCTGCTGGATTCCAGTTGCCAACCAAGCCCAGGGCAAGTACATCAAACATATCACAGCCTTATTTCTACCACAGGGGCTGCGAAGTGAGCTACATAAAATTGCACTTTGTTTTCAGAATCCTGTATTTGTGATTTGACATTGGTCCACTCCTCAGTTAGTTAATGGAGAGGGGTATAATTTTGAAATCCTCTTAATTATCCCATTGATTTAAGATGTTTAGGACGTGGTAGGATCTTTCTCTGTAGCACACAATCTACCTCCTTCCCCTTTTGAAAAATAAACTGAGAGATGGCCAAAATTGTAGGATGAAAAAATAGCCCTGATGAAAGTGTTCTGAACAGCTCTCCCAAAGCAGCCACTGAATTACTGGAAAAACATTTATGGGGAGAAACCACAGGGCATGGGCAGCAGGGTCTAATTCACTGATCACTAACTCCATTGTTTCTATCTGGGAATTTTGTTTTTCCATGGAAATCCTTGGAAAGGGCTAAAGCATTCAGAGAACCACTTCAGTTCCATAGAGGGCCCCAGACAATGATTTGGGGCAGTGAATGAGAGGAGAGCATTTTGTTCTTGAAGGGGGCGGAGCCAGGCATTGGGAGGGGCTGGTGGACTACAGGCCTGTGTCCAACCATGAGGAGGTTCCTTCTGGACTGAATTGGGGTTCCTTTGTGAGTCAGGAGATCCAAGTGTGAGGGTCGTCAACTGTTAGTGGGAAGCAAATTATTTTATTTCTTTGCTCCCAGGATTTTCATTTGTAAAACAGGCACAATAATTCCTGGGCCCCGCCTACTTCACAAAGATGTTACATTGATCCAAGTCAAAAATGAGGAAAAAAAAAAAAGCTAAAGCTGTTATCGAGGCATTTTGAGATGCTGAGAATGTTCTAGAAATAACACATGCTCCTAGGCTTTCATTTCATTTTGAAAGAAGCAATACCATTTTCTGCTTATTAAGTGCCCCCCCCCCCCAAATTAATGAGACATTCAAATGCTCTGAGCCCCTGGGGCAAAACGCGTGTGAACACGTGAACTGACAGCCTGGCTTCTGTAAATTGCGAATGGGGGTGAAAATAGGCCCAATTCCAAGATGTTCTTCTTGGGTTTGAAGTCTTTGCCTAAACAGGATTATGCAATGTTTTGAGAGTCAGTTCCAAGATCTCTTGAATTGCTTATGAGACATTTTGTTTATTAAGTAATTTTTTTTTTGAAATCTACCAGGTTTTAGTGACTCATGGATTCATGCGAACATATATATGACATTCAGAATTATAGACTTAAAGGGGGAGAGATCATCTAATTTACCCTTTGTTTTACAGGAAAGGAAACTGGGTGCCAGCAAGTTTAAATGACTTGCCTGGAGCTGTAGGGTGTGTCCATGGGAAAGCTGGGGTTAAAACCCAAACCTTCAAGCTTCCCAGCTCAGTGTTTTCTCTTTTGAATATATTTTCTGTGCATATTCTTGTGACAATGCTAAATCCTTGAAAGAAAGTAAGAATGATTTTTTTCCTATGATTTCAAAAGGCAAACATTTTATAATACATCATGCTTTTTAGGATATACAATTCTGTATGAAATTTATAAGTCATAAAGTGCTTTTTAAAAAATGTTTATTTGTGTGTGTGTGAGAGAGAGAGAGAGACTCAGAGTGTGAATGGGAGAGGGCCAGAGAGAGGGGGAGACACAGAATCTGAAGCAGGCTCCAGGCTGTAAGGTATCAGCACAGAGCCTGATGTGGGGCTTGAACTCACGAATGGTGAGATCAGACCTGAGCCGAAGTCGAAAGCTCAACCGAATGAGTCACTCAGGCTCCCCAGTCATAAAGTGCTTTTTAAAAACATTTAATCTTTACAACAGTTCAGGTGAAGATTGTTATTACACCAGATAGGGAAACCACCAAGTAGGAGGAATGGGCTTGGTCAAGGTTTCTAAAAATCAAAACTGGGACTCAGGAAAGCCTGAGTTTTTCATTCCATTCCTGGAGTTCTTTTTTAGGCTACACAAAAGTTGCTATCTAAGTGTTTTTAAATATGAGTGACTATTAGTCATGGAGATGAGATTCTTCCTGCCCCCCTCCCCCTCCACCGGCCTTTGTTTGGAAATGAGCCAAAGCCAGGCTCCACTCCAGTGTCTCCCAAAATGTTGACTGTAACAGGCCAATCCACGGTGGATTGAGTTTCCCACTTCATTAACAAAACCTTATTTCCTTGAGAAAGGCCTGGCTGAATTATCAATAATAGTGGTAATAACAATAATAAAAAAGTAAAAGCAGTTGACACGTATCAAATACTTATTGTTTCCAGGTTCTGTTCTAGGTAGTTTACAAGTATTACATGATTTGATTTTTCCCAGTAAGTCTAGGAAGTAGGCACCATTATTATCTCAATTTTACAGATGATGAAACCGAGGCACAGAGAGGTTAAGTAACTTGCTCTGGGTGAGACAGCTAGCAAATGGCCAATATGTAAAATTCACATTTTTCACATTTTTTTCTTATTAAAAATGTCACAATTTTTTAATCTTTTTTCTTCTTTTTATTTAAATGGGCTGTACACCCAACATGGGGCTTGAACTCATGACCCTGAGATTAAGAGTTACACGCTCTTCTGACTGAGCCAGCCAGGTGCCCCCAGAATGTGCACAATTTTCATATAATAATAACCCCCACTGTTTGATTCTTTGTCTTTGGGCAAAGATTCCCCCATCTTTGAGCCTCAGTTTCTGTGCTCTGAAACAAATGGGTTGAACCAGATGATCTTGAGAGTTTAGCCCTAGTTCTACACAACTAATGGCCCACCACTCCCTTTCACATCATACGGTAAGTTCTGTGGACCTGGGCTGTCCTGTCAGACCTTATTCTACCCTTTCCTGCTCCACCTTAGCCTACCTCTGGGGATAAACAAAAGCCACATATCATTATCATTTTCATTTGTATATAAACATCAGGTGCGCTAATCCTTCAAAACATTTTAACTTGGGAAAAACAGGGAAAGGAAATAACCCCTCCTTCCCTCCTCTCTCCTACTTATTTCTGAAAATATTCTTTTTTGAATGCTTTTCTCAGAGGTAATACAAAATCCTTTACAAAGAAATATAAATTCTAAAATCCCACAGTTTTTTCCCCTGCCCCAACATGTTTATACAAACAAAATTAGGTGGAAATGAATAGGAGGACAACCTGAAATGGGGAAATAGCAAGGTGACATCACCAATAAGCATCAGGGCTTGTGTACAAGCCTTTGCAGAAGAGATAAGGCTCACCACTTACGTGATGCTGTTGGAGTGTGTTCTGAGTGCACGGTATTATTTGACATTAAGGTCTTTTTCAGCATCAGCTGCTGCAAGGCTGTCCTCCTTCCTACCCCTGAAGTATGAAGTCCCAGAAATGCTCTCCATCTGTCCTTTGAGGTGCCCAGCTGTGAGTTCAATGCTACACCGTGGTGCAGCTCAAAACTGAATCATCACAAATGATAACTTTCTTGACTCAGAATCAATGAGTTTTCACAAACATTTAAAGATGTTGAAATTTGCACCTTTTTACATGTAAAGGTTTTATGAGATGCCTTTACCAAGGTTTGATGTAAACCCAGGTATGGGGGCAAAAGAAACATTCAAACCATCTAGAGTAGATTGATGCTCAAAGGCATAGACATAATTGTTTACATGGCTATTTGATGTTCCAGCCAGAAGGGGTTAAATCCCTGCTCGAGTTGATACATTTTCTTCCTTATGAATTAAGCACTGAAGTATGTCCACTACATCATTTTCCTCACACACCTAACTCTTCCTTTATTATGCCTTGTCTCTACTTGCCTACAGACAGATCTCTCCATATTTTGCTTCTGACTCTAAATAGCCGTGATCACTCATGATGAGAGAGCATTGGTTAATGAGATGGCTGTGAGATGTTGAGAAAGGTCCATTTTGCTTATAAAGACAGGACTGTCTCTTTTATAATGTGACTTTTTTGACAGAGAGCATGGATCCCACATCTTTGCTCAGTGTTTGCTCAGTGTTTTCACTCAGTGTTTTTTTTTTTTTTTTTTTTTTTTTTTCTCAGTGGTTGATGGTTATTGTTCAAGGATGTAATTCTTCACTCATGGAGAACTGGGCTGAACGTGAGGACATGGGGCTCGGAGGACAGGTGGACGGTTCTCTCTGCTACTCTTTAAGTGTCTCCCACAATCCTTTTCCACAGCAAGGTGGTAAACTATCTCCTGGAGGAGAGAAAGATCTGTGCTTCTGGCATATAATTAACCCACGATTGTGGTAAATGCACAAGGCTGATATACACCTTGTTTTCTTCCTTCTTTTCATATGGGATTTTTGTGACTCAGAACTGGTTCCTGTCAAGTAGGAAGGTGTGTGTGTGTGTGTGTGTGTGTGTGTGTGTGTGTGTGTGTGTGTTGAGTTTGGCATAGGCCTCTTCCTCTAGCAACAGAAGGGCCTCTTAAGCGAGGGTCATGATGACCTTAACCTGGGTTCTAGTTCAATCAATAGGCCAGAGGCAAAAGGAATTACTCGATGTATAATCACCACTTGAATTTGGCTCCACTGTATTTACAGTTAGAGGAGAGCAAATCCCGCAATATGTACACGCATTCTATCAAGGATGCAGCGCAAATGTAAACAAGGTGTCCTTTTAAGTCAATATTTTCTAGGAAAAGCACAGTGTGTTCTTGGTATTATTATGTTACAGAAGGTTTCATAAGTTAATAAAAACATTGAATTTGGTACGTATTTATACACAAAGTACTATGAAGCTTAACAGGAGCAAAGCAGGCATATATTTTCATAAAATCAAATTCATACATGCTCTGATGGCAAAAAGTTTTGTACTTACATAGATCATGGATGGAGTTTTCTGCCCAGTTTCTTGTGGGGAAAAAGCAGCTTTGAATATTTCATTGGAAAGAAAATTGTGTCTTTATTGGATTTCCTTCAGATGAAGCTGAATAGATGAATAATATATAGGTCTTATGCCAATAAAAGTCCTGTGATTTGTACAGCTGTGACTGAGAGGAGCCAATTGACACTTGAAGGCAAAGAAGTTAGAAGATGAAAGAATAAATGAGTGGAAAATTCCACAACTCAAAACCCCAATGCTCCCTCAAGGACAGGATTGTTACTTGAGAAGGCTCTGTTGAATTTTTGGCATTCTTGCATTATCTCACTTTGAAGATGGAATGTAAATCATGGTTTTCAGCCAGTATCACTGTTCTCTAAGGAGACTCAGATCTGCTGGGACTTTTTGGTAACACCAATTTCCCTAGATTTAAGTGAATAGTTCACGTTTCAAAGGTTTTGGGCATTAATGATCTCTCGTGGAAAGAGCAGTCTCATTTTAGGGAAGTCTATGGCAAATTTCCTTTCCTTGGATTCCTACAGTTAACCCAGAAAAAAAACCCATTCTTACCTACAAAGACTTTGATGAACTTTGGCCACTTGTAGATTCTACTGAAATTCCCATAGAATATTGTTAAAAATTCATTTGCTATAAGAGTCATGAGGGCTGCCACCGGGTGGGCTTGGTGGAGGCTGCACAGGTGCTGGGGACTGGTGGTAAAGATGTTCCTTGGGTCCTTTGCTGTGTGCAGAATAGTTTCACTGGTAAGGTGGGCACCACCTGCTAATGGGCAAAATCTTTGAGTTTAAAGTTAACTTTCATTATTATCTGCTGCCCAGTAACATTTGATGATTTTCTAAGAGTTTGAAGCATTTTTTAAAATGTTTATTTATCAGTGAGAGAGCACAAGCAGGGGAGGGGCAGAGAGAGAAGGAGACGCAGAATCCAAAGCAGGTTCCAGGCTCTGAGCTGTCAGCACAGAGACTGACATGGGGCTCAGACTCATGAACCATGAGATCGTGACCAGCGTCAAAGTTGGATGCTTAATTGACTGAGCCGCCTAGGTGCCCTGAAGCATTTTTAAATAAATGTTTATTTTTGAGAGAGAGAGAGCAGGGGAGGGGCAGAGAGAGATGGAGACAGAGGATTCGAAGCACGGTCCCCACTGACAGCAGACAGCATTAAAGTTGAGCCGTCAGAGTGTAAGTCTCCTTTAAAAATGGTAGAGGGGTGCCTGGATGGCTCAGTCTATTGAGCATCGGGCTCTTGATTTCAGCTGGGCTCATGATCCTAGGGTTGTGGAATGAGCCCTTCATAGGGCTCCATGCTGAGTGTGGAACCTGCTTGAGATTCTGTCTGTCTGTCTCTCTCTGTCTCTCTGAACCTCTGCCCCTTTTTCCTACTCATGCTCTCACTCTCTCTTTCTAAAATAAATACATAAATGGAGAAAGATTTTCTTTTTTTATAAACTGTTTTTTAAAATTTTTTGTTTTTAAGTTTATTTTTGAGAGAGAGAGAGAGAGAGAGAGAGAGAGAGAGAGATTGAGAGCAAGCATGAGCAGGGGAGGGGCAGAGAGAGAGGGAGACACAGAATCCGAAGCAGGCTCCAGGCTCTGAGCTGTCAACACAGAGACTGATGAAGGGCTCGAACTCATGAACCATGAGATCATCACCTAGGCTGAAGTCAGAAGCTTAACCGACTGAGCCACCCAGGTGCCCCAAGAAAGATTTTCTTCTTGAAATTTAGGCTTCTCACAAGATGCTTTCAAATTATCTCCCTTTTATCCAATAAAGCATTCTATAGCTCATGGAATTACGTGTCCTTAATAATAGAGAATGTAGCCATTGAGAAATCTGTACCAATAAAGAAAATATAGTACTGAAAGTTTTTAGTAACACTGCTGCTGCATGAGTTAGAAATGTTCCTTTTGTGAGAAGTCAGAGACAGTGAAGATTTATTTAAATGATTCTGAAGACTGTCACAGTCTGTAATGTAGAGTTGAATAGGTAGGCTAGGCCTTGGTGATTGAAGGTGAGGTACCATAGAAATTTAGAGATCATGTTAAGCGGACTCAGTTCTAGGGACATTAGATTAGCACCAGATTCCTAATTCTTGAAAGACGGCGTCTTATTGGGCCAGTGTGGGTCAGTCCACCTTGGATCTAAGAGCTTGGGTGAAAGGGGTAGGATCAGGACACAGACCTGACTAAGGGGCCACCATGGCTAGGGCCCCCAGAGGGAGCATGCATGTGACTTACTGCACCATGAGAGGGATTGAATTTAGAATTACAGCTTCTAAGTTTTATGTCACACACACACACACACACACACACACACACACACACACACACACAGGTTTCTTCCATGCTCCGTAGCTATAGTTAACACAGTTGTAGGAGAAATTATTGCAATGCCAGGTAATTAGTTTTAAGGAACATTATCTTCATAGCTCAACCCTCTTGTCATATGCTTACCTCAAGGTCATTGAAGTAGAAATGTGATGATTGGGAAATAGTATATAACACATATTTAGTGAATAAACATGCAAGGTAAAATGCAGGAAAAAAATAGGAAATTGAAGGAATGTGGAGTTGGGAGAAAAAATATAAGGCAATGAAGGAATATTTCAGCCAGAATGTGCAAAATCCCTGGGGCAATGGAGGGCATTTTCCACTTAGTGAGAGGCAATTAGAACCATATTTATCGTGGCAAATAAATGGGGAGTTATCATCACGTGAAGCTAGAGAGATCCGCAGAGGTCAGATAATGAAAGGTATGGTGAGTTACATTAAGGACTTTATTCTGATGATAACGAGGTCTTAGTAAGGTGTTTGAAAAGGAGAATACATGATCATGTTTTTGAATGATAAAAGCTACCATGATAATTGGACCAGAGCCGTAGTGGGGATACTAGTTAGGAGAATAACAGGAATCTGAGAGAGAGAGGGCAGTGGACTGAACCAAGGATGTGCTGGTGGCAATGGAAAGAAGTGGATGAAGACAGGTGATCAGTAGGATGTGTTTGGCAGGAAATGGGGTAGGAGTGAGTAAGTGGAGGTGAGGACGGAACCAGGCTTCTGGCTTTGGCAACCCAGTGGACAACAGGCTGGTCACTGAGAGGGGAAGGGCAGGCTGAGGTAGAAAAAGTAAGTTCTGTTTATGGCATAGTGCACTTTAAATGCTTATGTTACAGCCAGCTACAAGTGTCCAATAGTCCTTACAGGTCTGGTGATCAGGAAAAGGACCTGGGGGGAGATATACATCCGGGAGTCAGGGAGAGTGGATAGGAGTGCATTGAGACAGGTGTTAAAGAGAACTATTATTTCTCTCAGTCCTGATGGGGCCTCTAAATGGTGACACTATAAAGACACAGGGTTTTCCTAGCGTTTTTAGGGGAAGGGTGTTGAGAGCTTCTGATATTGGCACCTTTGAGAACAATCAGTGGTGAGACTAAAGCACACCTAAACCAGCCAGGGAAATGGTTCTTTTGCAAGGCACATTTCTGGTGCTGCAAATGCAAGAAAGAGATTTCTCTTTCCTTACATAGTACCGCGTGTGCTCAAATGAATTATACCTCTGGTGCATGTTTTCCCTCTGAGTGCATGGGAATTTAGTTAATTATCTGGACATACTGCTTCTCCTCACTGGGCTGGATCAGGCAGAGCTGGGATGCTGATCAGGTAGCTAATATAGGTTAGTGTCCTGTCCTACCTCACAGACTCCCGGATGTCAGGGATTATATTTTATTTTCATCTCTGTAGGTTCGGTTCCTTGACTAGGGCCTACCAAGTGGCAAGCGCTCAGTAAATATTCATTTGACAGAACACCCTCATATTCTAGGAATTCCTTTTTGTGCTGTCCAGTCACTTCTTATTTCTCCGAGTGAAGCAAGGATGGCCAGTAGGGTGGATTGGAGATAAAGTCTGAATCTCCTTGCAGCTTATATTTCTTTGGTATGGAGTGTTTGGAATTCTCTGGCGCTGGAGACCCCAGAATTATGGAAATGACCTCTGAAATTCTATCCAATTAACCTTCAACTTTTGTTTCATATCTTCTTTATGGTAAACTAATTAAAAAAATGTAATGTTTATTTTTGAGAGAGAGAGAGAGAGAGGCTAGTAGGGGAGGGATATAGAAGGGGAGGGATGTATACAGAGAGGGAGACAGAGAGTCCTGAGCAGGCACCAGGCTCTGAGCTGTGAGCACAGAGCCTGACGTGGGGCTCAAACTCAGGAACCGCGAGATCATGACCTGAGCTGAAGTCAGACACTTAACTGACTGAGCCACCCAGGTACCCCTATGGTAAACTAATTTTAAAACTTGTTAGTTAAAGGTTACATCCAAGGGAGGACCTAGCACTGATAGCTGTATCAGTTACAACTCTTCTAGTTGCAAGTAATAGAATATTTAACCTAAACTAGCTTAGGCAAAGCAAAAATGTGGCCACAGGCCTGGCTTTAAATAGGGGCCAAGATAAGGCCGTGGAGAGTTGGTCATGCCCATTTTGGTACTACTTTCTTTAGACTGATTCCTTTCTCAGGCAGTGGGTTTTGGTTCTACTTCCTCAGGTTGCTTCCACTCTTCTTTCATGTTTGCAAGATAGCTACTAGGAAATATAAAATCTTTCCAAGCTGAAATCCTGCAGGAAAAGATTCACTGTTGTGGCATCCCCTGCTGAAGTCTCATTAGCTCTGGTCAGATCATTTGACCATCTATAAACCTATCATTATGATCCAGAGAATAGGCAATACTGATTAGCTTAGACCTGGTCTTATGCTCTACTCTGAGCCTGAAGCATATGGGCTAGCTTGGAAACATGGGTTGTTTATTCAGGGGAAATCTGGGTTCAGTTATTCAGAGAAGAGTGAATGAATGTCCAGTAGTAAATAAAATTGAGGGTATGTGATCTACCCTTTTTTCCTTCAGCATCCATGGCAGATGATCATCGATCATGGTACGTTTTTTCAACTGTGGTGGACATAGTTTTGGCAACCTCGTCAATGCACTGCTCTAGTCAGCCATTAACAGTCCCTCAGAGCTGACAAGGAAGATGAATACTGGATTTGATGCAGAAAGTACTTGGTAATTCTTCAAGAAAGGCATGCTTTTCTTCATCAGTAAATTGAGGAAGAAGCAGAGTAAATACATTCTACAGTAAGATTGAAATTGATCGTTAATGAGCATTTTTAGTCGTCTCCCTCCTTTTTGTTTTTCTCTGTATGTATTCATTTATTAAGAAGAAATATTTTGTTTATAGGTTCTGAGAAACTCTCTGGAATTGTGGAATAGTAATAAATTTGTTCTTTTCAGGGGGGACATTAAAAGCACTGGAAAACATTCTGTGATTTCAGTGGGCACAACATGGCCAAAATAAGTACGTATTTTCCTACAAGAAAAATGCAAAACATAAACAAATGAAATCAGGCTCAAACAGATGGGTTTCTTTCTGGGACCCAGTGGTCAGGATTTCAGGAATTGTGAGTCTGAACCCTGACTCTGCGCCACCATCACCCAGAACCAGCATGTAAGTGACCACTCGTGTAACCACAGGAGTCCCAGGAGGCCCCTGCCTTCCTGTGCCATCATCCCAAATGCTCTAGCACTGGCTCACTTAGGCCAGAAATTCCAGAACTGAACATTTATTTGGGGGAATTTTAAAGCTTTTCTTTCTTTGCTTCCTCTTGAGATGCCCTAAGAAGGGCCCACGAAGAACAGACCACTGTGTTCTGCTGGCTGTTTACAACTCTTATAGCAAGAGTGTTGGATTGTCCTTTGAAAAAAATTTTTTTTAACATTTATTCATTTTTTGATAAAGACAGAGGATGAGTGGGGGAGGGGCAGAGAGAGAGGGAGACACAATCTGAAGCAGACTCCAGGATCCGAACTGACAGCACAGAGCCTGACATGGGACTCGAACTCACGGACTGTGAGATCATGACCTGAACTGAAGGCGGATGCCCAACCGACTGAGACACCCAGGAAGGCGCCCCTTGGATTGTCCTTTGAAAGCAGGTTTTATTATATGGGAAGTGGGAAGAGCGTTGGGGGTGGGGTGTGGCAGGTGCTAACAAGAGATGAAAGTATCTATGAAGAGGAGGTTGGGAAAACCACAGACAAATGTTACTTCTCCCTTTATTATGGAGTCTTAGCTGTAGCCTTGAGGATGCAATTTGATAGCCTCTAAATTTCAGTGTGCATTCTGTCCATCTATCCCACTTCAATATAACAGACATTTATTGAGTACTATGTCCAAGGCACTGAAAGGAATACAAAGATGTAATTTCTGACTAAGGAATCTTAATTACCTAATTGTATAAGGTGGAAAAATGGTAATGTTCCGTTGGCTGGCATAGTGTTTCAAAAGTTTTCAAGGTCATGATCCTAAAGTTACTCTATGATTGTTTGTACTCTCTAGTCTAGAAAAGTATGTTATTTTCTCAATCACAAAATGTACTTTCCCAAAAATTCTTTGGCAGTTTAGCAAGAGAGCCAACATGATAATGCAGAGACCTTTCACTTTGTCTATGGTGTATTTATACCATTGTCCTTACTAATCTCTACCTCTCTTTCCTCTCTCTTCTGCCCATCTCTCTCCAATCCCTTCTCCTCTTTTGTCTCTGCTCTCCTCTCTGTTACCTTCTTTTCTTTCTTCTTTCAACCCTCCCTCTACCTCCCCTTTTATATATAACCTCTTCTCTTTTTCATTCTCTCCCTCTTGATCCTACTTCCTTCTCTGTTCCTCCTCCTCTTCCTCCTTCTTCCTCTTCTCTCTCTGTCTCTCTGTCTCTCTCTCTCTCTCTCCTGCCATCCTGTCTCTCCCTCTCCTTCTCTCTCTTTGCCTCTCTTCTCCTTTCTGGCTCCCTCAGCTTTGCTTCCTTTGTAATTTGATCTTATTTCTCCACACTGCACTCAGACCTCCCGTGGTGGGGTAAAGGAGGAGTTTGGTTTTAGGGAGCTCTGTGTTTATACCAGCTCAGGCCTTGACCCCACAGAAGAAGAAGATATCTCTGCTCTTGTAGTATTCTTCTTTAAATTTCTTTAATTTGCCCAGCTTGGGTTGTGTCTACATTCCTGGGTCTGTCTCCCAGGCCGGGGGATGAATACCATGATGTATGTAGCCCATCTGGGCTGTGGCCTCACTCTGAGGCCAGGGCCGTAGTTACTGGGATCGGCAGTTCCAGCAAGGCAAAGTAGAGGCAGGCAGAGTGGTTCCCCCAACAAAGTGGGAATGTTATTATCAGAAGAAATTGGGAGAAGGGATACTGAGTAGGAAAAAGCAACACAAAACCAAACCAGAGTAAATGGCAATATCTACCATGTCTAGAAGACAATTATTTTTAAGGGTATTCAGCATAAGAAATACCTTTGGATCTTAAGCAACTTTTTCAGGGTAAATTCACTAAAGATAAGCTGAAGTCCATGAATATTTATTTTCATGAAGCTCTACTAAACTGACACGGAATTCGCCATTATCTCCTGGTGAAGGGAGTAGCTAACATGTTATTTAACAGCTAGGGGTTAAGTCATTCACTCTGATACAAAGAACAGGATGTGACAGTATCATAAAAAATCAGTTTGTGAAAGCTGTCACAAAGCATTTGGAGATCAAGAGAAAAAATAATTAAAGGATCAATTCAATTCAATTCCACAAGTATTTATTGAGTATATATTTCATGCCAGGATCACCAAATTATAATTTAAATATCTCAGGAAGAAAACAATAAAATGAGTAGCTGATATACATTTGGAGAAGTAGGGATATGCTAAATATCTTCAGCATAAGTGGAGTTCAGATAAGCTAAAAATATGTTCAGACTTGAAGTGGTGCTGGGGCATGGGGGAGCTGACCCCACCAGGTACCCTGTGGCCACCATTATACATGCTTCCTCCTAACCTTTCAGAAGTGACATGGTAATCACGCCATTATTTTTTCCTAGGGCCATTCAGCTAGCAAAATGCTTTCCCTGTCTTACTTGATTCTGTGTAACTTCTCTGTTGTATTGGCTGGGAGAATCCACATCATCCCCAGCGAACAAGGGAGTTCTAGGGAAGTGAAGGGATCCATACAGTGTCACTCAGGTAATCAAACAGATAGCTAGGACTCAAGTTGAGTTTTTCTGAAACTGAGGGACATTTCTACACCGCATCACTGCACTGGTCTCCTCAGCGGAGGGGCAGTGGAGGGCTGCCTCCTGGGTACCCTTCTGCCTTGTCCTACACTGGATTGGTCTGCCCACATCTCTCCTTCACAAGTTCCTGATCTTCCCTGGCTTTCCAAGTGCAGGTATCTTTCAAGGCAGTGGAGCCCAAAGTTCATTAATCATCACAATTCCCTTGGGGAACTTTAATATCCCTTCTAACACCTCCACACACACACACACACACACACACACACACACACACACAGTCCCGGTTCCAACCCCCTTCTTGATTTCTGTTAACATTTTGCTATGGTTGCAGGTTAGGTTATGTGTCTGACACACAGGTAGAATTGCAAAAGTTTATTGAGGAGTGGTCTCTGTGAAAGGAAAAGGAGGGGAGGTGCGATCAAGCACAGGGAGCCATCACACTGCACGCCAACCTGACAAAGTGTCTGCCAGCCCAGTGGAGAGTCCTGGGGCAAAGATGGCCTGCTAGAGTGGTCCTCATTGGGTAGAAATGCCTAGGCCTTGTACCACTGCATTGCTCAGTTGTCTAGGGGCCTCCTAAGAGGAGCGTGACCTTGGCTTGAAAGCTGAGGCAGCTACAGCTGGAGTCCTAGTCCGTTCCCCACAATCCTTGCAGATGGGTGGTGAGTCCTTTCTGGAGGGGGTTCCTGAGCTGCACATCCCTATCTGTGCCAACAGCACCTTTTGTATGCTGATTTGTCTTGGTCACTTAATTGTTTTTTTCTTTAGGTCTTACCTCACTGAGTATAACCTTATTAAAAGTCAAGGCCTTAGTACAACAACAAAATTCCAAAGTAATATATGGTAAAAACAAGGGGGAAAAAAAAGAGGGCCATTTTATGGATTTTCTTAACCCCCTATGTAAAGCCACATATTAGCTTTCCTCTTAGGTCACCAATTGAATCAGGGAACAAGATAACTGGATGTCTCTGGACATAAAAATATGATAAAAAATATGATAGTCTTAGAAACATCCATAGGAGAAAGATAAATATTGCCTCTCTTAGAGAAGCTTGACAAGTTGGAACTAATAAAAAAGTGATAAACATGAGCTTTGTTTACATTTGATTAAGTTTTAAACTTGTTGGTGTGTTAGATTGGAAATATTTAATGTACTAGTGGAAGCAAACTCTTATACTTGGTAAGACGAATACATCCAGGCCAGTGACGACTCCTGGGTTTAGATCTGATTCACTAAGGGGTACAGTCTTACAAAAGTATCTGGCTTTCTGTCCTCGGGTAGCAGACTGATCTTGATATAGGTAACTAGCCCTCACTCAGCGGCCTCTAAATACTCGTGCAGTGTGCTTAGCTCAGGGAATGAGCTTAGGGACTGATGGGTGCCATCAGGAATACCTCTTTGCAGGAAATGGGAATTGGAATATTTGTCCCTATCGTCCCTGCACGGCTTTTCTGCATTTTAAAAGGTTCCTGTCATTATCTAGGACTAACACCTAGAGTAATCATTCCTACGGACTTAATTTTGACAGTACAAAAGCTTTAAGGTATGTTTCTCCAGTGGCAAAATACACTTGATACACAGAACTGTCCTTTAAAAAAAAATCAGTTTTTAGAGCACAAACAGCTGTCTTCCATTTTTGGCATAGAAAAGGAACACTAAAATGACTAATCTCACTAAGAATTACAATAAAAGTGCTGATGAAACCTTAGCCATATCCTTCATGTCTTTAGTAGCCCTATAATTACAGATCTAGTTTAAAAAACCGAACTTCTAGGACACATTTAATTACTATCTGCCTTTATCATTGCCTTCCTTCCCATAGGAGTGTTCTACTTACACACTGCCTCCCTGTATTGGTCATTTATCTGCCCTGAAAAGCTAAATGCGTTTTTTTTTTAAAGTTTATTTATTTATTTTGAGAGAGATAGCATGAGTGGGGGAGGGGCAGAGAGAGAGGGAGAGAGAGAGAATTCCAAGCAGGCTCCATGCTCAGCTCTGAGCCTGATGTGGGACTTGATCCCATGGCCCTGAGATCATGACCTGAACCAAAATCAAGAGTCAAATGCTTAATTGACTGAGCCACCCAGGCACTCTGGTAAATGTGTTTTGAATAAAACATTTTTATCTAATACAATTTCCATTACCCTAGAAGATAGTCTGGTGGAATAATCACTAGTGGTTAATCAGAAGTGGGGCTTGAGGGGCACCTGGGTGGCTCGGTTGGTTAAACATCCCTGACTCTTGATTTTGGCTCAGGTCATGATCTCACAGTTCATGGGATCAAGCCCCATCTTTGGCTTTGCGCTGACAGTGCAGAGCCTGCTTGGGATTCTCTCTCTCCTTTTCTCTCTGTCCCTCCCCTACTGTCACGCACACACCCTTTCAAAATAAATTAAAAAAATATTAAAAAAAAAAAGAAGTGGGGCTTGAACATGTTAGTGAATATCATGCTGCTATCAATATTCATTAAAGTGTCAACATGAATTTATTTTTACCTTTTCTATACAAATGAATAATTTTCATGGGTTTTATATCATCAAAACAGAAGCCTAACGATGAACATCATCCCCAGGAAATTATTTTAGAAAATGGTAATTTTAAACGTTTACCCCTTAAACAAGGGGTACATTGAGGGAGGATTTTTAACAATCAAATGGATCTATTATTCAGTATATTTGAAATTGTTCCTCCAAAGGTCATCACTGCTGTAGCTATTTTGGCAGGTGTTGCCATCTTTCCTAACATGGCTTTAATTCCACATTTCCTTTCAAGAGCCTGTGGTGAGCAGGGGGTGGGGCCTATACGTGTTTGATGTCCTTTGGGACCCACCCGTGGGACACTAGGAGTTGTGAGCAGTATCTGTGGTTGTTTCCATAATTCTCAGTCCCACCTTGGGCATCCCTATTGGTTTGTAGTTCTGTGGCCATTCTCAGGAGAGCTTCTGGAGGCCTGTAACCACTGCAGGTGGCAGTGACACAGCTTCCTCCTGCCTTGTTAGATTATATATAGGAGACAAATCCTGGGGATGGGTAGTACAGACTTGGAATCATACTAACTAGACTTACATGTTGGGTCTGCCACTTGGAAAGTACATGACCTTGGGCGATTTACTCCTCAAGGCATCCGTTTTCTTACATGTAAAACAGAGATAATACTGTTACATCATAGGGCTGTTACGAGAAGTGAGATAACCTGTGTGATGCTCTTAGCACACTGCCTGGCACAAAAGAAAGTGTTCAGGATGTGATGGCTGTGTTTTTGACTGTTACAGACAAACTTACAGGAGACTCAGACTACAATGCAGCATGTCTGGAGGAACTGTTTTAGACATAGGCATCGATTTTGGGGGAAACTATGTGTTTCAGTCAAAATTCTTTTGGTTGCAAAGAAACAAAGCCTTGTTTGAGCCAGCTCCAGTCAGAAGGGGAGTGGGTGGAAGTTTATAGTAGAATCTCACAGGACAGAAGATGAAATGTCAGGTCAGGCTCACAGGTTTTGCTGGAGTAGCTCTCTGTTCCTGTCTCTACATTGCCTTCCTGTCTGTGCTTCCGTCCACACCTCACCCTCTCCCTCTATCTTGGCCAGATTCCTTTGCTTACTCGTCTTGCATGTGGCTCCAGTGGCCTCCCAGCCACCATTGATTGCACCATTGGTTGCATGTGTTTCAACACACAGTTTTCGAGAGAGATCGGACTGGCCCACTTCATCTGTTTGAGCCAGGCCCCATGAGTCACAGCCCACTGCCCAGCCAGTGGATTGGCTCCTTTTTGGTCAGCTGTTAACCTGTGATCCAATCAGCCGAGGCCTATGCAGACCTTTCCCTTGGAGGGTTAGAGCTGCCTCCTTCGGGCAGTGGGCAGAACAGGTTTTCTAGAAAAGAGTAAGAATCTCCAGGAAAGTCTGCCTCAGAGTTGCCAAGTGTACCACTAGCAGCTTTGCTAATTGAGTCCCAGTGATGAGAGCTCAGCCGCAGAGAAATTGGAAAGACCTGAAAACTGGTGGTCCCTCCACCTCCCTCCCCAAATGTGGCTGGTGTCAATGTAGCTGCTTAGGGAAAACCTATCTCTCCACCTGTGCCTTCCAGGGAAGTAGGTCAGAATGGGAAGGACTATGTGAGCTTTCTCCATGCACAGGGAAGGGTAAGTAAAGGCCTAGGAGTAGTGGTAGGAGGCAGGTTATGGTGGGCCAGGGGGCTGAGTCAGTGTGGGCTGGCTTGTTGAGGAGCTGTGACCCTTCAGAGAGGGCAGAGGAAAGCAGGTGTGTGTGGGGCGGGGGGCAGTCCTTAGGGCTCAGGGAAATGGCTGACCCAGCGGAGAGAAGGCTTTCTAAATTCCTCCGGTGCAGAGTCCCAGGAGCCTGGTCTTTCTGTCAGTGCTGGCAAGGGAGGTGGCTGTTTATCTGAGGAGCTGCTTACTGCAGGCTCAGCTTTGCTGGATCCTCCCCTGGGGCACTGAGGTCTCTAGAGAGTTGGACCAGAGCGGCAGGTTAGTAAGGGTGCGGTTCCTCAATGTAGCAAATTCTGGGCCAAATGAGTCCTCCACATGCTGTCTATGGTGGGATGGTCTGGAGCCAGCGGCTACAGTTAAAATGCGAGAGAAGGAAGTCTCTTGCTGTGGAGATATCTGGAATGGGGGCTGGCCCTTGAAACAGCTGAATAAAGCACGTGGAGTCCTCACTCCCAATTGTGGCAAAAGTCTCCACATTTTCACTTTGGTCCCAGTCTCATTAGTTGTAATTAAAAATAATGTGACCCATAGGTCAAGAAGATGGGAAGAAGGGAAGCTCTTTTTAGTAACCAAATACCCTTGGCCAAAAGAAACAGTAATTTGGGTATGGACCAGTGCCCTGACGCCCCTCACAGAGAAGGGAGAGGACTGTGATCAGAACATGGTGGGGACAAGTCCAAGAAGAGGGAAAGTGATAATAATTGAAGTAACAACAATAATAGTAGGTTCCATCTCGTTAGTACCAATTAAGTATCAGGCACTTTGTATACATTTATTTCTCCCCAAGCCCTCCGAAAGTATCTAGTGAAACATCAGTTGTACAGATGAGGGAACCAAAGCCCAAGTGCATACCTCAGCTAAGTTGGAGTCTGAGCCCAGGTCTGTCTGATACTTCTCTTTGTTGAGACAGGAGGTCAGAGAGGACTGGTGGGAATTTTGCCGTAAAAATAACAAAGAGGGTACAAACAATAAACGAAGAAAGGGGTTCTACTTTGAGATCTAGATGGAGAGAAAGAACAGAGGCAAGAAACCAAGTTGGCTAGAAGATAAGGGTGTAGAGAAGAAGGGAAAAATTCCTTCTACTTTTTCCAAGATTGCCTGAATTCCACAAGAGTTGAAATTAGCATTCTGTAAGAGTCCAAAAGGAAGATGACAGTATTGCTCGGGCATTTTTGCCAAAGCTAAGGAGCAATGTACTTCTCTTCACCAATGTTCAAGTGACTAGATGTATTCTGGGCGGGACTACATTTCTTCAAAAAGCTCTGGGTAGGCACACAGGTGCAGTGCCACAAGCAACAGTTGACAGCACTCCCCCGACCCCCTGCCCTGCTCTCCTTCTTCCTGGAGCAGCAAGGCTAACGACTGATCTACAAAGACAGGCAGGCCAAGAACTAATCCACATGTGCATTGCTGAAAAATCCGTTCTTCTTTTTTGGACACTTAACATTTTCATGGCAAAATTTAGGTATTGTGTTAAAAAAGTTTCTTGAGACATTTCTGTGTTTTGCTGATAAAGTGGGAAGAGCCCCAACTTTCCTATTTGTGTATCTTCTCTGTGATGGTTTTCACAGCAGGGAAATCTCCTCATTAGGGATATAGTAGGTGAGAAGAGCTTGAGAATGGAAGTTTTCATCATAGTGATGTCTTATTTCAAAGATGGCAACAAAATCCTAACTGCTTTTAAGTATTTGTAACAACAAAATAGTATCTATATATGACCACAGCCCCGCCCACCAGTTGTATGAATTGTTACACAATGAGCCGGTTCTCTTTGTGATTCCAGGGATGAGATTATTGAGACATGGGGCATAGTGTGGGATGGTGAGATGCATCATTTCCTAGACCCCGTTCCAGAGAAATTATTTACAAGGGAATTTCCTTAAAAGGAGGGTATCACAGTTAAATAAGTTTGGGTACTGCTGCATACAAAAGATCATCTTTTGGAGGTTCATTATGCACGTTAGTTTAGTAAAGAAAATCTGTTTCAATTTGTTTAACCCAGCATTTGCCAGTCTGATTAGACTAGGAACATATCTTGTCACAGTGCTGGTGTTCCACTTGGCACTGGACCTGTGTCCCTACCTATGGCTTTGCAAAGAAACTCTGGGAGACACTGTACAAAATTATATAGTACAATGTATATAGATGATGTATAATTGTATACATGTATATATACATGTGTAGTTTGTATACATATTGTATTCAACATATATATACTATATATTTCTGTTCCTTTTAAAAAATGTATTAATGTATCCTATATATGTTGTCCCATTCTGGCTGCATGGAATATTTCCTATAGAAAAGGCTTTGCTAATTTGATAGACAAAACATTAATATCTCATGATTTTAGTGTGTATATTTTTTGTTTAATAGAGAAAATATGAATATATATGATGATTGTTTGCTCTTTTTTTTCCTGCTCCTTCTTAATTTTGAGAGATTTTGGCTTAAGAAAAATGTCACATCTCTAATTTTGACAATGATCGGTTTTGGGGATTACATCTTTATCCCTCATTCTGGATGCAACCCTTTTGTTTATACTTGTGTAATACATGCCTCAGCATTGCTCCTGTAATTATATCATAGAGATGGAGCGGGGCAAGTTGTCCCAACTTATTAGAAAGAAAAAAATGCATTTTCCAAAGTGTCAAAAATACATGAAACCAGTCCCATAATTTGTGAAAAATAAGTCATAGGGCTGTGTGTTCTGGGCAACATAAAAAAAATCAATTTCATGAAGACCTACTGCTAACATGTCATATAACCTAAATATTTCAGTTGCATCTTTATGGTTGCTGAATACTTTGAGGGCTCACTCAATTTGAAAGTCTTTCTACCACTCTTAAAATCACTAGAGTACTTTATGATTGTGTTGTGTAGATTACATAAGAAAAAAACCCTACTGGGTGCAGTTATGGCACATAGGTAGATATGTGCCTTTTCCTTTTGCTACTGGCCCTATAGTTCTTCAGTTCTCATAGGCGGCATAGTATAAAGCTGACTAGTTAGTGTAGCCCAAGTAAATTGGGGGGGGGGGGGAGTGTAGTCACATGGCACAAAGTCAATACAAATTCAATCCTTTTCGAAATGTTTAAGAAATATAAAATGTATAGAGGATGAAATAATAAGCATCCAGTACATACCAATCGGCTCAAGAAATAAAACTTTACAAATATGGTGGAAGCCTCTCACTGAAGATCTTCCCAATCTCATTTCAGTTTTAATGACTTGCCTGATATCACGACCACTCCAGGAACCACCATCTTGGATATGGTGTTTATGTTCTCCTTCATGACTTTATGCTTCTAATTCCCATTTTTATATACCTATGGAAAACATATAGTGCTATTTTGAGTGTTTCAAACTTTAGAAATGGTGTTACCTTTGTATATTTCCTTCTAAAACTTGCTGTCTCCTTTAACGTTATATTTGTAATGAGTTAATGTAGCTCTAGTTCATTTTCAATTTTGCATAGTCTTCCATTGTAGGACTATATCAAAATTAATTAAATTATCCATTTCCCTGTTGATGGGTATTTAAGTTGTTTCTTCTCTTTTTCTTTCTCTTTTTTCTTTTCTTTCTTCTTCATTCCTTCCCCCTCTCTCTCCGTTTTCTTCCATGCTTTTTCTCTCTCTTTTCTTTTTTTTGCTGTTACAGTGTAGCACTGAACATTCTCATAATTGTCACCTTGGGAACATGTGGGAGACTTTTTCTGAGCTAGCATTTCTTAGGCATTTTGGTTTCAGGGCCCCTTCACCCTCCTAAAAGTTAAGGACCCCAAAGATCTTTCTTCAGGTGAGTTATGTCTATTAGTATTTATCGTGTTGTAAATTAGACCTGATAAGTTTAAACATATTTATTAGTTCAGTTAAAATAATGTAATAAACCCAGTATATGCCAGTTAACATAAATAACAATTATCTTAAAAACTATAAAATAGTATAAGGTATTCTATAGAAGGACTATATTTTACAAAAGTAAAACAAAATTAGTGTGAAGAGTGGCATTGCTTTAGATTTTTATAAATTTTTTAATAGAAAGTAGCTGAATTCTCCTATCTGCCTCTACATTTATCCTGTTGTGATATTACAGATTGGGTAGTGTCTGGAAAATTCCGCTGTACACTTGTGAGTGTCAAAAGGGCAAATAACACTGTAGTATTGTTATAAAAACAGTTTGGACTTTATGGATTTACTGAAAGAGTCTTAGGGACCCTCAGGAGTTTCTGGACTAAACTTTGAGAACTGCTATTCTAAGCCAGTGGCTTTCAAACATTTTTGACTATGACTGCCAGTAAGAAATAGATTTTGTATATTGTGCCCAGAATACCCATACATGTATAAGTACCTGAATATTTATAACTCAAACAAAAGTTTCACAAAACTAAACATTTACTGTTTGCATCACACTATGACATATTATAGTCTTTTTACTTTGCCTTATTTCATTTAAAAATAGTTGACTTACTAACTTGACTTCACATGGATTGAGACCCACTATTTGAAAGTCACTGCTTTAGGGAGCTTATATTTAAAGTGTAATTTTCGTGTCTATGGTACACTTTGCAAAGTGGCTATGCCAATTTATGCTCCTTCTCGACAGACTATGAGAGTCATCTTTCCACACACCATTGGCAATACTTGGAATTGTCAGACTTCTAAACTTTTTCTAATATGTACAATGTCAGGTTTTAATTTGCATTTCCTTCATGGCTGGTTCATATATTTCTTGATCTTTTTTTTTTTTTTTAATTTTTTTTTCAACGTTTATTTATTTTTGGGACAGAGAGAGACAGAGCACGAACGGGGGAGGGGCAGAGAGAGAGGGAGACACAGAATCGGAAACAGGCTCCAGGCTCTGAGCCATCAGCCCAGAGCCTGACGCGGGGCTCGGACTCACGGACCGCGAGATTGTGACCTGGCTGAAGTCGGACGCTTAACCGACTGTGCCACCCAGGCGCCCCAATTTCTTGATCTTTTAAAGTTGCCTACTCATACCCCTTGTCCATTTTTAAGTTTAGTTTTTTATCTTTTATTTTTTCTTGATTTATAGAAGTACTTTTTAAGGATATAAATCAAATGCTAACTTTATGCTTTGTAAATATCTTCTCCCATTTATTTATTTATTTTACTGTGTATGGTATCCTTTTATGTTTAGAACTTTTCTGTTTTAATGCAATCATACTATCAATCTTTTACTTTATGGTTTATGCTTTTGTGTCTTGGCACACAGAGAGCCAAGCAAAATGAAGAAATAGAGAAATATATTCTAAATGAAAAAAACAAGATAAAAGCTCAGAAAAACCTTTACTGGGTGGAGAAAGGTAAAATATCTGATAAAGAGTTTAAGTAATGGTTGTAACGATACTGAACTGGGGAGAAGAGTGGATGAACACAGAACTTCAACAAAGAGGTAGAAAACATAAGAAAATACCAATTAGAAGTCACAGAGCTGAAGAATATAGTAACTAAACTGAAAAATACACTATGGCCTTCAACAGCAGACTTGATGAAGGAGAAACAAGATCAGACAGCTTGAAGACAAGGCAGTGGGACTCACCCAATTAAAGTAACAGAAAGAAACAAGAATTAAAAAAAAATGAAGATAGTGTAAGGGAATTATGGGACAATGTCAGATAGATAAGCATTTGCATTTTGGGGCTCCCAGATGGAGAAGAGAGAAAGCAGCAGAAATTCTATTGAAGAAATAATGGCTGAAAACTCCTAACTGGGGGAAGAAAACAGACATTCAGATCCAGTAAGCCTAGAAAGTACCAGATAAAATTAACCCAAATATACCCACACCAAGACACATTAAGATGTCAAAAGTTAAGGACAAGAATATTAAAAGCATCAAGAGAAAAACAACTTGTTTTGTTACATACATGAGGACTCCCATAAGACTCTCAGCAGATTTTTCAGCACACACTGTGCAGGCCAGAAGGCAGTGGCACAGTATATTCAAAGTACTGAAAGAAAAAACTTTCAACCAAGAATATTCTACCTAGCAAAGTTATCATTCAGAATTGAAGGAGAGAGAAAAAGTTTTCCAGATGAGCAAAAGCTAAAGGAGTTCCTCACCACTAAGCCATTCTTACAAGAAATATTAAAAGGACTTCTTTATGCTGAAAAGAAAGGGCACTAATTATTAACATGAATATATATGAAAGAATAAATCTCACTGGAAAAGTAAAGGTGTTAATAAAGGTTGTGGATTAATGACTTTTAAAATTAGTGTGGAGGTAAAAAGACAAAAATTGTAATAATAAATATGACTTCAATTACTAATTAAGGGATATACAAGATAAAACATGTAAAATGTGACATCAAAAATGTAAAACAAAGTAAAAATGTTGAGCTTTAGAATGGGATCAAACTTAAGTTGTTTTCAACTTAAAATAGACTGTTATAGATACAAATTGTTATGTGGAAGCCTCATGGTAACCACAAAGCAAGAATCTATAGTAAATATACAAAAGATAAGAGGAACAGAATATGAGAATACCACTAATGAAAATCATCAAACCACAAAGGAAGAGAGAGCAAGAAAAGAGAAAAGAAACAGAGAGGAACTACAAAAACATAGAAAACAATTAGATAGATAGCAATAAGCACATACCTATTAATGATTATTAAAGTGTAAACGGACTAAATTCTCCAATCAAAAGATACAGAGTGGCTAAATAGATAAAAACAGTGCCCATCCATCTGCTCCTTATAAGAGACATACTTTAGAGGTAAGGACATACACAGACTGAAAGTAATAGGAAAAGATATTTCATGCAGACAGAAACCAAAAGAAAGCTGGAAAAGCTATATTTATACCAGACAAATGAGACTTTAAAACAAAAACTGTAATAAGAGACAAGGAATAGCATTAGATAGTGATAAAGGGGTCAATCCAACAAGAGGATGTAACATTTGTAAATATTTATGCACCCAACATAGAAGCACCTAAATATATAAAGCAAATATTAACAGACCTAAAGGGAGAAATAAATATGAATACAGTAATAACAGGGTACTTTAATACCTCACTCACATCAATGGATAGATTATTATCTAGACAGAAGGTCAATAAGAAAATATCGACCTTGGGGCACCTAGGTGGCTCAGTTGGTCGAGTGTCCAACCAACTTCGGCATAGGTCATGATCTCACAATCCATGAGTTTGAGCCCCACTTCGGGCTCTGTGCTGACAGCTCAGAGCCTGGAGCCTGCTTCAGATTCTGTGTCTCCCTCTGTCTCTGGCCCTTCCCCTCTTGTGCTCTGTCTCTGTCTGTCTCAAAAATAAACAAACATTAAAAATTTATTTTCAAAGAAAATATTGACCTTAAATAGCATGTTAGACCAGATGGACTTAGATATTTATAGAATATTCTATCCTACAGCAACACAATACACAGTCTTCTCAGGTGCACCTGGAACATTTTCCAAGATAGATCATATGTTAATCCACAAAACAAGTCTTAATAAATTTAAGAGGGGTAAAGTCATATCAAGTGTCTTTATCAGCCACAATGATATGAAACTAGAAATTAATTACATAAAGAAATCTGGAAAATTAAAAAAAAATGCACTGAGACAAACAAAAATGGAAATATATCATACCAAAATTTATGTGACACAGCAAAAGCAGTTCTAAGAGAGAAGTTCATAGTCATAAATGCCTGTCTCAAGAAACAAGAACAGTTTCAAATAAACACCTAACTTTACACCTTAGGGAACTAGAAAAAGAACAAATGAAGCCCAAAGTCAGTAGAAGGAAGGATATAATATAGATTAGAACAGAAAACAAATGAAACAACAAAGATAACAGAAAAGATCAATGAAAGAAAGAGCTGGTCCTTTGAAAAGATAGAAGACTTGACAAACCTTCAGCTAGAATTACCAAGAAAAGAGAGAAGACTCAAATAAATAAAATCATAAATGAAAGAGGAGATGTTATAACCGATACCACAGAAATACAAAAGATCCTAAGAGACTACTGTGAACAATTATATGCAAACAAATTAGACAACCTAGAAGTGGATAAATTCCTAGAAACATGCAACCTACCAAGCCCAAATCATGATGAAATAGAAA
Organism: Felis catus; assembly: GCF_018350175.1. NCBI lineage: Eukaryota > Metazoa > Chordata > Mammalia > Carnivora > Felidae > Felis > Felis catus. The sequence goes on from NC_058374.1 coordinate 73,653,997, forward strand.
ATCTGAGCAGGGGTGCCTGGGTGGCTCCGTTGGTTAATCGTCCAACTTCAGCTCAGGTCATGATCTCGTGGTTTGTGGGTTTGTGCCCCATGTTTGGCTTTGTGCTGACAGCTTGGAGCCTGGAACCTGCTTTGGATTCTGTGTCTCCCTCTTCTGACTCTCCCCTGTTTGCTCTCTCTCTCTCTGTCTCTCTCTTAAAATTAAACATTAAAAAAAATTTAAAAAAAATCTGAACAGACCAATTATTGGCAAGGAGGATGAATCAGTTACCAAAGCATCCAATAAAAAGTCCAGGACCAAATGGCTTAACTGGTGAATTCTACCAAACATTCAAAGAACACCAAAGTTTCTCAAATTCTTCCAAACAAATTAGGAAAGAGGGGGGAACACTTCCAAATACATTTTACAAGGTCAGCATTACTCTGGCATCAAAACCAGACAAAGATCACACACACACACACACACACACACAGAAAATTCCAGGCTAATATTACTAATGAACATAGATGCAAAAATCCTCAATAAAATATTAGCAACCCAAATTCAGTAATACATTAAAAGAATCATTTACTATGATCAAATGGGATTTATTCCAGGGTTGTAAGGATGGTTCAACATTCACAAATTAGCCAATGTGATATACCACATTAATAAAATGAAGGATTAAAAGCAACCCAAGTGTCCATCAATAGATGGTTGCATAAATAAGATGTTGCACACACACACACTGGAATATTACCCGGCCTAATAAAGATGAGATCTTACCATTCACTACATGGATGGACCTAGAAAGTGCAATGCTAAATGAGATTATGTCAGAAAAAGGGCAAGCACCATATGATTTCACTCATATGTGGAATTTAAGAAACAAAACAAATGAACAAAGAAAAAGATACAAAAAACCCCAGACTCTTAAATACAGAGGACAAATTGATGGGTACCAGAGGAGGTGGGGAGGTGCTGAAATAGATAAAGGGGATTAAGAGGTACAACCTTCCAGTTACAAAATAATGAAGTCATGGAAATGAAAAGTGCAGCATAGGGAATATAGTCAGTAAGGTTGTAATGACATTGTTTGGTGACAGATGGTGACCACACTTACCATACTGAGGATCAAATAATGTATCAGATTTTTGAATCATTATGTTGTATACCTGAAACTGATGTAACACTGTGTTAATTATACTTCAATAAAAATAAAAAAAATGATCATCTCAAAAGATGCAGAAAAAGCATTTGACAAAATTTAGTATTCATTTATGATAAAAACTCCCACCAAAGCTGGCATAGAGGGAACTTACCTCAACAAATAAAGACCACATATGACAGGCCCATAGATACATCGTACTCAATGGCTAAAAGCTGAAAGCTTTTCTTCCAGCATCAGGAACAAGACAAGGATGTTCATCACTTTTATTCAACATGGTGTTGGATGTCCTAGCCAGTGCAATTAGCAAGAAAAAAAAGGAATACAAATTGGAAAGGAAGAAGTAAAACTGTCACAATTTTCAGATGAAATGATATTATACTTCGAAAACCCCAACAATTCCATTAAAAGACTGGTTAGAACTAAGAAATGAATTCAATAAAGTTGTGGAATGCAAAAACAATACACCAAAACCTGTTATGTTTATACTAATAACAGACTATCAGAAAGAGAAATTAAGAAAATCCGATTTACAATGAAAACCACAAGACATTAATGAAAGAAATTGAGGAAGACACAAATAAGTGAAAAGATATTCCATGCTCACAGAGTGGAAGAATTAATATTGTTAGAGTGTCCATAGTGCCCAAATAAATATAGATTCAGTGCAATATCTATCAAAATTCTAATAGTATTTTTCACAGAAATTGTGCAATCCTAAAATTTGTATGAAACCACAAAAGACCCCAAATAGCCAAAGTAATCTTGAGAAAGAACAAAGCTGGAGGCACCATGCTCCATGCTGGTTTCACCATGCTGATTTCAAATCATATTGCAAAGCTATAGTAATTAATTAAAACAGTATAGTATTGGTATAAAAACCAACACATAGATCAATGGAACCTAATAGCTCAGAAATAAACCCATGCATATATGGTCAATTTATGACAAAGGAGCTAAGAGCATACAATGAGAGAAAGAACAATATCCTCAATAAATGGTGTTGGGAAAATCGGACAGCTACATTTAGGAATGACTCTCTCTTACCCCATTCACAAAAAAATCACCCAAAATAGATCAAAGACTTGAACATAAGACCTGAAATCATAAAACTCCTAGAAGAAAACATAGGCAGTAAACTCCTGACATTGGTGTTGGCAATGGTTTTTTAAATCTGACATCAAAAGCAAAGCAACAAAAGCAAAAATAAATAGGTGAGACCACATCAAACTAAAAGATGTTTCCTTCTGCACAGAAAAGGAAATGATCAACCAAATGAAAAGAAAACTTAATGGGAGAAAATAATTGCAAATCATGTATTTGATAAGGAGCTAATATCCAAAATACTAACTCATACAACTAAAAAGCAAAAAGTGAATATGGGAAAGAAGATCTATATAGACATTTTCCCAAAGAAGACATACTTATAGCCAGCAGGTACGTGAAAAGATGCTCAACATCATTAATCATCAGTGAAATGCAAATTGAGACCACAATGATATATCACTATGCACCCGTTAGAAGGGCTGTTATCAAAAGGAGAAAACAAAAAAAGACAAGAAATAACACGTGTTGGCAAAAATGTGAGGAAAAGGAACCCTTGTGCACCATTTGTGGGAATGTAAATTAGTACAACCACTGTGGGAAGCAGTATGGAAGTTTCTCAAAAAATTAAAAATAGAACTACCATATGATCTAGCAATTCTACTTCTGGTTATTTAGCCAAATAAAATGAAAGCACTAATTCAAAAAGATATATGGACCCTCATGTTCATTGCAGCATTATTTACAATAGCCAAGATATGGAAAATAACCTGTGTCCACCAATAAATGAGTGGATTAGGAAGATGTGGTGTGCATTTACCATGAAATATTACTCAGCCATAAAACTGAGTGAAATCTTGCCATTTGTGACAACATGGGTGGACCTTGAGAACATTATGCTAAATGAAATAAGTCAGACAGACTATCCTATGATACCTCTTATATGTAGAACCTAAAAACACAAACAGACAAACAAACAAACCAAAAAACCAAGCTGATAAATACAGGGAACAAATTGTTGGTTGCAACAGGCAGAGAGTGGAGGGTGGGAGAAGTGGGCGAGCTGTTTTTGTTTTTGTTTAAATAAAATTCTGAAAAAGGAAAACAAGAAAGGAAAAAGCTAAGAAAGAAAAAGGAAGGAAAAGAAAGAATGAGAGGAGGAGAAAGTAAGAAAGAAAGAAAAAAAGGGAAGGAACGGAAGGGAGGGAAGGAAGGAAGGAAGGGAGAGAAAGAAAGAGAAAGAAAAAAGAAAAGGCAGTGAAAGCTTTCAGTCCACTGAGTCAGAACTGAGAATAAGTCTCTGTATTTTATCTTCCCTCCCTAAATCCACTGGATGGTGACACAGCCCTGTACTCAGATGTTTAACTCAGACAGATACAAGAGGCTATTCTAGAAGTTCTTGTCTTCCAGACCTATAACATAATGATACAGTATTGAGGACTAGATATCAAATGAGATCATGAAGAGATGCATTTAAAACCCGAAGATGCTTTATAAATATAAGGTGGTGGTGGAATATTGTGATCAGTGACATTATGCCACTTGACTGGTAGAGTTGATGGCTAAGTTGTCAAACATAGGACCCACACTGATGGCCAAGTCATTACAAGTCACCTTTTCCCTGCCCAATTTAAATAGGCGGTGATCTAAGAAAGCAATGCTATTTTTGATATCAGATGCTTTGGCCACCACAAAAACCCATTTAAAACATCTGATTATAATATATGTTACACTAGATTACATATTGGTTTAGAATAGAAAACAGCTCTGACTTTTCATCTTGGGCTCCCAGAAGGTTGTCTACCCATCCCATTTAGTGAGGGTAAGATTTCTTCACTTCCTGACTTTCCTCCCCCTCTCCCCTAGTGGAACTGTGGTCTATCTGCGGGGACATATCCCCTGGAATCATGTAAGCCTGGAAAAGAGATGTGGAATTATTTAGTCTAACCCTTTGATGGGTGTAGTGGAGATTATAAGAGTTCACGCATGTAGAGCCTGTAGCACAATAACTAGCATGTACTAAGCCTTCAATAAAAGTTGCTATTAATAGTACTAATAGTAATATCTTGGAGCTTTTTCGTGGCAGGGCTGGGACTAGAACTCATCTCTACTCTCAATCCGGGAGACTTTGAAAAATTGTTTTAGAAGAGCTGATTATTTCTATGTAATTCATTGTGAATTCCACCATTTATATGTTCAGATAGTCCAGTTTAAGAATATCAATGCATAAAGTTTGATTTACTTTAGATTTTCAAATTATTTTTCCCATTTCCTTTCATAAAAGTAGCCCAGACATAAAAAGCAAATGTGGTGAAGAAAATCCCTGAATGATTACTTTCATTAAAATTGTATTTGCTTGAAAATTAGATAATATACCTTTATATCTCAGGGCTCCAGCTGTATAATTTAACAATAACCAGCACCTACAGACATATTTTAGCAAATATACTCCCACAGGATGCTCCAGGCTATACAAAATGCCATGGCTGCAGGAGAACAGCTAGGAACCATGACTTCCTGAGCTTTATCCAAAAACAAAACAAAACATGAAAATTATTCCAGCCCTCAATGAAACAGTAAAATATCCTCCTCCCCCTGAAAGTAATGCAGGGCATATCCAACTTAGTTAATTTTACTTTACCTTGTGAACAAATAAGTTGAATGATTTGATTCTACCAGACCACAAAAATAAATGTGGCCCCATAACCTCTGTGCCTAAATAACATGATTATGACTTGAAATGAATCAAACACTGGGCATTTAAATTTAAGTAATGATAATAACAATGATAAAGATAATGGCAGGATCATGTGGTAGGATTTTACAAAAACAGAGTATAGCCAAGGGATTATCCCATCCTACCCAAAGACACAGAGAACTCATTCTTTGGAGAAAATGAACCAGAGAACCTGGTAGACGTGATTGTCCAGCCTGGTAGAGGTCAGGAGGGAAGTCAGAGGTGATATAAGAGGCAAAAAGTGGGGGTTTAATGAAAGTCTGTAAGTGAAAAGATGAGATCCTTCCAGAACACTGGCTGCTAGGCTACTATAAACAAGGCAACAAAATGGAAAGTCTTAGAGAGAAACAGAACAAAACAAACCCAGATGCTTAGAAAGCCTCAGGTACCGTAATTGTGGGTTGACTGACAGAAAAGCTAACTCTCAGCCCTTTCATCCTACAACGATGTCACGCACTTAGTTCCCAATCAACTTTGTAGTGCCTCACTCTTGAATGGAGAGACACAACTTCAGACATAGGAGGAACACTTCCAATAAATATGAAAAACACACAGACATTAAAAGCTACAATTTAATGGAACTCAAGACATTTTAGAAAAGAGGATAAAACACAAAACCAAAACATAAGACATATACATAAGAGAAGATATTAAACCATGAAATAAACAGAATCTGGGGCTGGGAGATAGAGGACAGGAGGAAAAACACCTCAGAGAATCCAAAAAATATCACAGAAATTTAAAAATACTACAGCAGAAAAAATCCCATAAGAAGTTTGGAGTATAATGAAGATATTTTCCAGAAAGCAGAATAAAAAGACAAAAAACATGAGCCATTGAAAGAAAAGGACACAAAATTAGAAGGATAAACTAAGAAGTAAAAAATCTAACTAGTATGGATGACAAAAAAAATGAGAGAAAACAGGAGAAAGAATGTGTGTGAGAGAAAAATAATTACATTTTTAGGTATATAGTTTTTAAAAATAGACTATTTTTAGAACAGTTTTGGGTTACAGCAAAATTAAGCAGAAAACACAGAGTTCCCATATACTGTCTGCACCCACATGCACAGCCTCTTCTCCTTCCATCATTATCTCCCAAGGCTCATTGTTTACATTAGGGTTCCCTCTTGGTGTTACACATTGGATGGCTTACAACAAATGTATGATAACATGTACCCACTGTTACAGTATCATACAGAGTGGTGCCACTGCATTAAGAAATCATCTATGCTCTACTATTCATCCTTTCATCTTCCCTACCCACCGGCAACCACTGATCCTTTTACTGTCTCCATAGTTTTGCTAAGGCTTCTTTTACTTAGTAATATACATCTAAGTTTACTCCATGTCTTTTCATGACTTGATAGTTTATTTCTTTTTAGTGTTGAATATTCCATTGCCTGGGTGTACCATAGTTTGTTTATCCATTCACCTACTGAAGGAAATCTTGATTGTTTCAAAGTTTGGCAATTATACATAAAGCTCCTATAAATATCTGTGTGTAGGTGTTTGTGTGGACATAAGTTTTCAGCTCCTTGGGGTAAATCCCAAGGAGTGCATTTGCTGTACCGTATGGTAAAAGTATGTTTAATTTTGTTAGAAATTGCCAAACCATCTTCCAAAGTGGAGTTGCCATTTTGCATTCCTACCACAATGAAAGAGTTCTTCTTGTTCCATATCCTTGTCAGCATTTAGTGTTGTCAGTACTTTGAACTTAGGCCCTTCCAATAGATGTGTACTGGTATTTTTAATTTGTACTGATTGTTTTAATTTGTAATTCCCTAATGGCATATGATGTCAAACATGTTCTCATATGTTTATTTGCGATCTGTATATTTTCTTTGGTGAGGTGCTTATTCAGGTCTTCTGCCCATTTTTTGTTGGGTTGTTTGTCTTAGTGTTGAGGTGTTAGCGTTCTTTGTATACTTTGGATAACAGTTCTTTATCAGTTAAGTCTTTTGCAAATATTTTCTCCCAGTGTGTGGCTTGTCTTCTTATTTTCTTGACAGTGTTTTTCCCAGAGCAAAACTTTTTAATGTTAATTGAACTTAGGTGTATATTACTAAGTAAAAGAAGCCTTAGCAAAACTATGGAGGTAGTAAAAGGATCAGGGGTTGCCAGCAGGTAGGGAAGATGAAAGGATGAATAGTAGAACATAGAAGATTTCTTAAGGAAGTGGCACCACTCTGTATGATAACCATAACAGTGGGTACTTGTTATCATATATTTGTTATAATGGTGTCCAGCTTATCAGTTATTTCTTTCATGGATTGCACCTTTGGTGTTTTATCTAAAAAGTCATCACCTTGATCAAGGTCATCTGGATTTTTTTCTGTGTTATATTCTAGAAGTTTTATAGTGTTGTGTTTTACATTTCACTCAGTAACCCATTTTGAGTTAATTTTTTTGAAGAGACTAAGATGTAGGTCCAAATGATGATGATGAGGAGGAGGAGGAGCAGGATGATGATTTTGCATGTGGCTGTCCAGTTGTTCCAGCACCATTTGTTGAAAAGACTATTTTTCCTTCATTGTATTGTCTTTGCTCCTTTGTCAAAGATCACTTGACTATATTCATGTGGGTCTATTTCTGGGCTTTCTATTCTGTTCTATTGATTTTTTTTTTTTGTCAATACTACACTGATTTGTCATAGTTTCATATTAAGTCTTGAAGTCAAGTAGTGTCATTCCTCCAGTTTTGGGCTTCTTCACTATTGTTTTAGCTATTCTGGTCTTTTGCTTCTCTATATAAATTTTAGAATCAGTTTGTTGATATCCATGAAATAAACTTGCCTGGAATTTGATTGAGATTGTGTTAAATCTATAGATCAAGTTGGGAAGAACTGACATCTTGATACTATCAAGTCCTTCTATCCAGGGGCATGAAATATCTATTTTTTTAAGATATTTCTTTGATTTCTTTATGACAGTTTTGTAGTTTTCTTCACATTGACTACATATTTTGTTAAATTTATACCTAAGTATTCCATTCTTTTGGGTGCTAATATCACTGGCATTGTGTTTTTAAATTCAAGTTTCACTTGTTCATTTCTGGTATATTGGAAAGAGATCAACTTTTACATATTAACCTTGAATCCTGCATCTTTTGTATATTAACTTTTATCCTTATAACTTCTATAGTCAGTTATCAGTTCCAGGAGTTTTTTGATTGATTCTTTTGGATTTTCCATGTCGACAATCATGTCATCTGCAAGCAATGACAGGTTTATTTCCTTATTTCTAATTATTGTACCTTTTATTTCCTTTTCTTGTCTTGTTATGTTATCTGGGGCTTCCAGAAAGATGTTGAAAAGCAGTGGTGAGAGGGGACATACTTGCCTTGATCCTGAACTTAGTGGGAAAGCCTCTAGGGGCTCACCATTAACAGTGATGTGTTACTATATATATACATGTGTTATATATATATATATGTATATATATATATATATACACACATATATACACATATATACACATATATATACACACATATATACACATATATATACACATATATATATACGTGTATATATATGTGTATATATATGTGTATATATATGTGTATATATGTGTATATATATGTGTGTGTGTATATATATATATATATATATATGTATATATATATATATGGTAGATGTTCTTTATCAAGTTCTTTATGAATATCCCCTCTATTCAAGTTTGCTGAGAGTTTTTATCATGAATGGGTGTTGGATTTTGTCAAATGCTTTTTCTGCCTCTATTGATATGATCATGTGATTTTTTTCTTCTTTAACCTGTTTATGTGATAGATTGCATTAATTGGTTTTCAAATGTTGAGCCAGCCTTGCATATTTGAGATAAATCCCACTTGGTCTTAGTGTATAATTCCTTTTATACATTGTTGAATTGGAGTTGTAAATTTTTGTTGAAAATTTTTGCAACTATGTTCATGAATGATATTGGTCTGTAATTTTCTTCTCTTGTGATGTTTGGTTTTGTTGTTAAGGTAATGCTGGCTTCATAGGATAAGTTATGAAGTATTCCTTCTACTTCTGTCTTTGGAAGAGATTGTAGAGAATTTGTGTAATTTCTTCCTTAAATGTTTGGTAGAATTAACCAGTGAACCCATCTGGGCCTCATATTTTCTATTTTGAAAAGTTGTTGATTATTGATTCAATGTCTTTAGTAGATATAGGTCTATTCAAATGGTTTCTTCTTGTGTGAGTTTTGATAGATTGAGTCTTTCAAGGAATTGGTCCATTTCATCTAGGTTATCAAATTTGTGGAAATAGAGTTGTTCATAGTATTCCTTTATTGTTCTTGTAATGTTCATGGGATCATTAATGATATCCCTTCTTTCATTACTGATATTAATAATTTGTGTCTTTTTTTCATAGTTAACTTGTCTAGAGGCTTATTGATTTTATTGATCTTTCAAAGAATCACCTTTTCATTTCATTGACTTTCTTTTTATTTTCTCTTCAATTTCATTGGTTTCTGTTCTACTATTTATTATTTCTTTTCTTCTGCTTATTTTGGACTTAATTTGCTCCTCTTTTTCTAGTTTTCTATGGTGGAAACTAAGATTATTGATTTTAGAACTTTCTTATTTTCAAATATATGCATCCAGTACTATAAGTTCCCCTCTATGCATTGTTTTCACTACATCTTCAAAATTTTGATAAGTTGTACATTCATTTTCATTTAGCTCAAAATATTTTTGAATTTCTCTTGAAATTTCTCCTTTGATGCACAGGTTATTGAGAAGTGTCTTGTTTAATCTCCAAGTATTTGGGGATTTTCCAGATACCTTTCTGTCACTGGTTTCTAGTTTGATTACATTGTGGTCTGAGAGCAGACACTGTATGATTTCTATTATTTTGAATTTGTGAAGGTATGTGTTATGGCCCAGAATGTGGTCTGTCTTGGTGAATGTTCTATGTGAACTTGAGAAGAATGTATATTTTGCTTTTGTTTGATGAGATAGTCTATAAATGTCAATTATATACAGTTGATTAGTGATACTGTTCAGTTCAACTATGTACTTACTGATTTTCTGTCTTCTGTATCTGTCCATTTCTGATAAAGGGGTGTTCAAGTCTCCAACTACGATAGTGGATTCATCTATTTCTCCTTACAATTTTATCAGTTTTTGCCCACATATTTTGACACTTGATTGTTAGGCATATATACATTAAGGATTATTATGTAAATCAAAACCTTCCTCCAGAGAACTAAGTCAAAGTCTACATTTTCTGTATCAATAAATGCTTTCTGTCAAAAATATATATGAAATATTCCAATTTTCATATATCTTAAATCACACAGAACTATCAGTAATCCTTAACCCTTGCATTTTTCTTAATTTTTTTTTCTAAACTCTATTAGCTATCCTAATGCTTATCTTATAAACAGCCTGAGAGTCTCAAACTAAAATGTAGACATCTATACCTTCAGTAATATTTAATTTTTAATATTTCAGGCAACAGGGCTTTTTAACCTGTCAGTATTTGATATCTGAAATGATTTTAAGAATCCATGAGTCGAGTCTAAAATGATGACACTGGAAGTCAGGATTTTTTGATAGATTTTGTAACTCAGAACCCAAATTTTATTCTTCAAAATGTGTAGATATAATTTTCAGGTCAAATAGGTCTCCTAGCAGCAAAGATCATATCACAGTTATATTGAGTCAAGTCCCAGACCTCAAGAAAGTCCATTCTCCTAATCAGTGCCAAACTGTCTCACTTTTAAGGTGTTTTTTTTTTTTTTTTTTTTTTTTAGTAAGCTCTATACCCAACATGGGGCTTAAACTCATAACCCTGAGACCAAGAGTTGAACATTCCACCAACTGAGCCATCCAGGTGCCCCCACCCCAAACTTTCTCACTTTTAAGGTATCTGTGAATGAGACAGAGGGAGAGAGTTTTAATACAGGGTTGAGTACTTTTTTATGCCAAGCTAAGCACTCTAAATGCATTATTTCATTCCTTAAATAACCCTTTTAGATAAATTCTGTTACTCTTCCTAGTTTACAGAGGTGGGAACTGAAGTTTAAAGAGGTTATATATGCTGTCTTAGGACACATGCCTTAAAAGTGGCCAAGCAAAGATTTGAACCTGTATCTGACTCCAGCAGAGCTCAGCTATGTTCGATCAAGTACTGCTTTGCTCAGCAGCAATCCTGGATCTACAGGAATGCAGGATAACAGACAGCCTGGATCAATAATTGCAAATTAAGAGTGGAATCCCTATGCTTTTGCTGTTAAATATGACTCTACCAAGGTGCAGGCATATTATTTGAAATTAACATGACAATTGTTCTACAACCCAACCCACAGGTGTCCCTTACTATTTGTAAAGAAAAGCAGTGTTCTTATACATTGCATTCTTACCAACACTGCTTGCTGGGTCATCTGCTTTTGCTACTAAGCCCAGCTCTTTCTGCACCCTTTGAGCACCCACATGTATTTTGTTATCTAGCCCATCATCAGAACCAAACTGCTTTTACAAATTCAGTTGGCTCCTCCACTCAAGACTTCCTGCCTTTAGACAAAGAGACTGACACTCTCTTTCAGAGGTTTCAGAGCTCTCCCAGTATCCTTGCTAAGCCACAGAGCAGACCCTGATTTTGTCCTCATCCCAGTTTTAAGTGCCTCTAAACTTAAGAGGAAAAGGATGGTAAATAGGTCCCCCCACCCTTGTTTTCTTTTTGAGAGAGAGCATGCATGCATGCAAGCAGGGGAGGGGTAGAGGGAAAGGGAGAGAGAGAAAATCCCAAGCAGGCTGCATGCCCAGCACAGAGCCCGATTCGTGACTCGATCTCACAGCTGTGAGATCATGACTTGAACCGAAATCAAGAGTCAGATGCATAATTGACTGAGCCACCCTGGTGCCCCAGGTTTCCCTTTTTACTAAAGCCAATCATGAGTACGCCCTACTGGCCCACCATATTGAGAGGATTCTAAGACTGTCTAGGCTCACTGGAAAAGAGAATGATGTTTGGCTAGCCATCTGTGGTGGGGTCAGAGAGAAGCAGCACATGTTAACAGGAACTTGCAGTCCCTTAAGGGATTGCTCAAGCACTCCAATTATTGCCTCATGAATTCTCATGGTTCATGAGAAACATGTTAGCAAAGTAAAGTAAAAGGAGCCTGGGTACCATATGTCACTATCTCCTTTTAAACTTTCACTTTTATTCCCAAGGCAATTAATTTAAAAATTCATCAAAAACCCTCTTCCCAGGGTGACTAAAAAGATTTTTTCCAGAGGTTGAAGGTCATTGCCACACTCAAAGAAGACATAGGACTGACTGCCCTTGACCGCAGGATGACAACAGCTCCCTGAGTCAACCACAGAGCATGTTACAAGTGAAGGAGGGCAATCAGCCAGCATTTTAGGATGTGGTTATGACACTAAGCAGAGTGAGCTCCAGAGCCCTGCCACATGTATAATCAATTCCACAAAGTTCAGCAGAAGGAAGGAGAAGTGGTGTGGACAGCTGACAGACCTGGATTCTCATCCATGCTGTTTCACTGACTGAACTACCTGTTACACATTCATAAAGGAGAAGACTCGATATTGTGAAAATGTGAATTTTCTCCAGATTCATCTATAAATTCCAGATGAGAACCCCAAGAGCATTTTGATGAGCTGACTCTAAAACACATACGGAGGAGCCAAGGACAAAAGTTTTGAGGAAAGTCAGGATGCAGAGTTGGGGCAAAAGGAGCAGGGAGATTTCCTAACTAGATATGAAGAGTTTTTGTATCAAAGCTGTAACAAGGCAGTGGTATATTTGTGCGGGATAAATAATTAGAATGATGGAATAAGAGCTGAGTAACAAACACACATGGGTATGGGAGGCTGATATACTTATGTGTACCCATTTATTCATTTTATGTGGATACAACACCTACCATATGTCAGGTACTGCTCTGGGAGAAGGAGCTAAGCAGTAAAAAATGAGGCGAAAACAGATATAAATCTCTGATTTCATAAAAAATTTTGTTGGAATGTGGGAGAAATCAAAATAATATGAAAATACTTTTCATGTTAAATAGCAATGTCTTAGGGAAAAGCGAGGAAGTATTAAGGAGAGGTTAAGACTTTATTTGGGGTTGCCAAGGAAGGCCTCCCTAGGAAAGGGACATTTTTATTTATTAAAAAAACTTTTTTTTAATGTTTATTTAATTTTGAGAGAGAGGGAGAGACAGAGTGTGAGCCAAGAAGGGGCAGAGAGAGAGAGGGAGACACAGAATCTGAAGCAGGCTCCAGGTTCTGAGCTGTCAGCACAGAGCCCAATGCGGGGCTCGAACCCACGAACCATGAGGTCATGACCTGAGCCAAAGTCTGGTGCTTAACCCACCGAACCACCCAGGCGCCACAGAGAGGGACATTTTTAAAGGATACCTAAGGAAATAAGGAAACAACCGGCTCCCCCAGGCTTGAAAGAGTGGAACCTTTTCATCTAGCCCCAGCTTTTGGTTCTCAAACTCCTGTGATTGTGTAAGCAGCTGAATATATTTTCAGTGGTTCAGGATGTGCCAAGACCTGTCAGTGTCCCAAAGGGGAGGATCTAAGCATCTAGATTCAGGCTGACCAGATGCCAGATCCTCAGGCAGCAGCTTATAAAAGTATACAAATATATACAGTTCTGAGGGGCCACAGGCAGAAGCCCTGCTGCCCCCCAGAACCAGGTAATAAAGAGGCATCTCCTGGCAACCCAAAAATTGGGATTCCAGACAGGGGAATGGGCTCCTCCCTGGGGTGACGCTTTTTATTCCAGTGCCATGTGACAGGAACACAGGCTCCCCTAGCCTCAAAAGCCATGTGATCAAGAGGCAAGCATCCCCTGGGCAGCAGCTGCAAAAATCAGGGCCCTAGATGCATGTAAAGGGTCCCTCTTGGGAGACACAGTGGAGCACAGCAAAGGGAGCACAAAGATGGCACCTTCCAGTGTCCGTCCCTGGAGAACATTCCAGTGGTTTCCTGAATGCGTATGCTCAATCAGACGCCAGTTTCTCAGGCAGCATCTTTAATAGAAGCAGGTGAGCCTCCCTCACTTTGTCTGGGAGCCACGGCCGCCTCAGGGCCTGGTGGGGATGTGGGCCCTTTTTAAGAGCCCTTTCTCAGATCACTACTGTTTTGTGGGTCTTGGGACATGAGCCCCTCTGATTTTCAAAATTAGATTTTTTTTTTTGGAGGTTCATCTCTCAAGTGTGTGTCTTCAAAGCTGGGATTCATGATGTGGGGTTTGAGCCCTTTGCTCCTCAGGGAGAAGCTCTGGGTTTTGAGTTCCCATCCAAGTGTGGGTCACAGTGCCAGGGACAGGATTTATGGTGAGACTGTGTCTCAGCCTCTCTCACCCAGTTTTCTTCTCATTTACCCAATGTATAATCATCACTCAGCCAGCCTTGAGGGATTTTTGAGACTGTTCCATATGTAGCTGTAGACTCAGTCTGTGGAGGAGGTGACTTCAGGATCTATGTTGCCAGATGATTTGTAATTGGCTTCTCTGCATCAGTAGGATGGCCTTGGTCCAAGGGGCCATTCTGGCAAGGGAACAGTGTGACAGACAGAATCCTATTTATAGTGCAAGTGTCCTAATGTACAATTAGGGAGTGTGGGGCACTTCCATCTAGATTATGCCTTCTTTTGATGTACAGGCATGATAGAACTCACCATCCATCCATTACGTTCCTAAAAGGTCTCTCACAAAACAGAGGGTGCTTTCAGAATTCCTAGGAAAGTGAGCTGGATGTATATTGAACTCTGGTATTCTTCTGAGCTCATCTTACCCTTTAACTTGTTATATCTACTCAGAGACAATTGGGAAAGTTTTTCCTCTGCTCAGTTCTCACTGGGGTTTTAGTGATTCTATTTCCCTGTCCCCATTAGGAAATAACTATGTCTTAAATAGCTGGCCAAAGAAGAAGATGAAATGAATTAGAGTTTAAATAAGATCTTCTGAGTATAATTTTTTTTTAGTAGGTAAAACCTTCCTTATATTTTACATGAGAGGGGCCTTATTAAAAAACCTGAAAACTCTATTTTTTCAAGTAGTCTCAATAATTTGATAGTTCTAGGAGAATGGCTGGGCCATTCAGTTTGAAGCAGGCTGCTTTTCTAGGGTCCAGATCACATAGCCAAGAGTTTATAGAGATTCCGGCACCTCTTACAATCATGAAAAGGCGACTTCTACACAAAATGCCATGGCGTGGGTGCAGGGACAGCCTCCGACCAGGCTAAAATCCTACAATTAGAGATTCATTACTTTGGCTGAAGATTTTTAACACTCAGCAAATAAAAAAACAAAACAAAACACATGTCAGAGTCGGCATGGTCAATGTGATGAATTTATCAAAACCTTTAATGAGAGCAGGTCTTGGTATTGATGGATGGAACAAAACAGACAGCTAGGCACTGAGAGAAGGGATTGACAATGGCAGGGAAGTCAGGGCAGGGGAAGGGGAGCTTGGAAGGAAGGCTGAGAAAGGGCAGCTGGGGATGGGGAAGGGTGCAAGAACATGAAAGATCAATTTCACCTGTTTTGTTCATTTATTTATTCAACAAAGATTAGCTAAGAATCTACTTTGTTGATTGAGAAGCACTGGGGCTGGGGAAGAAATAATCATGCTCGCAGGAGGTGCAGGTGTAGGGGAGAGGCAGCCATATCAGCTGGTATGGAAAGCACAATGTACAAACTCATAAAATGGGGCAGAGAGGGTGGTGTGATCCCAGAAGAAGTATGTGGAGGATGGAGTGACAGAGCCATCTCAGAGACACTGATGTTTGCATTTGGTTTTAGGACAAATCGAAGCCTGGAGGGCTATAGACAGGAGCAGCCTCTGTAAGCTGAGGGTTAGTCTGGGCAAAGGGCATAGAGATGAGCAAGAGTTTACGTAGGAGGTTAAGATGAGGCATTCCACGAGGCTGGAAATCGTGAGGTGCATGGGGCGGCTGGGGAAGCCGGTGAAACCCAGGCCAAAACACTGTGGCAGCCCTTCATCCTTCTTACAGTGCTTGAACTTGATTCTGTAATTGATAGGGAGCTTCTGACTGAGCAAGGGGCTGGCCAGATTTGCATTATTGAGAAATGGCTTCTGGCACATTGTACAGCTCGAGGCTACGCTGAAAAGAGGAATAGGACTGCCTAAAAGCTGTGTCTATAGGCAGATATACACAAGCTTCAAGCAGTTGTACAGTTGTGTCTAAGTTGCTAGTGTGTGACTTTTAAGCTCTACAATTCAAAGCCTCACAAAACCAGGAAGAGATAATAGAACAAAAGAATGCAATGATTTAAATCTTGAATGAGTTATACAGGTTTATGCACAAGTGTTATTATCTGTATATTCATACTGACCATTTTCAGGTTGTTATTATCACGTTTGAATAGTCCATCAACATGAGACACAAGAAATAACAATAAAGTGAAAGTTTGTTAAGCCCACTCAAAAGTAAATGTAATCCTAAGACTGAACACTTCAAGTATGCCAAATAAAAGACTCTAATGTTTAGTAAAAACTTGTTTTTTTAAAATTTTTTTAATGTTTATTTTTGAGAGAGAGAGAGAGAGAGCACAAGTAGGGGAGGGGCAGAGAGAGAGGGAGACACAGAATCTGAAACAGGCTTGAGGCTCTGAGCTGTCAGCACAGAGTCCAACACGGGGCTCGGACCCACAAGCCATGAGATCATGGACCTGAGCTGAAGTCAGATGCTTAACCGACTGAGCCACCCAGGTGCCCCAGTAAAAACTTGGTTTTAATACAAAACATGATTTTTAGATGCAGTTTCACAAAATGATATGATTTCCCAATCCAAAAGACACAGTCTGATTTGAGGTTGCGTTGTCCCTGCTGAAGCCATGAGCTTTCTGTCATTTCCCACCGTCATCCGGAATGTTTCCGTGGCTCAGACTCAGTGAGGTATGAGCTCGTGGACCAGGGCTCCTGTGACAGTCATACTACGCCAAGGGTAAGAGGCAGATCATGGGAAAAGAAATGTTTAAAAGGGAACAATGTTGCAAACAGAGAGAGAGAGAGACAGAGAGAGAGACAGAGAGGGAGAGGCAAGCCAGATCCTCTTACTCTGATTACGAGATAAAGTCACAGCAGGTGCTGGGACTTAGGTCAAAATTATAAATAGAATGGAAATTCTAATGAGACTAGCAAAGGACGCTGAAGTTGAGAGCTAAGACCAGCTTATGGAGGCCTCGTGATCTCAGATAGCATTTTTTCATGATAACACACTTTCCTCATTTCCCAGCGCTACTTTCCTCTCCTCCTGCCTTTATACTTCATCTCAACAATTATTTACCCTCCTATGCACATTGTTAGATTTAGGCTGACTATTCCAATGAGTCTACCAAGGTGTTTATTTATCCCTTCTTTTGTCCAAAACAAGATTTAAGTTGGAGCTACGTGGTAAGTCCCTTTAGGACAGGGGAGGTATGGTACTTATATTGGTTTCCTGATAGTTCACGACCTACTGTGCATTAGGCGCTTTGTACAGAATGGCTGAAGATAACTTGGCTTCTGAGAGGTTTGATTTCCTGCTCTGCCACTCACAGCATGTGACCTGAGGCAAGGAGTTTAACCCCACTAAACCTCAGCTATCTCACTGTGTTCTTCTAATACATGAAATAATATATTTTTAAAAGATCCCCAGTACCTAGCACATAGTATGAGCTTAATAATTGGGTAATATTATTATAATTGTGTATAGTTTTAAAATTACAATAAACAGTAAAACAATTTTATTCCGTTATACCACTCCTACAAGCAGATCATGTTATTTTTACAAAATGAGACCAAAATACTCTACCTAACAGAATTAACAACACACTAATTTTAGTGGGTATTCAAGTGAATAAAAAAGTCATGGTTATACTACCCAAAGAAGTGACAGAAGGAAATGATTTTTAGATAACCTGAGAAGTTCACTGGAGTTACAGAGGGCCCCAACCCAGACTGTTAGTAATGAAAACAATCCTGCCTATTTGCACTTTTCAAAGGACTTCCCCACTTCACAAAGCCTCATTATTTGATGGCTGACAAGATCTGAATTCTCTAGGAAATATCTATAATGTCGTTGGCACACAGGCAATTTTCTCAGTGTCCTTGATTACTGGAAACAAGGGCATTCTGTTTGGGCCTCAGGTTCCCTATGCAACTTCAGATAGAATCTACTTTTCTCCCATCAGTCCCAATCCTTCTTCAGAAAGTAAGAACCATGGAATGACTAAGAATATGGGCTTTGAAATGATTTTGGGTCACCCTGGGGGATCTTACCAGGCTCTGGGACGAAAAGCTTGTATTCAGCTTTTAATTTGGACTTCACACAACCTTGTGAAGTAGATAAGTATTATTTCTCCCTCTTTCCAAGAGCGGAATTTCAGGTGCAAAGAGATGAAATAGTTTCTGTAAGACCACACAGCTCATATGTGGAAAGGCTGGGGTTTGAACCCAGGTTGGTCTCCAAAAGCTAGCTCATAACCGCTATGCAAAGCTGCCTTCCCTAATACCTGGGTGTGCCAGTCACCAGCTGGTTGACACTGGACGAGGCATTAAATCTCCCAGAGCTTTCTTATTTGCACAACTTAAGTAATATTTTATAAGGCTTTTGTGAGAATAAATTTAGGTGGCATTTATGGATGAGTGTGTGTATCTACTAATGGGCAGCTCTTGAGGTTTGAGTGGGAGTTTTGAAGAGAGACATCTTAGGTAGTCAAATCCTGCTCACACTTCCCCATGGCACCAAGGATCACAAAACCACAGGGGACCGTGTGGTGATGGAGAGCAAGCATGTGTCTAGCACCTACCTCAGTGCTTGGCCCAGACTGGGTGCCCATTAAATGTCTGCTGGATGAATTGATTCAGCATCCGTGTTACTTGCGATTCAGATGCAGCAGGAGAAATAGTTTCTCACCTCCAGAAACTGAGTCCTAAATACAAGGATACAAGGCAACAGAAAATAAAATAGTTTAATACGTGAGCGAGAGTCAGGAAGGCAGTTGGAAAAGGACTCTGGGCACTGAATCTTGGAGGATACCTGGGAGTCCGTTATGTGAAGACAGGAACATGTATAGAGATCAGTATGTTCAAAGGCACTTGGACATGAGGCCATTGTAAGAAGTACAAATTGTTCTGTGAGGACAGAACATGTGGTGAGTAGTGAGGAGTGGTGAGGTGTGGTCCTAGCTCTGAATGCTGTCCTGAGGAATTGGGATTGCATCCTGAGGGTAATGTGTGGAGCCTGGACCTTAATACAGGCAATGTCAAGAGCACATTTCCATTTTGGAAAATTTAGTGTGCAGTATGGTTGGATTAGGAAGAGGTTGAATATAGAAGTTAAAGGGTTATGATAGTAGAAAAGACATTTAGCTATTGCAGCAGGGATGGGGAGGTGGAAATGGTTTTAACTGTGTTTAGGAGGTGGAGTTAATTGGACATAAAGTCAGGTTACAAAGAAAAGGAGGAATGCTGTCTAAGGTACCCACTTCATTTGAGCAATTACATATATGGTGGTTCCATTTATAATACTAGCTACCATTTATGGAGTGCTTTATTATATACCTGGCATACTGCTTTGCATGCATTATTCCATTTCATCCTCGTATCAGTCTACAAAGTAGTGATCATCTCCGTTTTATGGATGAAAAAGGTGGGGTTCAGAGCAATTAGGAAGCTTGCCAATATTTCATATGGAGCAAATGGAGTTGGGATTTGAACTCGGTATGTGTCTCCCAAGCCCATGCCATCAGTCACTGTGGCAGGTACAGACACTTCCTGTGCTGAGGGACCAGGAAGAGAAGGTTTGGAGAGGGGACGGGAGAAGATGGTGATCACATGGCATAAGTGTGTTCCCACATAAACCCAACCCGGCAAGTTCTGTGCTGGGTTTTGCTTGCATGGAAGCAGCATTTCTCTTATCTGGGGGTATTGGTGAGTGGGGGGTAGGAGGTGCCAGGAAGGTGCTCCCTATCAGCATCCTGCTGACATCATGGTGCTCTCCTGCCTCCTCCAGAGTAGCTGTTGATAAAAGAGAGATTAAGGAGAAGGATTCTTCAGGTCAGTGTTTCCAGCTTTAGTGGAAATGCCAACAGAAAAAGAGGCCCAGCATCTGAAGCTATAGGCAAGGGAGCCCAGGGCTCCAGGGAGGTAGACACAGCCAACATTTCTTGGTTAAGGACATTACCCCCATAGTCTCCTTTAACTGCTGAAATCAGAGCAAATAAACATGCTGCCACAGCAACCAATAAATACATATTGGTGGAACGGATGTCAGTGAAACGTAAGCAATGAGTTGATAGTTGGTTCTTTTGGCATTTGGCCAATTCAAGAGCCAATTCAGAGCCAATTCGGAGCCAGTTCAAGACAGTGTGTGAATCCTTGGGTGAGGCAGGCATAATTTCAGAGGCTCCAAGCAGACCTTTCCCCTGTCCCTGTCCTTTTAGCCGCAGAGACCTGCAGCTCTTTATTCTAAACAAGGGCCCACTTACAGCCTCATTAGTCATTTTGTGTCTTTAGGCTCCTTTCTTGTGAACGCTTTTTGAGGGAAGGGTGGGAGAGAATACAGTGCCTGTCAGCAGGGAGAGGAAGGAAGCCTGACTTGGGAAATGCACGCTAACTGATCAGGGTTTAACCATTATGCTGTTTTTATGCAGTTCAGTACGGGTTGCTCAGTAAATGACGGGCTGATAGAAATTTATGTCACGAATTTATTTATCATTCTTTGCCATAACTTAGGCTAACTAGAGAAAAAAACATATCTGGAACCATGACTTCTCAGTGTCCCTCCGTGTACTTGAACTTCAGCACTGTTAGGAGGGTCATTTATGACTCTACCATCGAAACTCCAACATCTTTGAAGGTATACTGTTGTTACGTGGACACGTTAGTACTTTTGCTTTCTCACCCTATGGCATGTGTTTGTGTACATGGAGGGGTATTGGGCAGGATGGAGAGTGTCAAAAATTAATGGGCATTGCCCAAGAAAATGAATCAGTTGACTATTTAGTGAGCACGATCTACCTGGAACTAAAAATAACTGTGGAGCAGAAAATCTTATTATCACGCATATCATAATTACTATCTGGGACACGAAATGACAAGAATGTGTGCCGTGTCCATTTGGCTACTGGTTTTTCTATTCCCTGCCCTCAGGCAACCTAGGAGGAGTCTCATTCTTTCCCCTTGCAAAAGTGCCAAGGATTTCTGCTTCAGCAGTGATTGGGGGCTCCCCCACCTTGGTGTTTTACTAACCACACCACCCACAGCAAGCCACGAATCTGAGGAGATAGGCAAAGAGTCTGAATCTTCTGGTGGTATTCCCAGGAGCTAGGACACAGGGAATGAACCAATCAGATTATCAACTTCAGGCCACATTTGCCCCTCTCCCCCAATCCTTTTTAATTGGGCAAAGTATTTATCTTAAAATATAGCATGTATGGGGTGCCTGAATGGCTCCGTTGGTTAAGCGTCTGACTCTTGATTTTAGCTCAGGTCATGATCTCACGGTTAGTGAGTTTGAGCCCCGCATTGGGCTCTGCTCTAATGGCACAGAGCCTGCTTGGGATTCTCCCTCTCCCTCTCTGTCTCTGCCCCTCCTGTGCTCTCTCTCTCTCTCTCTCTCTCAATAAATAAATAAAATAAAAAAAAATCTAGCAAGTATGATACAAATCAGACACCTAACAATAATATCTATAAAAAAATCATCAAAGAAATCAGTATTTCTGTCCAGCGTTAACGGAGGATTAACATAGCTCCTTTTCCTAAGAGTTCTTTTTCTTTAAACTAGGCAGCAGTAACCAAGGATAAAACAACCATGACCACAACAGTGGTGTTAAAGGTTAAACAACCTTCTACTGCCCTTGTTTATGTTTTATCATCAGGTGAGCCTTCCTTCCCTTCAAAGGCCTGTACAAATGGCTGGCGACTTTCAATCATCAAATCAAAGCCCTTTGTCGCAATCATTTCTTTGGTGTAATGCAAGATATGCTGTGAGTAATTTGATCGGCTCCGTCATTTCCATAATTAGAACAAGAGCAGTCTTCGTGAAGTATGTGCTCATACCATGCTGTGAAGTCACACAGAAGTGAGCGCACAAAGCCCTTAAGTTGTATGGACCTAACATAGCAGCTATTTTTAGAAATAAATTTATTTATTTACTTACTTGTCTGTAGCAGTTTGTCTACCACCCAGCTAGACATCTTTACCTTTCTACTCTCCATTTGGCGTATCTCTTGATGACCAATGAAATGCAAGTCAGAGCGTTTCACTTTAAACACATTATTTCGCTGTGTTTAGATAACACACTGTTATCTATGGGCAGTGAGTGATGGTAGAGACAGAATAGGATATGTAGCCAACCTGTATATAACCTTGGGCAAGGCCAATAAATCCTGTGAGTCTCCGTTTGTTCATCTGTGAAATGGGGGATAAAATATATGTAAAGTGCCTGGCAGTTGATAGACATTGGCTGTGATTTATTATCCATTTGGAGCTGTATGAGCTTGCGTTTATCGTTTGTTACTTTGAAAATCTTCATGGCTGTTTCATGGGCAGTTCCCAGACAATTGTTAAGTTCCTCTAAAGACAACTCTCATTTATTTTGCATCACTTCCTAGGTCTTTTGTTAATAGACAGAGGTCTGGCTCACTGGATTCTTCATCATACAATGCTGTGGTTGACTGCATTTCAGTCTAAATAATTTTCTTCTTTAGACTGAAACCTAGTTACTAGGTTTCTATGTTTGAAGACCCCTAAGCTTAGTTACAGGAGGCCGAAACAGAAAAAGCAGCTCTGGGAGATCCCTTTATTTCCTACATCATTCCTATCCCCTTCTAGCTGAGAAAGCGGAGTTTAACCAGTCCTTCCTGTTGTTCCCACCTCCGTATCTTAGCTCTAAGATCTAGGCCATCTTGGGCAAGCGGACAAAGCTTAGTTTTTGTCTGAAAGGGGGGTGTCCCTTGCTGGGTGTATCTTGCTCAGAGCATTCTAATTTATTTATGGGACTAAAGAGTTGGGTGAAGGGGGTGGAGGGTAGTCTGAAGGCACGTATTTTTAATGTGATTCTGGGGCCGAGTAGCGGAGAGCTTCCTGCCCCCAACCGGCCTCTATCCTCCTCATTTACATATTGCTTCCTGGCAGCCAATCACCAATTATTTAGCTTGATTCCCTCCCATTCCTGAGAAAGGCGCACCTGCTTAAAGCTAACATTTTCGTGACAGGTTTAGGAGATTCAAGTTGGAGTTCTGTTAAGGGATGACTGTGTACCCACATATTCTGGTATAGTCTTTTTTCTTAAAGTATTAACTTGTCATTTTAGAGCTAAACTCTTCCTCCCAACTCCCATTTACAAAATAAGGAATAATCACAGCACTCGATGTATTTCACGGACCCAGCAAGTAATATCTGCTGAGAGGAAAAGTGCTTTTATAAATTCTAGTGTTATTTTTGTTTTAGCTGTTTACATATAACAGCTATACACAATTTTCATGTTCTCGATGTTCTGTGCGGTAGTAAAACTCCTGTTCCCAACACATCTTGATGGCAGTTGCCCAGAAGATCCCTGTTTTGTCTTGTAAGCAGTATCAAGCTTAACAACGGTTCTTTATTTCAATATGGGCTTCTGATGTTTTAAGTTCAGAAAATAGTCTCTGTGCTAATTCTCTAGTCATATGAGGAGTCAAATGAGGAGGCTCATTTCTGATGATTGCTTAATCTTCATCCCCCGGAGAATCTTTGCACCAGAAGAAAAAGTCAAAAGGCATTCCACACCAACTTGTCAGAGCACGTCTCCTTTGCTTTGCTCTTTTTTGCTTTTGCTCTTGAAGTCTTCTGGCATGACTGAAGCCTGGGAAGCAGCATGATTTGAGATGAAAATGCTGTAGTTGTCAGCATTAAATGCTGTAGATGCATTTCTAGCCTCAAAATTATATGGAGATAGAACCTGGTCAGTTCAGGGGTGGCTTGTCCACTTATCGTAGAGTCTCAAGTTTAGATAAATGGCACCATTTCACACTGTATTGTATCAGATTTTAGGAGAAACATTTCCTTCAGGGTAGAACTTGCCTTCAAACCTATAAACAGCTCACTGTGCAATAATAATGGGAGAAGACATTTTGCTAAAACACGAGCAACTGAGCCTCGTGTTTTCGAAAAGTAATTAGAAAATCCTCTCCTTTTTCTTTTTATCCTAGTAGATCAAATTTCTGACTGAAAGGAATTGAAAGTTTTGTTTTGCTTTGTTTTACATGCAACTCCCACCAGGAGTTACCAAGTGGAATTTATTCTTTATGTGAGAAGGATAAAGTCACGAGACGAACAGTGAGGGGGCAGAGAGAGGTTTTGAACATATTAGAATATTGAACCCCCAAAACTCAGTTTTTAACATGTTTCAGCAGACCGACTATATGAACAAGAGGTGGTACAACATGGTGGTTAAGAGCACAGACTAGGTTTGTAGTTTGACCCACTTACTGGCTGTGTGACAGCAGGTAAGGTATTTAATCCCTCTGTGCCTCAGTTTCTTTACCTGTAGAATGAGGATAACAGTACCGCCACTACCAATACCTACCTCAGAGGGCTGTTGCAGTGATTAATGACTTAATATTTATAAAGTGCTTAGAATTGTACCTTGGCACATAGGATGTGTAGGCTGCCACTATCACCACAGATGTAGGACTCTTTATTATAAAGACTGAAAGATGGCTTTTCTGTAATTATGCTGGAAGATCCTTTAGGTCCCAGCTTCCTATATTATGGTTTTAAATTTATACCAGCATTTCTTCTGTTTTAGTGAATGAAGGCCCAATTCCACCTGAAAACCTCAATTCTAACCATTACCTAAAAGCCTGAATTGGTAAGTTACGCACTATATCAGGAAAGTATTTTCCAAGACTCACTTGATGATTAAAGTTAACTGATAAACAAATTGGAGAACAAACAGGTATATTCAATCGTTAAAATACAGTATTTTTTGGATCATGGTAAGAGTGTGTTGTAATTATATACATGCCAGCTTGTAATTCTCAGTGTGTGTGATTATTTGATCGGTCCGTGTCTTCCGAATTAGACTTTAAACTCCACGAGGAAAGGTACTGTGTTTTGCTTACCATTAAATTTTAGCAACCAGTGTCTGATGTATAGTAGGCATTCAAAAGTAGTTGTCAAATGTATGAATGAATGAATGAATGAATGCATGGCTTGGTAATTACCAAATGATACTTTGAAAGCCATTGTGTTTATGTAATTGACTCCTAAGAAATTCACATGTAGTTACTAGGGTTATTCATACTGTTAGTGTTTCTAATAAGAAAATAGAAGGCTGACAGAGAAAGTAAAGTACAGAGAAATTCATTAATTCAGCAAAGAGGTGGGCTTGAGGATGAGCTTCCAGTCTTCTGAGTCCCAGTGTGGGTATCTTTCCACTAAGATGAAAAGGAGAATCAAGAAATGCCACCTTCTTTCCCTCTTCAATCTTTTTCTTACTTCTCCCCTCTAATCATTCCATGACTTGCGTTCTATAGATGCGGAAGGAAGAAAGGAGAAAACCTTGAGACGTTTGGTTAGTACTCTCCTTCTGGAAGGAAAGTAGACATCAAAGTACAGAATTGCTACATACCTATGACGCACAGCCCTGTCTCTTAGGGCCCAAGTCCTTGTGACAGTTTCTGACATTCTGATAAAGTTAGAGTATGCTGCTGGCCCCCAGGCAGGTGGCTCCAACATCAAAGGGTTGGTATCAGCAGTGACAATTTAAAATGAATGTGCCATTTTCCTAAAAAATTACCATGTAGGCAAATGTATAACTTTTTATTTAGCTCCTGAAAATACTGTACATAGAAAGACATTCTTAACCATCTGGAAACTATTTTGAGGAAATTAAAGTTTAGGAGCTCAACTATATCAGTGATTCCCTCTTGCCTTTATTATTATTATTATTTCCCTGTTGCCTTGCCCTTAAATCAGGTCTTAAAACTTGTTTCCTATAAAATAGCTTCCAACAAATTTGTAAGTCAAACTCTTTGCCCTTTCTCCTCTTTGACTTTCAGACATTCTTCTGGTTTTGTTCCAAGTTACGTGTATGTATCATAGACATAAATGTTCTTTCTTTTTTCTTTTCTTTTCTTTTTTTTTTTTTTTTTTTTTTGTATTCTTAGCACATGTGGAGATGATTTAGTTTCTGAAAGAAAATTCTTTGGACACCTACTTTTTACAAAATCCAAATCCCGTGGAATCAGAGTGAGGTTTTTCTGTCTCAAAGTGTAAACCAGAAGCATAATCAAACAAAATTTTTAAAACATCAAATTAGGCCATTAGAGCAATGTTCTCTATCACTAAGATGAGAATTTAATGTTAGACAACTTACAGTCATTACTATTACTCCATGCACAACTCTACCCAGTTTGGTTATGTCACATGGAGATGTGATTATCTGTTGGACCTGTTGGCTCTCTGGTTTCAGTTCAGCCTCTGTGCTGGATTAAGTTTCCATGAAACCATGATTAACTAAAATGCTTCAGGAATGATGACTTGTGTTTCACTTAATTTTTTTGGTTAGCTGAAGTTTAACCAGAAAATGTTTGGCTTTAATCCTTGCTTAAAAACGTTCTAAAATCATTTCATTTTCTTGCACCAAAAGGATAGCACAGTGGAAGAGTCTGTCATTGGTAGTTAAAAATATTACAAGTCCCATGGGGTCATTTTCTGATTATTAGAAAATGTTCCAGATGGAGGGAGACCTGAGAGGCTGAAGTGAACATGGAAATTAGTTAAAAACTAGACCCCTGGGGTCAAATAGCTGGTTACCTCTATTTTTAAAGAATGGACAATAAACTACTATTTGTTGAGCACCTTCTATTTATTTGCCAGGCCTTAGACTCTCCACTTCAGGAGCCCAGTTATGGTGGAGGAGAAAGGAATATACTTACCAATAATGACTGCACAATGTGATAAGTGCTTAAGAAAGTATGCAGCAAGTGCTGTTGTAGCACAGAGCAGGGAACTACTGATGGCCCGAGGAAGTCAAAGACCTCATCATGGGGCAGATGACGGTCTGGGTCTTGACACATGCTTAGGAGTTAAGTGAAGAGGAGGTGGGGCATCCTTGGCCAAGGGAGCAGACTTTGAAATAGACAGAGATGTAAATGAGAAGTATCTGTCTAGGGACTGGTGTGTATGCCTGTGTGTCAGGGCAGGGAGATGAGTCTGCACAGCAGGCTGGGGGAGACTATAAAGGGCCATTTATAGAATTCAAGTGCTATTTTATAAGTAACATATAATAGTGGAGTTAAACAATCTGATTTGTGTTTTAGAAAGTTACCCTGGCAATGGTGGGAAAGAGCATTAGAAGGAGGAAGAGACTATTTTGATGAACTCGTTACTATTTCTAAAAAATCTTTTACTGTTTTACTGACCTGAATTATAGTTTGAAACATTATTTTACCTTTAAGTAGGAAAACATTTCTCCTTTCTTCTCTCATTTAGGTTCTCATAATATTCTCTCATAATATTATTCTCTCATAATATTATTATGATCTTCCCTTTGAATATTGAGAAACTGAGGCACGATGGCCATGTCACTTCCTCAAGGTTCTGAATGGAATCCATTGAGAAATTGACTCAAAGCCAGGTCTCAAAGTTTTTTCCAGCAATTGCTAGACCACACTCCCCACTATTACAGCATATTTATGATATAATTAACTTTCGGAAAGCCATATGGCTTTTGTTACAAAGACTAAAGGAATGTGCTTTTCATAACGAATGGCATATGGCCTCCAATAGCTCTTTGCTTGCATGTTTTAACAAAATGAACATGTACATAAATTAGATGCCTCAGGTCAGTTAGCAAACTGAGGTTGATTTTCTCCTGCTCTCCCTAATTACAATTGCATTTCTAACAAATATGAAGGAGTTTTTTTGGCAGCCTGTGGGTGTAAACATGCATAGTGTGGCTCAGATAATCCTTTTCTCCGATGGCATTGCCCCTTTAAAGAGTCAGCATTTGTCTCTTAGTCACGGTGGAGTGTGCAGAAATAGGCGCATTTCTGATGAAGCTGCATGCTTTTAGAAGAGTGGGAAAACTAGTTGACTTGAATGATACAGTAGGCAGAAGGAACAGCCGAATGAGAACCACTGAGCTGAAAGTTGACATTTCCCTTTCGCCATTTTAAGTGACGCAGGGTTGATAGATACATGATAGATGCTCACGTGCCGAACTAATTTAATAGCAGTTAATCGCGAGTGCTCACACTTAATCTCCCCGATATTTAGAAGCCTTTCTATTTTAAGTAACATGCCTTAAAGTTCTGCCCTCTTAGTTCACACTGTGTCTCATCCTATTGTTGATTTAGCAGGTTTTCTGGTAGAGTCTGAGAATGAGCTCCTTGCAACTTTCACATTATCGTATTACAGTATTCGCCACTGATTATTTGTACTCAAGGTCAATGACATTATCTCATTGGAATTCCCTGGACTCTGAATTCATAAGATAGTCCAAAATGCTCTTGTCTGTAATGGAAAAATACAGCACAATTACTGTAAGTCAGTCGGTTCATAAAGGATCTGCGTTTTAAATGTAGCTACTAATCCTGTTGGCAAATCGCTTACTTTTTTTTTTTTTTAGTGCTTGTGTTTATATTATAGTAATAATTCAATTTTTTGTTAATTAAGTGGAAGTATATCAGCAATAAAAGGAAATTTAAAATAAAAACATTTCTTAAGGAACTAAAGTAAATAAGTAAAAATACATTTTAATTAATGTTAAAATATTTAAACCCTTTTATTCAAAACCTTAATTTCCTAAGAGCAAAACCCACATAATTTAAGATAATTTATTCATGAAGAATAAAACAAATATGTTAAATAATAAATTGAACTTTAGGTCTGTCTTTTTCCCATCTAAAATGACTCCCTCAAATCTTGTTCATACAAAAGGAAAGAGTTTTTAACTTGTGTTCTAATTCCTCTTATATTTACTATAATATGTATTCCTTTTTTGGACAAGTTATAGCTTCTCCTTTCATAAAATAATATCTTCCATTATGTTATAATTACAAACTGTGGACTCATAGGATCAATGAATCATAGGGCTGGATAGAATGAGCCTTCAGCAATCATCCCTGCCCCCAGGACATCTCTAAACCATGAATTGAATAACAAGGTGAGTAAGAGACACCTCTAGCCAGAAATATGGCTTTAGCTAGATGAAGAAAAAAGGTAAACCGGGGAACTCTTTTCCTCTTTAGCAAAAATACTTCTTCCTTCCTTTTTTTTTTCCCAAAGTGTACTCACCCCGAGCTGATACAATTAGGCTAATAATCCCACGAAAAAACTTGTTGTGTGTGAAAGTGTGGAATCATTTAGACTTACTTCTTATTTGAGAATTGAATACTAGGATCTGTAAGACTCCAGACAGTGATGTTTGAGAATGAACGATTCTGCCCCTATCTGTTTAACCATCATTTATTGCATGACTGCAAAATATAAACAACAGTATGAGGGTACAAGATTTGTAAACAAATTATTGCTGCATAATCTATAGAAAGCTGAAAAAAAACAATTTGGAAGAGAAACATAACACAAGTCAGTTGGAGGTTGGAAGAAAATGTTCTTAACTGCCACGATTCACTCCTGTTAAGGCCACGCCCATCTTGCTTAGAGGCTCGGTAGCAGGTGGAGATAGTTGTATTAGAGAACATGCTTCCAGACACTGAGCAGTATGGCTGTCTGTGTAGAGAAGTTTAGGACCGACCAAACATGGACACAAAACAAGAGACCTGGTGTCTCTTTTGCTCAGGCCCATGGTGCTGGAAGGAGGGGCAAATGTCACAGTCTTCCTACTGCCAAGAAGCTCCGTAGCCTCCAATGCGATCAGAAGTGGCATGGTCAACAGTACAAGAAAGCCCATTTGGGCACAGCCCTGAAGGCCAACCATTTTGGAGGTGCTCCCCATGCAAAGGGAATTGTGCTGCAAGAAGTGGGGGTTGAAACCAAACACCAAATACTGCCATCAGGAAGTATGTCAGGGTCCAGCTGATCAAGAATGGCAAAAACACAATCACAGCCTTTCTACACTATGATGGTTGTTTGAATTTTATTGAGGAAAGCAATGAAGTTCTGGTTGCTAGATTTGGTCACAAAGGTCGTGCTGTCGGTGACATTCCTGGAGTTTGCTTTAAGGTTGTCAAAGTAGCCAGTGTGCCTCTTTTGGCTTTATACAAAGGCAAGAAGTAAAGACTAAGATTATAAGTTTTGATGGTGAATATATGACTGTAATAAATTACCATATGCCAAAAAAAGAGAGACCTGGCTCACTAGAATTATTTTGAATACTTGGGTTAATTTGAATTTTATAGTCTAAAAAGAGTATGATTTGCAAAGACATAAACAACTTGTTTCTCCAGATTTTCAAATCCTGTGCCAAATTACTTAAACAAACAAATAAGGTTGTAATATAGATAGGGGAAATGGCAAGACCAATCACGGCTGGCTTCAAAGGAAAATGGATCCTGTCCCTTGAAGATTTATTTTGTTCTGTTGAGTACCGTATTGGGTCTGAATGTATTAAGGTGGCCTTAGTATGAATTTTTTGAATGTTAGACATGCAGAGAGCTGAGCTCAAGTTGGGAAGAGAGAGGAAAAGAGAGGGAGAGGAGGAAAGTAGCCAAGGAAGCAGTTGTGATGCTGGATAACTACAGAGGGTGAGGGCAGTGAGGGAAAATTCCCAGGTATCGGGGTGACTGAAGAATCCTTAGGAGCAAGAATGTTTTATATGTGATGAGAATGTTTGCGTTTCTGCAGTTGTAAATGATTCCAACTCGTCAGCCTTTAGTAAAGTCTGTCATAAGTGTTTGTGCTTTGTGGGCTTCTTTTTGTTTTCAGATTGAAAATTATGGGAAAGGCCTCATTCCATGTGATGTGGGATAGGGTGAGCACAAGCAGGAAGAGCCATCACATGAACAAATTAAGCAGAAGCAGGCATTCAGAGGCAAGGAAGCCCTGAAAACATACCAACAACAGCTTCCTCCTCCCCGCCCCCCCCCCCGCCCCCAAATGTGTAGAACTTTTGGAGAGGACTTTGGTCTTCTACAACCCATGGGATGTTTGAATCAAGGAGGAAGTAGATTCCAGCTGGTATTTGGGTTACATCAATATGGCCTGAAATGATTATAATTAACTAAGGGAGGAAGTAGAGGTGAAAAAATTTGATTTCTTGGGCTTCACTTTCTATTGTAGTCTTAATTATCGGTAGCACGTGATGCTGTTGGCATTTTCTTCTACAAACGTACCAGTCTTTAGCATTTATTTTGATTTTTCAAGTCAAGTTCAAGCTAGTCAGTTATGCATCTGGTAAACCAAAAGATATTGCTGAAATCTGTGGCAACCGTTTTGAAACTATTTTGTGCATTTGCATTTATTGGAAGTGTAATTATAGGCTGTCTTGCTTTGTAGCATTCCAAATGGCGTGCAGGGGAATTTGTTTGTATGTGGAAATATTTATACGAAGTAGTGCTGTATGTGGCTTGAAGACTGGCATCTACATGTTTGAAGATGCCCACATTTTTTTG
Organism: Felis catus; assembly: GCF_018350175.1. NCBI lineage: Eukaryota > Metazoa > Chordata > Mammalia > Carnivora > Felidae > Felis > Felis catus. The sequence continues at coordinate 73,685,478 of NC_058374.1, forward strand.
GCTTATCATCACTAGTAAATAATGGCCATGGGCCATAGTGAAAAAGTATCAATGACCCATTGCTTGAACTTCCTTTGAAAAGGGCAAATTTCTGTTTTCTCCAACAGAGATCCATGGGGGATGGGGGGGGGGGAAGTTACAGAGAGGGAGGGAGGCAAACCGTAAGAGACTTAAATACTGAGAACAAACTGAGGGTTGATGGGAGGTGGGGGAGACAGGAAAGTGGGTGATGGGCTTTGATGGGAAAATGGGTGATAGGTGATGGGCTTTGAGGAGGGCACCTGTTGGGGAGAGCACTGGGTGTTGTATGGAAACCAATCTGACAATAAATTACATTAAAAAAAATAAAAATAAATTAAAAAATAAAATAAAAGGGAAAATTTCGCAACTGTCTAAAATGAAGATGAATCTAAAGCTTAACTTGTTTATGTTAAGTTAAAGTTGTTGTTTATGTACTTCCATTATGCTACATTGTTAGAAAAATTGCACATAATTGGAAGAGAGAGAGAAAAAAAGATGGGCAAAGAAAAGCAGAGATGTTGTAAGATAATGGCATGGATAACATGCTTAATTCTTTGTTGGGGAAGTCTCTCATACCCTATTTTTAACAGATATGCCTTGCTCTGCCATATCTTGATATTCTAATAGGGTCTTAAGGGAAAATGTATTTGATGGAGCAACTCCTATAAGGTATATCTCACCATTTGAGAACCTTCCAGAAAAAACTGAAGTGTATAAGCAGAACAAGTGCCTTGACTGCTTATCTACATTTAGCCATAACTATGCTATTCTAATGGTTATGGGAAAGGATAAGGGCCAAGTTCTTGTCTGACTTTGAATCTAGTCGAGTCCTTACATGCTATGAAGCTTCAGGGCAAAGCTTAATTTTCCCAAGACTCATAGAACCTACTGTTTAGTGATACAAAATTATATTTCTGCTTAAAAAAAAACACAGTTGAACTGATTTCATAAAAATCTAAAATTGAAGCCAAATATTAGGTGATTTTAATCCAAACAAATATAACTCATAAAAACTTAAGAATTGTTGTATTAAATTTGGAAACTATATCTTTTGTTACTTTTCAAGGTGAGTCTGGGGACTGTTTAGACCACATAAAGTCACCTTGTTCCAGGCTTTGGAGACCACCTCACTGTGTTGCTTACAAAATCCTAAGTATGTTCTCAAAAATCTGTTCTCATCTCATGTTATCCAACCTTTATTATTAGAAGGGTGCGTGCGTGCGTGTGTGTGTGTGTGTAGAAAACTATTTTATACTTCCCCTTATTGAACTTCATCTTCCTAAATTGGACCTCTTTCCTGTAAGCATTTGGGGGCATCCTCATTTCTTCCAACTTATTATTTAATTCTTCCCAGACTGTTGACATTCACAAAATAGCAAGAATACCATGTACAAATGTAATCATTGATGAAATGGTGATGTGGGTAGGATAAGTAAATCCTATAGCATGGCACTGGTGCCCTCCCTCTAGGGCAATATGGGTTGGTTAATCATCACTCTATGGGCACAGTTGTTCAGCCAGTTTAAAAATTATTTATTCAAGAAATATTTATTGAGTGCTCCCTGTGAGCCAGGTTTTATGCTCGGTGTTGGAAACGATGAATGATACTGTTCCTGACCTTCAAGCACCTCAACAGCACAAAAGGCACGGGAATGAAGAGTTGGTATGAAGTGGGATAGTGTCAGAGGTATACATTAGGTATACATAAGAGACTAAGACCCTGCCTAGTATTGTCTGAAAGAATAAACTAAAGAGTAAATTGTGGCCACTGTGGAAAACAGTATGGAGGTTCCTTGAACAATTAAAAATAGAAATACCATGTGATCCAATAATCCAACTACTAAGTATTTACCCAAAGAAAATGAAAATACTAACTTGAAAAGATATATGCACCTCTGTGTTTATTGCAGTATTATTTACAATAGTCAAGATATGGAAGTAACCTAAGGGTTCACTGACAGATGAATGAATAAAGAAGTTGTGATACACACACACACACACACTAAAATGAAATATTATACAATGGAATAATATATATTATTGCAATGAAATATATATGAAGTGTATATATATAAACAGTGATGTCAATCAAACATCACTGTTTATATATATACACTTCATATATATATCATTGCAATAATATATTTTATATTTATGTATATATATAGGAATATTACACTGCCATAAAGAAGGATGGGGTCTTGCCATTTGTGACAGCATGGATGGATCTAAGGGGTATTATACTAAGTGAAATAAGTCAGAATGAGAAGGACAGATACCATATGATTTCACTCATATGTGGAATATAAAAAACAAAACAAATGAATAAACAAACAAAAACAGAATTAGACTTATAAATATAGAGAAAAAACTGATGGTTGCTAGAGGGAAGGGGGAGGATGGGTGAAATGGTTGAAGGGGAGTGGGAGATACAGCCTTCTAGGTATGGAGTGAATAAATCATGGGAATAAAAGGTACAGCATAGAGAAATTAGTCAGTGGTATTGCGATAGTGTTGTATGGTGACAGATGGTAGCTACACTCGTGGTGGGCTCAACATAACGTATAGAAATGTTGTATCACTATGTTGTACATCTGAATGTAACATTGTGTATCAACTATATACCACAAGAAATTAAAAAAAGAATAAACTGGGGAGAGTAAGAACTTTCTGTATTTGTTCAAAATGTATTCCATTTATTGTATAAATTTTAGAAATACTTAATCACATTACCAAGGAAATCCTATCAGAATGTTGACTGTAATTGCATTGAACCTTTAATTTTATAAATTCAATATTCTTACCTAGAACTATGATACAGCTCTCACTTAATTCCCATGTATTTTAAAATGATGAGTTTTAGGTATATTGTTTTTTGTTGGTCCTGAGAATAGAACTTTTTTCATACTTTATAAATGCTTTTTTTGTGTGTTTCCAAGAAATCTGTGGGTCTTGACTACTTTATACCCGTTTTTCAGTTGGATTCTATCAAGACTGATTTCTAAATCAAAGTCTTTAAGTGCGGATAATGATAATTTAATCCTTTTTAAAGAATGTCCTAGTTGTGTATTTCATCACACTCCAGATCTTTTAAAATATTGTAATATAAACACTTGCCATTAGTCACATTCGCTTGCATTTCAAACACCTACGTATGGTCCAGCTTCCCAGGATACTTAAGCAGACTTAAATTTCAGCAGGAAGTAGAGATAGGCAGTTTTGTACCTCACATCCCATGGAAATGCAGCTTTCTTCTTTTCCAAGATGTGCTTACTGCTTAGTGATATCACAGATGTTATTGACATTTTACTTTTTTTTTAAATATAAGACACATAATTGGAAAATTTAAAAATTATTGAAACTAAGAATAGATATAAGAGTGAGAAAATATGGAGTGTAAAAATATGGAGAAACTCTTTCATGAGACCAGTTTATGATGGAGGTGATGTAATTCACAAATGCTTCATCAGGGATACATATGGATGTTAGCAGAGTTATGTAATCTTGATCAACAGACATGACACGTGGTTCTGTCCTTTCATACGTTCTTTTCCATCTATGCCCCTATTTCCTGAAATAGGACTCACTGTAATGGCAGTAGCAGGCATCCTTATTTTAGTTTTTCAAACATGGAGGGATATGTACATATTTACATTTTAGAAAGGTCACACTGATGGCATGGTGAAGGATGAATAGAGCTAGACAGAACTGACAAGAGTCTGTCTGGTTAGGGACTGAAGTAATATTGTAAAATAAGAAGTAGAGCAGATCTCTGAGGTGTGAGGAGGTAGAATCAGTGTTTCTGACTGGGTGACTACGAGGCCTGTGATACTAATATTGGGACCAGAAGAAGAGAAGCAGGTATGGGAGAGGAGATAGTGGGTTCAGCTGTGCACCCTTTGGGTTTGAGATGCCTGTGTGATACCAAGTAGCGATGGTAGCAAACTGAAACTTTGTAACCATTAAACAGTACACCCCCCCCCCCCCGCATTTTCCCTTACCCCGAACCCCTGGAAACCACCATTTTATTTTCTGTCTCCATGAATTTGACTACTCTAAGCACCTCATATAAGTGAATCATACAATATTTGGCACTTTCTGTCTGGCTTATCGCAATAGGCATAATGTCTTCAGGGCTTATCCATGCTCTAGCATATTAAAGAATTCCCTTCCTTTTAAAGGTTGAATAATATTCTGTTGTATGTATTTGCCACATTTGGTTATCCATTCATCTGTCAGTGGCTACTTGGATTGCTTCCACCTTTTGGCTATTGTGAATAATGCTACTGTAAACATTGGTGTACAAATATCTGTTCTGGATCTTTGCTTTCAATTCTTCTGGGTCTATACCCAGAAGCAGAAGTGTTGGATTATATAACAATTCTATGTTTAATTTCTTGAGGAACTGCCATGCTGTTTTCCACAAGAACTGTACCATTTTACTTTCCGCCAGCAATGCGTAAGTATTCCAATTTCTTCACATTCTCAGTGACACTTGTTATTTTCTGTTATTTATTTATTTGTTTATTTATTTATTTATTTATTTATTTAATAGCCATCCTAAGGGGTGTGAAGTGGTACCTCATTATGATTTTGATTTGCATTTGCCTAATGATTAGTGATGTTGAGCATCTTGCCATGTGTCTGTTGGCCACTTGTATATCTTCTTTGGAGAAATGTCTATCTGAGTCCTTTGCCCATTTTTAAAACATGGTTATTTATTTTGAGAGAGAGAGAGAGCGAGAGAGAGAGAGAGCGCGCGCACATGGGAGGGGGCAGAGAGAGAGAATCCCAAGCGGGTTCCACGCTACCAGCACAGAGTCTGATGTGGGGGCTTGATCCCATGGACCATGAGATCACGACCTAAGCTGAAATTGAGTGTGATGACTGAGTCACCCAGGTACCCCTGCCCATTTTTTAATAAGGTTGTTTTTGTTGTTGTTGTTGTTGTTGTTACTGAATAGTAAAGAAGATTTACAGTCCCTAAGGAGAGGGATCAAATTCTGGTCATTCACAGAATTTTGATTTCCATTATTTGCAACAAACAACCTTATTCCTTTAGAAAACAGCATATGAAAAGTTGAATTAAAATATGATTAAGTGGAACTCATTTTAGGTACATTTGGCAAAGATCTAATATTTCTAGCTATCTTTGCCTAGCCAGATGCTTGAGATAATTTTTCCACAAAATGAATCAATGCGTATATCTGTTTTGTCCACATTCATAACTATTTCTGAACTCACTCAGAAGTTCTAAGAACTACTGCAGACTCTCGTCTTGTCTACAAAAATACCAGGTAAATATATACAAATGACAGTGTTTTTCCATTTTCAGGATATATTTGGCATTAAATTCAAGACAAAAGAAGACACAGACTTTAGCTTGTGGTTTGAGTCCCCCAACCCTCACGAAGGTGTTTGTTGCCATTGCTCTATGCACATCTGAATCTGTTTATAATTTGAGAATAGAGGTGAGAAAGAATGTTGTTTTTCTATTTTGTGACATTTTTGTGGTGGTGTAGATATTTTTATTAAATCCAGCCATGAAATTTCCTTTTTCTGAAGAGATAACACATGAAGTATTTTAAGAGTAAACTATTTAACTACGCTTATATGCGCTAAATAAATCTGCACTCAATTGTTTGTAATTGGTTTAGCTGGCTGATTTGTGGGCAATAAATTTTAATAGATTTCTATGATATTCAGCTATTTCTACATCAACAAAAGGAACCATATTATTTTAAGATGCCCCAGAGTATAAAGTAGTGTTTATAGAGGCACTCAGTAAAATGCTGCTTTGTAAATGTCCTAAAATCATTTTCATATGTTATCATTTATTTATTCCCAAGCAGATTGTAAGCAACTCAAAGGAGCTGTTTTTAATCCCATTTTATTGCATAATATAATGGTCTTTGTACAGTGATAGCTAAATAAATGTTGCTGACTGATTGATCTGGCACTAACTGAAACTCTTTTATTGGCTATTCAAAAGTTGTTTTAAATTTGGGGTGGAAGGAAAAGAGACTTTGAAATGTATAGTATTTCTGTTAGATAACTAATGCTTTAATGCTTTCTGAGGATTTCAAATATAATGGGTGAGTAGACCCATGGGTTCTATGTTGTAAGCATTCCGAATTGCTCTTTGGCCATATCCTATCCAGTTTTATTTACCATAACATTAATGAAATCAACATTCATCAGCCTGTGGCAGACAATTCTATTTTTAAAATTCACTTGCTCTTCTTATGCTATACTCTGAGTTTTTCTTAGTGGTATCTGCAGTTTTGTCCCTGCCACGGCACTTGGTTAGAGCTGGGAAAATCTTCAGTCTAATAAGGTTGGGAGATCACTTTTCTCACCTCTTATAACTTGGAGAGAACCAGCTGTTTCTGTACCAACAAAGTGAGATATGTATTTTTAATTCTCTGGAAACTACACTTTCCAATATGGTAGCCACATGTTACAGCTTAGTACTCAAAATGTGGCTAATCCAAATTGAGATATGCTATAAGTGTAACATACACAATGGATTTCAAAGACAGCGCCGAAAGGGAAAACATCTTCATTTTTAAGATACTTATTCCAGGTTGAAATGACATTATTTTGCATATATTGGGTTAAATAAAATATATTATTAATCTCTCACTTCTTTCCCCTTTGTTTTAATGTAGCTGTTAGAAAATTTAAAGTTATGTATGTGGCTCAGATTAAATTTCTGTTGGACAGGACTGCTCTAAAGCAGGATTTCTCAACTCCACCGGTGTTGATATGGGTCAAGTAACTTTGTTGTAAGGAGCTGTTCTTTGCATTGTAGGATGTTTAGCAGCATGTCTGGCCTCTACTCACTAAATGCCAGTAAACTCCTCCCTCTTCAGCTATGACAACCAAAAGCGTTTCCAGACATTTTTCCAAATATCCCCTGGGGGGCAAGGTCGACACAGGTTGAGAACCATCCTTGAGCGTGTAAAATAGCGATTGTAGTGGCATTCCCTAGAATGTTGCTTTGTACACGTTCTAAGATTCTTTAGTAGGTTTAAAGATTATTTTATCCAGTACATCACACACAATTTATGGGACCTATTTTTAACCTCACTTTGATGCATAATATATAGTGTTCTGTGCACAGGGGGAAGTCAATAATTGATCTTGATTTTTTCAACTTTTTCAGTCCTAATTTTCACCACCCCCAACTTTTCTAGGCAGTTAGTTCACAAAGTAGAAGGGGCTGTTGGTCATACATTAGTCCTTTCAAATCTTGGCATTTAGTGACTGCTGTCAACAGTGCTGTTTTCAGATCCATGAGCAGAGTGCTATGAGTCAATTAATCAGACCAGACTTATCGCAGGGACAAAGCCCGCATCACCATCGGTATACGAACTGTCTGGGGAAGCGTTGAAGACCAGCCGGGACCCCTGAAAGAGCCCAAAGATACTATAATAGAAGCTCGCTAATTTTAGAAGAAATGATATTCATTTTGGTCACAGCTGTTGGCATTCCAAGTGGTTCTTGTTCTGTCTGTTGAAATGAGGAGGCTGTGTTAGAGGTTTGGTTCAGTCTGAGGATTTGGTGACATCATTTAGAGAATCATTTAGGCTGTCAGTGAATATGTTTTGTGTATAGTGAATAACTATTTAAAACTGGTTTATGAGGAAAGGGATGGGATTCCAAAAGCTCACTGGGGGTTGGTTCTAGAAAAAAGTGCCTCATTTATGAGAGGATTTTCTTAAATTGAAGTGGGGACATTGTTTTGCTGAAGAACATCCAATGTCACTGGCCACTTGTATATAGAAATCTGGGGGCCACGGCAAGATTTGTTGGCCACATAGCTTTATCTCTGACTCTTTCCTTTCTTCCTCATGTTTCAAGCATTTGAGTGACCTCCTACCAATTTATATGGTCACGGTGATGGCATTGTCTTTTGAATACCGTGGTTGTGATATATTTGTAACTTAAGAAAGCCCCTCCATCCAGTGCCACAAACTTTGTAAATCTCACATGGCTTTTTGCAGGGGGCCCTAGCAATTCTGTCTCACATTGGTTAGTGGGTCAGTTTCTGGCTCATATTGTGGCTTATTTCCTGATATGCTGAGAAGCCACTCTGAATGTGATCATGGCCTATTTATCACAGTCAAATCTATGGGTAACTCTGGTTGAACTCAGTTAAATTTAGCCCATATTTTACAAAAGAGAAATTTTCAGGGTGCCTAGATGGCTCAGTCGGTTACACGTCTGACTTTTGGTTTTGGCTCAGGTCATAATCTCATGGTCGAGCCTCACATCGGGGCTGTGCTGACAGCACAGAGCCTGCTTGGGATTTTCTCCCTCTCCCTCTCTCTCTGCCCCCCTCCCCCCACTGTTTGTTCTCTCTCTCAAAATAAATAAGTAAATTAAAAAAATTTTTTTTAAAAAAGAGAAATTTTCTATTCCCTGAAAGGCTAGATTCCTTGGCTCCTTGATCTTTCTTCTAAACTATGTGCTAATTTCCTTAAGGCCAATATTTATTACCAGGGTTTTAAGCATAGCTAATTCACTATTGACCCCTGACGTATATACTTTGTTACCGAGTGGAGAAAAGTGTTCAGGAAAAACTCTACCCAGAAGACAGCCTTTTTCACTTAGAATTTAAAAGTTGGAGAGCTTCAAATCAGGCTGCACGTAACAGTTAGTTGTTCTTTTGATTATGACCTTAAATTATTAGTGTACTTATTTCTGCCAATAGACCCAGAGTGCAGTAAGTGAAGGAACCATGTCTTCGCTCAAAAATGTTTGCAGTAAGCACTTTAATGTATCAGAAGGCAGTAAGTTTTTCACCGTATTGGAAAAGCAAGGAAGCCAGATACAACATGGCTTCACATGATTTCACTTTCTGGACTTGTTGACGATAAACCATGTTGCTATCACCCAGACCTGGCTTTTAACAAATATGAAACACAAAAGAGCAAGCCGTGTCCACTTGCCCTGCTAGAAGTAATCTAATTAGGGTACTTGAATTTACCTCCTGACTTGGTAGGTCTTCTTCTTTTTTAAAAATAAATCTTGAAATGATGTTTTTAACTTTAGAACAATAAAAAAATCCCACTCATCCCCTGTCCCCTCACCCCAAAACACTGTCATTATTGCTTTTTGAGCTACATGAGGAAAAGACTAATTTAGAAATCATCATTGGAAAACAGTGAGACTGGGAAATTTAATCAAGTAAATTTAGTGTCAGGCATTCTGCAAATGGGCTATGGTCTAAACTTGGACATAAATCAAACGCATTTGGAAGTCACTTATACTTGGCTGCATAAAATACAATTTTGTGTAATTTGAATACTTTGGCCAATATTAATCTGTAACTGGCAATACGATTTTTTAAATAGTAGGGTTTCATCAAAGTCTCAGGGGCCACAAAGTGCTATTTTACTCTGAATTTTAGTGAATTATAGAGTATCCTTTTTTGAGCAAGCAAATAAGCAATAATAGAAATAACCCACCCTATCTGGACCACCCTATTTTGTTTCTACCATTTTACTCAGTCCTCAAATTCCAGAAAGTTGTTTATTAAAAACTTTGCTTGCTCAAAGAGAGATTTATCAAATGTGCCTGCTAAGTACAAGTACATTCAAGTTTTTTGTTTTTTTTGTTTTGTTTTGTTTTGTTTTTTGAGAGAGAGAGAGAGAGAGAGGGCGGGGGGTGGGGGAAGAGAGCACAAGCTGGGCAGAGGGAGAGTGAGAGAGAGAATCTTAAGCAGTTCCACACCCAGTGGAGAGCCCAGTGTGGGGCTCAAACTCAATACCATGAGATCATGACCTGAGTTGAAGTCAAGTGTCAGATGCTTAACCGACTGAGCTACCCAGGCACCCCATTCAAGTTTTTTGAACTCTGATTACCTGAGCTACTTGTTTTGTCTCAAATCCTGTTTTGCATTGTTTTGCTTTATGTTGCAATGAGCCACTTCATAGGTGTATGTTTTATTTTCATTCCACCTCCATGGCTAACCAAGATTATAAAGCACCTGAAGATCAATGCCCAGTAGCTTTGATATAGTTTGTATTCCCTGTGGCACTGAGGAGATCATTGTAAGCACATAGCAGACCGAATAATATTGAATCGCCAATATTAATTTCGTAAAGAAAGGGCTTTTCATTGGTTTTGTTCCTTATTATATCTTTGATGCTTATAACGGTCCCTGACATAGTATAAGTCGCCAGCAAATAGTTTTTGAATGAATGAATGAATTGACCCCAGTGATAATTTATACCAATTAGGTCTTTCTTAAAAATGCAGAGGATAGTTCATACTGGCACTATTGACAAGTGTTACTAGAGTTTTGAGTATTATTCACTGCTTTTTCTCACACTGTTTTAGTGGACTTTTTAGATCAATACTATATAAATTACTTGATAGATACCCCCCCCCACCTCCGCATTTTAATTTTGCATTAGTCTGAACCTGGCCTTAGAATCTTCATTCCAAAGAAATTTGCAATCAAAGAAAACAAGGAAACATCCCCCTGCCCCTAGGACCGTGAGCACTCTCTCAGGCAGAGCTGGAGAAAGGACAACAGGCATCAGCTCAAAGTAAAAGTAATCCCATTTTTCTTGATGTGAGAGTGGGAGATAATTCCCTCTTTAAGCTCCGTTGGGTAAAAGAAAGCTGGTTTAACTTTTTTCCTTATCTGTTGTTTATCTATGTATCTACCTACCTACCTACCTACCTACCTACCTACCTACCTACCATCTATCATCTATCAAGAGAGGGCCAAGGATTGCACTTGCTCACTGTTTGCAGGGACAGCTGTTCAAACCACCTAATATGTATTCAACTTTGTGCATGTCACTCATTATATAATCATAGCAAAATTTATTAAATTCTTACTAAGTATGCTAGCCATTTTGACTTACATGGAAAAAAAAATCTCATGCAACCCTTAAAACAATTCCTGAAGTTGATACTATTTTTTATCACCTCTATTTTGAAGGTAAGGGAACTGAGGCTCCGAGCAGTCAAAGTACAAGGTTCAGAGGCTAATAACACATGAGCATCCTCTCTCCGCCCGCAAAAGCAGCTCCTTACCCTTCGCGGCTTCTCGCTCCCCAAATTCACCTCTCCACGCCTTGTGCCTGCTGAATTCTGCTGAATTCAGGTTGTGCAGATTGTTGTGTTAATCCTCCAATCAGTTTTCTAGGTGTGTAGGATGGTTTAGTCTTTGTCTGGCTGTATTTCATTGATGAGAGACACACAAAAAACTTCCATGCTGTTCTGCCATCTTGGCTCCTCTCTAATAACACATGACCAAAGTGAGATTTCAAACTGGGAGATATGATTCCAGAGTGTGGACTTTTAATACTAGGATAAAATGCCTTAGTGGCACTTATATTATTGTTTTTGCTTTTCTTACTTGATTGTGAGATTCTTTAGGGCATGAAAGGAATCTTGTTCATCTTTGTATTCCTCGCAATACCTTTTGCGTACCAACACCTTGAACATAGTGGATGCCTAGGAAATGTATGAGATGGAAGACAGTGCTTTTAGAGTTGAAACATGGAGACCTATGTGCCGTAGCAATTAACAAATGACCCTGTGTTTTCTCTGAATCTCACTGACTTGGATGCATTTACACATATATTTTTAATTTTTAGCAAATTAAAAAAATATAGAAGTAAGAAGAAAGCTCAAAAATACTATGACTCACTTTTGAGTCATCTTAATTTACCACTTACTTTTTATCTTCTTTTCTTCATAGCAGGTAGTGTGAAAACCAGCTTGGGAATACTGGTAGTTAAGAATGTGGGATTTGTTTGCTTTTGCCTTGGAAAATAGAATCTGCTGCACGTGATTGAGTGAGCTTTGACCTGGGGGTACTCAAAGAGAAGGTAAATTGTGGCTGTTGTTACAGAGGTGGTGAAAATATTCTATGAAAACATTTGGATGAGTTGGACTCAAGAATATTTTTTCCTTCGCTTTGGAGTCAGACAGATGGGAACTGGCCAAGAAGGTTTGTGTAAAGTGGCCTTCTCTAATCTGGGTGTCTGCCAGTGAGGTCCTGGGGCAGTTAAGTTTTTATATTGATTTCAGATTTCCCATATCTTGTATCATAGTTACATTATATGGCTATGAGCATCGGTAGCAGCATCTCTGCAAGATGATAATGGTCATCATTGTCTGAGGAGCCACTAATGTGATTGGTTATAGTCCAAGAGGTTGACTAAGCCGTGTTCACCGGAAGGCTTACTGCATTAAAAGGCAATGCATATTTATGCATATACTCTTCTATTCTGACCCTGCTATTATATCCTTGGGTGAGGGAGTGAAGCCAAGGTCTTTTGTAAAGATTCAACCTCTTTCTCCATCTGAATTTGCTGGTTCTCAGATTGTCATTTGTGATAGGAAATAGGATATCCTGTTCAGGCCTGCTAAGGTAGTCCCCCAAATCTAAGACTGGAAGCTATTTCTTGGTATTTAAGGTCTTTGATCAACTCTTAGTAGCATGGAGCTCATTGAGTATAATGCTTCCTCATTAGTGTGCAGGGAAGAAGGATGTTTGGTAGAACAGGATTTGGATATTTTTGGATTTCTGGTTATCATACTATCTAAACTGTATCAGTTTTATCTTCTATAAATATTGTCAAAGTTTATGAAATTATTTTGGATGCTTCAGGGTTAATAAAATATAGATAATTTCTATCTTAACGCATATTGATAAAGAATAGTGGGAGTAACGTAATTACATGATGGTGGTTTGGCAAGTACAGACTCAAAATAAGTAGGTTTTTGGTGGATGGGTTTATATTAACAGGATTAATTTGTTGTATAGGCCAAGGTTATTGTTCTTTCATTCCTGAAGTTCTCCCTAGTGGAAATAGATAGAGAAGTTCCCCGTATAAGATGCATTTTAGATCAGAATTCTGCGTTGATTATGGAATGTTGGTGAGGTAGAAAGAGAACAGGTCTGAGGGTCAAGAAACCTGGGTTTCTCTCATCAACTCATTTTTTTTTTGGATTGGGACAAGGGACAACGTTTTTGTGTCCCCATCTGCAAAGTAGAATAACTGACTGGTTTCTATGTTGCTTTTCCCCTTCCAGTGCTCTGTGCTTGATGTGTCCCTGTTTGAAGGCAAGCCCATCTTAGACTGAAATGCATTTGCTGGAGAAAAGATTGGATTTCAGAAGTGGAAAATTTGTATTGCTCCTAATATTCCCTTGTCCCTCCTTCTTTCTCCCTTTTGGTGAAATGTGGATGGCATAGTAAGGAAACTGTGATTCAATAGATTAATGTCCTTAGCTTTGTGGAAATCATTTCTCTTCTTCTTCTTCCCCTGGCCAGCTAAAGGTCAGTGCCATTAGCTTGTTTATCACACTCTCCTTTTCCATTCCTCAGCCTCTCCCTTAATTAAGATCTCAGTGATAGGCTAGTTGATTGTCAAAAAGTTCCAGAAATGGCTTGGTGTTAGTTGTAACACCTTACATGGGTGACAGTGGGAGCTCCAGGGGTCTATTATGAGGGTCAACCAGCCACGATGGACAGAATGTATTCCTGGAATGAGGCCCAATGCAACATGGACAAAAAAATGTTAAGTGTATGTTCCATTTGAGGCATAGGACTCTCTCCAGAAATAAATGCATGTGGCTGGCATGTGCTTCTGAGGTTTGTGGGAGCACCAAGGTGGAAATGCTGGACACTTAAAGAGTCAGAGCCCATATATACTGACTCCTTCGTTTCTCACTCTGTGAGTAAAAATAGCCTTAAGACCTGGTGATGATCTCAGTCAGTCCTTGCTTGTCCTTCTCTTCTTCTATGAGCTATTGTTTATTCTGTAGAATTTTTACGAAGTCTCTTATAAGCAGGGTACCTAATGAAGTTTTATTTTAAAACTACCACACAAACTTTACAGGAATTTGTCTCCACATTTAAATCTGGTCCAAGATAGACTCCCCCTCCACCTATTTATATTAGTTAGAGAAGAGTACTCCTGTGTACTTTTTGGCAATGCAATGTGCAAGTACAGTTAACACCTCCAATTTTGGTCAAGCTGGATCTTCTGATATATTTCTCAATTAGAAACAAGCTAACAGGGGCGCCTGGGTGGCTTATTCAGTTGAGCGTCCAACTCTTGATTTCTGCTCAGGTCATGATCCCAGGTTTCATGAGTTTGAGCCCTGAATCAGGCTTTGCTTGGGATTCTCTCTCTCTCTCTCTCTCTCTCTCTCTCTCTCTCTCTCTCTCTCCCCCCCCCCTTTCTGTCTCTTCTCCGCTCACACTCATGCTCTCTCTCAAAATAAATACGTAAAAACTTCAAAAGAAACAAACTAAGAAATCAAAACACACAGATTTTTTGTTTCCTCATGAGGAGTGAGTGTTGAAATGAGAGGTTTTTTGTTTTGTTTTGTTTTTTCTTTTCAGAACCTTACAGGATAAATAGACTGTTCCATCTCCATTAGATTTTAAATCCCATGGAGGAATCATTCATGCTTTCCTGTTTGTTGAGTGGGTTGTCCATGGTCACATGATGACTCCAGTTCAAGGATGATGTTCCATGTGGTGCTACCACTTCCTTCAACAGTCACAGGCACATCTGGCTTTAGCCTAAGGCACACAAATCTTCTGGAGGTTTGAGGAAACAGCAAGACCACAGCTGAAAGCACATAAAAGTGAGAAAGCTCTTGAGATTCTCTAGATAGCCAAATATTTACCGTGTGTCTTTCTGAATACGGTGTTGGGCTTGTTGCAAAGTAAACACCTCAAGGCCAGGCTTGCATCAACCTGAAAGAGTGGAACATTTTCCTAGTGATTCAGTTCTTTTCAACAAGGATTTATTGAGCTACCCAACACTGTTTGCAATGGAAAATACAAAAGAAGTCCAGCAATTGAGGGCATGATCACAGCTCTTGAGCAAATTTTGATCTGCCTGAGAAAACAAAATTTAACGATAAAAAGTATAATGCAGTATTTAATTGATTTTGAAGGGCAGATACCTTCCAACTTCCTAACATTTTTCACGCCATGGTGCACACAGAAAAAAAAATACTTAAATAGTATATGGATAAATTTGGAAGTAATTGAGGGTTACATATATGGGATTTGAGTGAAAAAAAAACAAAAACAAAAACATTTTTATACTGTGCAATTGTGGTAAGAAAAATGTAATGCAAAAATATTAGAGGATATATCAGATATTGAATTTGTGGAAACTTTCCAAAAAATTTTTTTTCAAATATTTTAAGGAGACTTGAAATTGCTTTTATGAACATAATCATTTTTTTTAACATTTATGTTTGAAATGGCTACATATAATTCCTGATCAAGACATTCTAATGATGGTAACTTCAGAGTTTTGAGAACCACCATTAGTGAGAAAATTGGTTCAAACACATATGTGAAACAAAGTTTAAAACAAATTTTAACACAATTGAAAAGTTGATATTAGCTGAAATTATATTTAAAGACTGTAACAGCTCTTCCTTTGCTTTTACTGACAAATGAAGTTAATTTTCCAGGTTTTTCAAACAATAATGAAACATTAATTTGTAGAATTCTTGTGAAGTTTTTTATCGAGATGAAATTCATAGAACACATGATTAGCCATGTTATTTTATTTTAGTTTAGTTTTTAATGTTTACTTATTTTTGAGAGAGAAACATGGAGTGTGAATTGGGGAGGGGCAGAGAGAGAACTGAAACATTATACCTATTGAACAGCAATTCTTCATTTTCCCCTTCCTCGTTCTACTTTTTGTTTCAATGAATTTGACTATTTTAGATACTTCATATAAATGAAATTATGCAGTATTTGTCTTTCTGTGACTGTTTTTTTTCAGTTAGCATAATGTCTTCAAGATTCATTCATGTTGTCACATATGGCAGAACTTCCTTTTTTTTTTTAAGGCTGAATGATATTCCATTGTGTGACTATATCACATTTTAAAAATCTTTTCATCTATTGTTGGATACTTAGGTTGTTTCCACATGTTGGCTATTGTGAATAATACAGCAATAAACATGGGAGTGCATGTATCTCATTGAGATCCTGATTTTAGTTCTTTGGAAAAATACTCAAAAGTGGGATTGCTGGATCATATGTATGGTAATTATATTTTAATTTTTTATACTGCTTCTCATAGTGGCTGCACTATTTTGCATTCTCACCATCAGAATAGAAGAGTTCCATTTTTTCCATATCTTTGCCAACACTTATCTTATGGTTTTTTGATAATAGATGACCTAAAAGGTGTGAGATGGTATCTTGTGATTTTGATTTGTATTTCCTTGATAATTAGGAATGTTGAGAATCTTTTCATATACCTGTTAAAAGTCTATTCAAGTCCTTTGCTCATTTTAAACCAGGTTATTTGGTTTTTTGCTATTGAGTTGTAGGGGTTCCTTCCTTTTATATTTGAATATTAACCCCTTATCAGATATATAATTTGTATTTTCTTCCATTCCAAGGTTGCCTTTCACTCTGTTAATTTTTTTTTTCTCTGTAGAGGCTTTTAAATTTAATGTAATCCCACTTGTCTATTTTTGCTTTTGTTACCTGTGCTTTTGGTATCATATTCAAGAAATCATTACAAGACCAATATCATGAAACTTACCCCTATATTTTCTTCTAGGAGGTTTACAGTTTCTGGCCTTACATTTAAGTCTTTTTTGGGTTGACTTTTGTGTATGGTGCAAGATTGAGGGTCTCAATTTCATTCTTTTATGTGGATATTGTTTTCCCAGAATCATATGTTGAAGAGATTATTCTTTGTCCACTGAGTATTCCTGGCACCCTGTTGAAGATCAGTTGTCCATATTTGCATGGATTTATTTCTGGGCTCTCTGTTTTGTTCCATAGGTCTCTATGTGTATCCTTATGCTAGTACCACACTGCCTTTTGATTACTTTAGCTTTGTAGTAAGTTTTGAAATCAGGAAATGTGCATGTTCCAACTTTGTTTTTACTTTTCAATATTGTATTGGCTATTCTGGCCCCTTGCAATTCCATATGAATTTGAGGATTGAATTTGCATTTCTACAAAAAAGAACTTTGGAATTTTGATAGGGATTGCATTGAATCTGTAGATAGTTTTGGAAAGTATTGCCATCTTTATACTGTTTTCTTCTAATCCATGAGTATGGGATGTCTTTCCATTTATTTAGGTCTTCTTTAGTATCTTTCAGCAGTGTTTTATAGTTTTTCAGTGTACAAGTCTATCATCTCTGTGATTAATTTTATTTCAAGGTAGTTTATTCTTTTGGATGTTATTACAAATGGAATTTTTTGGATCTTGTGCCCTGAAAATTTGCTGAGTTTCTTACATCTAGTAGGGGGTTTTTTTTGGTGGAGGGGGGAGGGGTAGATCACCTTTCAGATTTTCTCTCTGTATAATCATGTCATCTACAATAGAGATAGTTTTACTTCTTTCTTTCTGATTTGGACTCTTTTATTTCTTTTTTCTTGCCTAATTGTTCTGTCTAGGGTCCCAATACAATGTTGAATAGCAGTGGTGAAAGCAGGCATCCTTTTCTTGTTCCTGATCTTTGGAGGAAAGCTTTCAGTCTTTCATTCTTAAGTACCATATTAGTTGTTGATTTTTCATAAATGTTGAAGTCTACATTATGTTGAGGAAATTCCTTCTTATTCATAGTTTACTGAGTGTATTTTATTGTAAAAGGATATTGAATTTTGTCAAATGCTTTTTCTGTGTTTAATGAGGTAGTCATGTGTTTTTTAGCTTTATTAATGTGGTATATTACATTTATTGTTTTTCTTATGTTGAATTGCCTTAGCAATCCTGGGTTAAATCTCACTTGATGGTGATATATAATCCTTTTAATGTGCTGATGGATTTTTTGATAGTATTTTGTAGAGGATTTTCACATTTATGTTCATAAGGGATTGGTTTATAGTTTTCTTTTCTTGTGGTTTCTAGCTTTGGTAACAGTGTAATGCTGGTTTCATTGAATGTATTAGGAAGTATCCCCTCCTTTTCTATATTTTGTGGAAGAGTTGAGCAGAAGTGGTGTTAAGTCTTCTTTAAATATTTGGTAGAATTCATCATTGAAGCTATTTTGTCCTAGAATCTACTTTTTTGGGAGGCTTTTGATTACTGACTCAATGTTTTTTACTTATTGTAGGTCTATTGAGATTTTCTATTTCTTCCTCAGTCAATTTTGGTAATTTCAGGTTTGTAGGAATTTGTCCCTTTCATTTAGATTATCTAATTTGTTGGTGTACAGTTGTTAATAGTGTTCTCTTGTAGTTCTTTCCATTTCTATAAGGTTTAGAGTAATTTCTCCGCTTTCGTTTCTGATTTTAGTTATTTGCATTTTTCCCTCTTTTTTTTCTGTAGCTAAAAATTTGTCAATTTTGTTGATCTTATCAAAGAACCAACCTTTGATATTGTTGTTTTTCTATTCTCTATTTTGCTTATCTCCATTTTAATCTTTCTTATTTATTTCCTTATGCTAGCTTTGGGTTGACTTTGCTCTTATTTTCTAGTTTTTAAGATACAGATTCTTCCCTCCCTGCCCCCGCCACCACCCTGCCCCACAGGATTGTTTAAGAGTTGCAGTTACCATTGGTTTAGACACTTTCCCAAACCATTTTTTTCCAGAAATAATATTCCTTGTTATGTGTGGTCACTAGATTCTCTATTCCATTATCTCTGTGGACAGCCAGTGATCTGGCAGAAATTTCCTTAAATTCCTTGATTCAGTAAGAAAAGAAGAAAGTAAAAGGGTGCCTGGGTGGCTCAGTTGGTTAAGCATCCGACTTCAGCTCAGGTCCTGATTTTGTGGTTCGTGAGTTTGAGCCCTGTGTCAGGCTCTGTGCTGACAGCTTAGAGCCTGGAGCCTGCTTCAGATTCTGTGTGTGTCTCTCTCTCTACCCTTCACCCACTTGTGCTCTCTCTGTCTCTCTCTAAAATAAATAAACATTAAAAAACTTAAAAAAAAGAAGAAGAAAAAAAAGCTGTTTGACTCTATAAATCCTTTGACAGATTCCATCAGGGAAGCTAGCTTCAGCCTAGAGGATTATAAAATAATGGCCACCCTCTGTGGTTGTCCCTTGGTGATCTACCAGAGAGATCAAAATGTACAAGCTACTGATGTTTGGGGTATAAAATCTTTATATCCCACCTGGGTACCAGCAAGCCAGATTTGGAAATTAGGCCATTGTAGTCATAGCTCCCTGTTGCAAAGCTGTAGTAGGAGATAGTATGTGCTAAGTGAAATGTCAGTATTCACTGGAATTTATTAGCCTCTTCTTAAAAATTTTGTCCTTATTTTTCCCAAGTTTTAATTTGAATTTGAGTTAGTTAACATACAGTGTAATTAGCCCCTTTCTTAATTGCACACCCCCGCCTTGGATGCTGTAGGTGTGGAACTAGACCCCAGAGTTCCCAAATAGTTGATTCTGATGGTTCTTGCCAAGGATTGTTTTGGAAGAGGTACTGATTCCTGGAGCTTCCTATTCTGATATTTTCTGTAGTGTCACTCTTCACATGATGTCTTTTAAATAAATATCCTGCAACTGGGTTGTATAATATTAAAAAGTTAAGATCAACCTTAAGTGGACAAAGTATCCAAAATAGGTGAAGACAGAAATTTGGGTCTGCTGCTTAGATATAAGCCTTCCAGGAGTTCCTGTCCCATCTAATTTCCCATCTCTGACCCCACCACTAGCCCAGTCTTGGACTACCCTTTGCAACTGTTTCATCCATTATGGATGATGGCTAGTCCAAAGCTGGCTACTGACACAGATGACTTGGCAGTAGAGGACCCTCCTCATTGTGCTGTGCATGCCGGGTGGAGCAGCACATGCTAGAAACAACTAGTCATGATGCTTCTTATGGGGACCAAGGGGATTGTAGCTGCTCATGGCCAGAAGTGGTAAGCCTGGAACACTCCAGTCACCCCAGTTACCTCAAGCTCTCTCTGGATGCCCCAAGTGGTGAACAGACTGATTATGACCAGTGTAATCCATTCTTAGGCCATAAATGTGTTTGGCATACTGTTTGAGAAGCCCTGGGTAGGCAATAATGCTAATAAGATTTGGTTTTGTTTTTAAGCTAAACACGATATGAATAAAATATATGATCTTACTTCATGGATAAGTAGCACTCATAAGCCTGTATACTTGGTAAAGAGAAGATTTGGGGTTCAGACCTGTAGCTGTCTTACTGAATCCCTCATTTGTCTCCTCTGTGCTGTGCTGCCTCTGTCTTGGCGAGTGTAGGGGTGTTGAAGACCAGAGTGATCAAAGAGGGCTTCCTGGAGTATTGTAGTTACTACTTACCATTGTGCTTACTACTCCAAGTAGGCCAAGTAGATCTTGGGGCAGCAGAGAGCAGGAGAGGGTGCATTTTACGTGAAGAGAGCTGCAGACATTTCCAAAGGTATTAGAATAGTGTTTACAAATAAATTTGGGGAAGAGAAGTGAGGGTAGTGCCTCGTCATGTATAATTCTCTTCAATCTAAGTGGGATGTTTTCAGCTTTATGGTGTCTTATAACATTTCGTTCCTCACTAAACTGATGTATCTGTTCTTTAAAGCATGAAGTTCAAATGGTGGAGGGGAAAGTGCCCCGAGTAGAAGTCAGAGAACCTAGTTCTTGACAATGATGGGCAAGTCATTCTTCTCTATTCTGATATCCCTTCAACACTCTCAAATTTGGTTCATCTGCTTCTCAGAGTGATTGACCCAAAGCAGGCCTCAAAGTTCTTTTGTGGATTCACTGCTGGGAATATTAATTTATTGATTTTAGTACTTTAGCCCGTGGATGTGTAAAATAAATTAAGCCAATAGCCAATCAAGGCTACAAATGAGAGCAATAGACCTTTCCAAAGTGTATTGCATTGTTTCAAAATCTGTACAAATAATCTTCCTCTGTTGATAATCCATTGATTATCAAAAATAATGGTGTGGTTGTCTACAAGTAATACCATTATTGTTTATTTTAAAAGAACAATTCTTAATCATTGGTGTGTGACCTTTAATCCCTTGGTGGGCTTACCAGGAGTAGAGGGTTTTCAGTATGCGGCAGTTAGCAACATGACTGCTCTGAGAATCCATCCTTTTTGTCTGTTGTTTTTGCCCTTTGTCTCCAAAAGTTGTGGCTTCAAAGGAACAAGAGGCCTTATTAGCAGTGGTAAAGGCACTAGAGTGAACGGCATGTCATTGTTGGCAGGCCTAAGCTTTGGGAAAGTTCCTGGCCACAGAAGGAAGCGCTGCTCCCTTTATTGCTTGTTTTAGGCGAATTATTATGTTCAGTGCAATGAATAGTTATGGTTGGAGTAGGAAGCTGGGAAGTGTGTTTAAATTAGAATCAGATGACTAAGGGCAAGTGAGTACACATATTTCACACGCTTTCTCCAGTGAGGTGGAGCAGATTATACATATGGGTTTAGAGACAAGAAAATAATTTCTAGAAATTGATCAAAGCTCAATATTTTAATACCATAGCATGAAGGAATTCATACTTAGGGAACAAGAATGTAGCTTGATCCTTGGTTCCTTCAGAAGTGAGTGGCTGCCGTTACGGTTCCTGTGGATTGTCCCCGCCAGTGGATTCTTCCTGCCATCCCCCTTGTGCTGGCTTTTAGGTCCTTCACTTGCTTATTACCTCCTCTAGTGAAGAGGATTGGAAGCCAGCACTGGGAACAGGGCAGGAAGAGCAACCCCTGGTTGGAAATTTAGTTTCTCGTTTTTAGTTATGAGACAGGGTTTGCAGTGGAGGAAACTGATGCTCATAACATAATGTGTGGTTTGGGAGGCAATCAATAGGTAATTTACCCATGCTGCCCTTCTTTCTCTCCTGCCATGCCCCGCATGATCGGGACCTGACTGTATAGCATTCTCTCATGCTCTGGAAGATGCCCTTTGAGGGTATATGGAAGGGGGAAGAGGAAGCTTTCCTCAGTCTTTCTTGATATGGATCCCACTCTTTTAAGTGTATAGTGTTCTCTTGGCTGGGCTGTTATTATCAGACCAGTGGCTTTCCTCTTTTATAATTACGATGGAAATGGGTGCAGAGAAAACAGATTGCAATTTGGAGAGTTGTTACCGAGTTTCTTTGCGAAGTGGTAGCTGTTTTAGGAGATGAAAATGCTAGTTTCCAGCACTGGCCTGCTGCTGACCTTTGGCTCCTAGTTAAGAGTTATGATTTTGCACCGGTCTGGAGTTATCTGTTCTCACTTCTGTCCATGGGAACTACTTTTAAAATATTTTAACTGACATACATCTTCCTGTCTATTGTTATCGACAGGTACATTCTGGTGACTTGGGTCTTTGTGGGCAGATTGGTCAGTGAGTCACAACTTTGTAGATTCTGTCTTTAAATATCATGATAATGGTGATGGCAGTAATGAAGATGATAAAGATAAATGAAACCTGCAGCCCAAGCTAACCTGTTCTTGAAGTCTGGACATTCACTGGACGTTATGGAGACTGAGGGGAGCGGAGCATTACTGGGGTTAGATAGACTGAGTGGGCCACTTCCCTCTCTGTGACCTTGGGCAAGTTATTTAACCCTGTGAGGCCAAAGGCTCCTGATATGAGAAATAGGGATTCTAATAGGGGAGATATTTAGAGTGGTTTTTGTCATTCTTTTTGGTTGTCCAGCATGTGGACTCTCCTTCCTGTGTTTAAGGCGTGCTTTCACCATATAACGTCAGCTACTTGCTCTCTCAGCCTCTCTTGCATCTGGGATGCAGGTCAGAAGGAACCTGTCACAGGGATGATGGCAGGAGGACTGAGTTCCGAGTTCCCAAGGCAGCCGTGGCAGCAGGGACGGCAGTGCCAGTGGTGGCATTCAGGAGCCAGGGTTAGGACCGTCCACGGTACAGCCTGCACTAGCCACTTCCCAGAGCAGCGGTGGCCGCCTCATCAAACCAGTGTAGTGGGCTGATTTTAGGTGGTGTTCCTGTCTGTAGAACCCCCAAAGTGGTTCTCTAGCCCTTCTGGAAATCCTGTGAGCTGCCTGGTATCCTTAAATTAGCCAAAATTGGTTGTTATAGCTTGCACTACAAGTTGTGCTTGGCATACTGTCTCAGAGAGGTGAATATTAAGTGAGATAATACAAGCGCTTGGCACATGGCAAGATCCCTGGTGGGTACTCAATGAATACTATGTTAATAATAGAAACACTAGTAGTACTAGTAGCAGTAAGTAAGTAGTGAGTGACCAGAAATTAGATCTGAAAACAGACCTAAGGTGGTACTTTTTAGGGAGAGATTTTGAAGGTAATTGCTGGAAGGAATATATAAATCCAAACTTAATTTTTATAGAATTAACTGGAAGGGACTAACTGGATTTAGTCCAGCTTTCTCATTTACAGGTAAAGAAGGCTCAAGGATGTTGAATGAATTACTCAATACCACCACCAGCGAGTAAGTGGCAGAACTGAGCTGGAACCAGAGTTTTATACTTCGGAGTTTTTTGTTCTTTACCCCACACACTGCTTGCAGCTATTTCAATTTAAGGATTTAATAAACATATGTGTCTGGTGTGGGTTAGGTCCTCTGAGGAACTGTAGAAGAGCTATGGGTGCTACTTGGCTTGTTCAGTGTTGTTTCTCTTTATCATAGTTGAACCTGGTGGGGCAAAACGTACACATAAGGAGAGCAAATGGAGACCGGAGTAGAAGGGCACAGCACAAGCTGATCCCTGTGGCTGTGGGGCTAAAGCCAGGGAAGGTCTCATGGAGAGGATAAGAATTTGAAGTGGGTGTGTGGGGGTGACATTTATGTTATTTTAAAGTGTAGCGCCAAAGTAAGACATTTGCTTGTGGGTTTATTTGTTTGTTCTTGAGAGAGCATCAGGGCGGAACTTTTAAAAATACCATGGAAATTATAGGATATGGATTATGATGCCTAAATAAAACAAGGTTTTGAAATCTCTGTTGTAAATTCTTAGAGGGACATTCTATGGATTGTTTGTCTTAACCATTTTTGGAAATTTAAGTCATATTCATCACGAATTGAAAACATGAATGCAAGTCTCTTCATGGCATTTTTATGTCGTTTGGTGTTTCTAAGGAACATTCGTGTGTGTGGCCTTTGGTCACTATGACAGCAGTGAAACATAGGTAGGCTAGACATCTTTTTAAATTTGAAGATGAGGAAACTGAAGCTCGGTGTGGTGAAATGGCCTGCCCGCACCATGAAGCAAGTTGGTTTATTTAAGAAAATGAAGTTCAGGCGTCTTGACTTCTAGTCTAAAAGTCTATCTGCTGAGAATCTCCAAAAAATTCCTATGTCAAAAAGCAACTTTAGGAGAATTGTATACCGTGGTAATAGCCTCTATTTTCATTTCTTGGATATGCCCCTCTCCCTATCTCAAAGCTGGTTTACCCCTGAGAATAGAAGAATTTCTATACACATCTCCAGTTGTCAGTTGCCTAAATGATGGTTATGAAATCAGTGCATCGGGTTACGGACTGCTAACTGTCTTAGGCGCTTCAGGCTATAGAGATGTCATGAACTGGATCTTATGGGGACTGAAGATGCTTGCTGAGCCTGATATTTCCTTCTGGAGTATGTTGATGTAAGTGGTGATAGGTTGTAGTTTTTTTCTTTTTGAGCTAGACAATCTCACATCTAGAACTCCTCTCAAGAGACAGCACTGACATAATTCTGTCAAAAGGTGAAGAAAGTCATTTTCTGCTTGCTAGCCAAAGAAGATAATGAGAAGAAGAATCTGAAACTTGGAATCTCCAATCCATAGGTAGAGAGTGCCAAGAATCAGTCATGCCTCTCTCTCTCTCTTTTTTGTCTTAAGAACATGTCTCCTTTTCTCTCCCCCTCTCTTTCTCCCTCCTTTCTTACCTCCCTCCCTCCCCCGTTTTCTCTCCTCCTCTCTCTTTCACCAATAAGATTTTCCTTCGCTGGAAACTATATCCTATTATAACATTGTTGTCCAATCTAGTTCTTATTTTGACTTTTCAGCAGCATTTAACACTGTAGATCACTCTGCCCTCGGCTTGAAACGCTCTCCTGGTTTCTTTTCTCTACTGGCTCTCCAACTTTCTCTCCATTCTTCCTTAATTCCCTTTTAGGCTCTTGTTCTTCTGTGTAGCCATTAAAAGTTGGAATTCCTAAAGGCTCAGTCCTGGGCCCCGCTTGTTCTTTTCTCGCCCTTCTTTTTCCTTTGACAAGCTCTCTGACCAAGGTTGAATTCTTGTCTACATGGCTGTGGCTTGAAAATTTATTTCTCCAGTTTAGGTCTCTCCTTTGAATGCTAGGACACATGTATCTTTACGTATCCACTTGATGGTCTCAAAAACACCTTAAATTCAACACGAATAAGACAAATGAACCATGTTGCAATTGCAGTGACCTGGCATTCATTATGCTCTCTCAAACCCCATATCTAGTCCATCAGCCACTGTGACATTCTCCACAGGCATCCACTTCTCTCCGTTTCTGTTGCTACCACTGGTCGAGACTTAAGTTGCCTCTCACCTGGAAGATTGCAGGAACCTCCCAGCAGTCTGCTGGCATCTTTTCAGCCTTCTTAAGTTATTACAGGTAAACCATCCGGTCTAGGTTGTGACAATATTGACATAAAGAGCCTTAAATATATTCAAGTCCAGGCACCCAATAAGCACATGGTAAATACTTGTTAGCTATTGTGTTTCCCCTGTGATGTAGGATGCCTGTAGTAGGGAGAGGTCATCATGCTAGCATTACTTCTAACCTCAGTTTCCATCTTCTCCTTCTTCAAACTTCAGAGCACAGGCCAGAGAAATTTTGTTTTTGCAACTATATCAGGGACAAAATAAAGTGCGAACTGGTTGAAATAATCAGTGATTCATAGTTTCTGTCCTAGCTCAAAAGATACAGGGAGAAGAGCAAGAGCAATTATAGCTTTCATCTAAGTTTACATACAGATGAGATAAACTAATACGTAATTGTAGGTATGTTATGCACACCAAGAACACACACACACACACACACACACACACACACACCCTCATACTCAGTGCCTAATTCAGGCCTGGTACATAGTAAATATTTGTTGAATAATGAATGAAACAAAGCCAGCTCCTTATCAAGTTTGTATGAATTATTAGCTGCTTGTATAACCCGTTTGTAGATCAGCAGAAATGAAATCAAAACAAAGCAAATTTTTTAGTTAAGATGCATTCTTACAGAATAGTTTTTAAAAATTATTTTAGGAATACACTTATCCCTCACAAATTCTTAGAATCAAATAGGACTATTTCTTAAATTCTTTTCTACTCTGTCCCTCCAGTTGCAATCTTCAGAGGGAAGTATCCTTCTTTTCCACTTTATAGATTAGGAAACTGAGACATATCCAAGTTGAGTTTAGACTTGAATCTAAAATTTATAAAACTAAATTGAGAAAAAGGCAAGTAATTACACAACAGGAAATTTCCTTTAAGTGTGATATTTCATATGGGTAATCCCACAAGGTCAATGATGGTATGAAAAATACACAGCCAAGATGCAGTATTTTTAAGTGTTCAGTTTTCCCTAGATTGATCTATAGATTCAACACATTCCCAGTCAAAATCTCAGGAGCTTATTTTGGTAGAAATTGAGAAAATGATTTTAAAGTGTATATAAAAATGAAAAGAACCTAGTTTGACCAAAATTGTATACTTATATGGGGCAATTGTATATTTGCAAGGAGAAAGTAAACCTTGGTTCTTATCTCAAACCCTATACAAAATGGTTCTTAAACCTAAGAACAGAAATGATAAAAATTCTAGAAGAAAATAGGAAAAAAATCTTTGTGTCCGTGGGGTAGGTTCTTGGATTGACACAAAAATCTTGAATATTAAAGAAAAAAAAAAACATTCGACTATTAAATTAAAAGCCATTGCTCTCAGGGGCACCTGGGTGGCTAAGTCACTTAAGCATCTGACCCTTGATTTTGGCTCAGGTCATAATCTCGCAGTTTGTGAGGTCGAGCCCCACACTGGGCTCTGTGCTGACAATGTGGAGCCTGCTTGGGATTCTTTCTGCCTCTCCCCCACTCACATGCAAATACACTCTTTCTCTCTCTCTCTCTTTCAAAATAAATAAATAAATCAAACTTAAAAAAAAAAGAAAGCCTTGCTCTTCAAGTGACACCCTTAGCAAAATGAAAAGATAAGCCATAGAATGGGAGAACATTTTGCCATGTATATATGTTAGTTATCTATTGCCACACAACCAGTCAGCTCCAAACTTAGCAACTTGAAACAATAAACATTTATTATCTCACGTTTTTCCAAGGGCTAAGAATCTGGGACATTGCAGGTAAGCTCGTGGTTGGGGTTGTAGTCACGTGAAGGCTTGACTGGGGGAAGATTCACTTCCAAGCCCACTTATGTGGCTGTTGGCAGAATATCCACCAGCATATCTCAGTTCCTAGTCATGTGAGTTTCTCCATACGTTGCCTGCCTGTTTTCAGGGTATGGCAGCTGAGTTTTCCTTGACTGAGTAGCTCAGGAGAGAGCATGAGAGAACACACTGGAAACAGCAGCTGCAGTCTTTTTATGCCCTACTCTCCAAAGAGGTATCTCATAACTGTCATATTCTATTCAGTAGAAGTGAGACCCTGAATCCAGCCCACATTCAAGGGGAGTTTAACTAAGTTTCACCTCTTGAAGGAAGGAATATCCAAGAATTTGTGGACCAACCTTGAAAGCAACAATAACAGCCTACAAAGAATTTGTGTATAGAATATACAGAGGACACTTAAATGCTTTGATAGGCAAACAACTCTATAAAAAATGAATAAAATAATTGAACAAGAACTTCACAAAAGAAGATATTATCATATCTAATAAGCACATGAAAGGATGTTCGACATCATTGGTCACTGGGGAAATGCAAATGAAAACCATTATACATCTACCAGAAATGGCTAAAATTAAAAACATTGAACATTTTGACTAAATGTTGGCAAGGATGTGGAGAAATTGGAACACAACATTGCTGGTGGGAATGTGAAATAGTGTAACTACTTTGGAAGACTGTCAGTTTCTTAAAAAGTTAAGCATATACCTAATGTATGGCCAACCCACACCACTGTGGGGTGTACCACAAGATAGGTACCCAAGAAAAATGAAAACAGATGATAGCATAAAGGTTTGTACACATATGTTCACGGCAACTTTATTCATGATAGCTAAAAGAACTGGGAATCACCCAACTGTCCATCGACAGGTAATGGAGAAACTCAATGTGGTACCTCCATGCAATGGAGTACTTACTACCCAACAATACAAAGGAACAAATTACTATTACACGAAACAACATGGATGAATCTCAAAATCATTATGCTAAGGGAAAGAATTCAGACACAAAAGAGAACATACTTTGTGAATCCAAATATATAAAAATCTAGGAAGTGGAAATTGATCAAAAGTGACCAAAGTAGGGGTACCTGGGTGGCTCTGTCGGTTAAGCGTCTGACTTCAGCTCAGGTCATGATCTCACAGTCCGTGAGTTCGAGCCCCGCATCAGACTCTGTGCTGAAGGCTCAGAGCCTGGAGCCTGCTTCAGATTCTGTGTCTCCCTCTCTCTCTGTCCCTCCCCTGCTCTCACCTGTCTCTGTCTCTCTCAAAAATAAATGAAGATTAAAAAAAAATTTTTTTTAAAGTGACCAAAGCAGATCAGTTTATGCTTTGGGCTGTGGGTACAGGGAAGAGGAGAAGAACACAAGGAATCTTTGGGGATGGGTGGAACTATTTTGTATCTTGATTGTCAGGGTGGTTTCAGGAGCATATACATCTGTCAAAACCTATTGATTTGTATACCTTACATGGTGAGGTTTTCTGAATATGAATTCTATCTCAATGAAGTTGACTTTAAAAAGATGAAATGGGGAATGTAAAAATAATTTTACATTTTAAAATTATTAAATATCACTTTCTATGAGTACACTCACCATTTTCATAACTTGTGGCTTGGCAGAGCATTGAAATGATCTGATTTTTGGTGTTCTGGTCTGTGCGATATGTGTTTTTGGCAGAGTTGTAGCCAATGGGGTGGGGGGTGAGGTTGTTCTGTGCTCGATTAGGCAATCTCTGAGGCTCCTTCCAGTTGATGCATAGTCCTGTCTCCTGTCCCCACCTGGACAAGAGCCCAGGCCTTGGAATTTGACAGACATGGATTTGATTCTGGCTCTGCTATTTCTAGCAGTGTGACCATGGGCCAGTTACTGTCTCAGTTTCCTCAGAGGTAAAATAAGGATATTATTCCTACACTGAAGTGAGTTGACATATAAAACATTCAACACACAAAAAAGAAGGCACAGAGAAGCTGTTCAATAAATATTCATTTTTTCCCCTTCCCTTCCAGAAATGTCTTAACACTATCAAGTTGGAAATTATGAGCCCAGGACCATCAACAATTTTTGAGATTTGTCAGTGAAATCTGTGTCCTTTGACTGTGTGGGCAAAGTATAATGGCAAACTGATTAATAAAAATATATTGAAGGACATTGGGCACCTGGGTGGCTCAGTCGGTTGAGCGTCCAACTTCGGCTCAAGTCATGATCTCACGGATCAAGAGGTGAGCCCTATGTTGGGAGCCCCGTGTCTGGGTGCAGAGCCTAGAGCCTACTTCAGATTCTGTCTCCCTCTCTCTCTGCCCCTCCCTGTCTTGCTCTGACACTCTCTCTCTCTCTCTCTCTCAAAAATAAATAAACGTTAAAAAAATATATTGAAGGACAAAAGTAAAATAAGAGTTGGGCACCTGGAAGGTTCAGTCAGTTAAACATCTGACTCTTGATTTCAGCTCAAGTCATGAACTCACAGTCTCTGAGTTCAAGCCCCACATTAGGCTCTGGTCTGACAGTGTGAGCGTGCTTGGGATTCTCTGTCTCCCTCTCTGCCCCTCCTCCACTCACGCTTTCGCTCTCTCTCTCTCTCGAATAAAAAAAAAATTAAAAAAAAGTAAAATAAGGGTTATATCTTTTCTTTATTTTAAATCCTTTCTTTTTTTGAATCAGTACTTCAAATTCCAGACACAGAAGTTACTTCTTCGAAATAGAAGGCTCTGTAGTTTATATATATATCACTAGTTTATTGATGAGCCTAACTTTAAAAGTGGAAGATTATGGGACAGTTAGTCCCATTAGTGCCCTTGCCCGTGAAACTATAAAAGGAAACCTGAAACAAAAGCTCACAATAAAACAGAAGCTCAGTGGCAGTGTTATACCGTCCATTTTACCTCTATTGATGTTTTCAGGGTTTTTTCCCCCAAATTGGTGAATATTACCTATGCCTATCCTGATCTAAAACATATATGAGCTGTGTAATGTTTGTATTGGAAAAAGCAAATAGTAGATATTGGATATGGAGTGAAAATGCAAGAAAAATAATTTAGAAAATAGGTTATTTATTTGACTTATTTTAATTGGTTTTATTACAGTTTGTTGAATATTTCACTGGAGAATTTCAAATGTTAATTAGGGTTGTTTTTCTCATCTCATCAATCAGAGCACACATCCAGGAGTGTGTTTTTGCTAGTTGGTGCAATAGCTTATTGTCAGTTATGTTAAGACCCATTTCACCCAATTAAATGGGAGTAAATGTTCCTTAAAAACAAGTTCAGCTTTCAGCAAATGATTTAATTCAGCTAGTAGATATTGAATGCCTACATTGTGTGGTTTGTGGTTGACTCAAAGTCTCCCTGTTTCTGTTCCATCCTCCACTTCTTTCTCATGTCATTTCCTTTTGTTCACCTTTCTCTGTTACAACACACGCCCCCATTGGGAAGCAGGTTGGGACTTATATTTCCAGCGGACACCCGCACTTGTGAGTGCCCTGTATACCCAAGTGACAGCGTGCAGTTGGAGTAGAAGCAAACTACAAGTCCAGTTTCCCTCATGTCTCATGTCTTCTTGTACCTCTTCTTCTCATCTAAATAGGTACAAGGTGTTGGAAATGGATGCAGGTGGAGTTTAGGACCCTGCCTTGGGCACATTACCAGGTAATGAATACACTGTCCACCCAAGGCTTCAACTGCCTAGCAACTTCTCTGTTGGTGAGCACAACCATAGTGGTAACTGCCAACAAGCCAGGGGCCCCATGTAGATTTCAGGGACTTTAGAATGGAAAAACATCATATTCACACTGAACCACCCTTTCCTTTCCAGTTTTTCCATTAGAGTGAATGGAGGTTATAACCAGGACCAATCTTCTGAAACATTGAGAGGGAATTCAGTGCCTCAGCTTTGCAAAGACATAAATATCCCCCTCTGAGGTTGAAAATGGAACAACCAGACCGTAAATTTGAGCTCTGTGATGTTTGCCCCAGCCTCTAAGGAACATGCAATGAACCTTGTGTAAATAGAAAGCTGAATAGCTTGTTTTGTCTGGGATGACTTATGGGTAGGGCTGCCTTCAAATGACAGAAGTAGACCAGATGACCCCTCAAATTCTCCCCGAAGCCCTTTATTTATAAGCCCTTGGCAGGACATTCCAGGTTTTCCCCAATTGTCTCCAAACCATCTGCCCAAACTCATGAACTTGATTCTCTCCTGTAAAATTTCTATTTCTGTCAATTTGATATTTTCATAATAGCCCATTCATCAACCCCTTTTTCCTCCATAGAACTTATTTATTTATTCAACAAATGTTTACTCAGTCAGTACTTACTCTGTGCCAGGCACTGTTCTAGGTGCTGGGAATCAAGTAGTAAACAAGACAAAATTTTCTGCTTTGTAGAGTTTACATTCTAGTGGAAGAAACATTGAATAAGATAATTAAAATATAGATTCGATAGTGGTTAATACTAAAGAGAACATCTAAAGCAGGAAAAGGGAAAATGAAACTTTGGGGGGTGGCAAGTGTTGAAATTTTAAATAAGGTTGGCAGGGAAGCTCCCACTGGGAAAGTGGTTTTTGAATAAAGACCTGAAGGAAGTGAGGGGGTGAGCCACTTGTATATCTACTGGGGGAGAATTCTAGGCAGAGGGAACAGCACATGCAAAGTCCTTGAGGTGAGAACACACAGGGTGTCCTTGTAACTTTGCCCTCCACATATGCTTTTCCTGTCATGCACCTCTTCTTTCCAAACTGTACTTCTTTGTTTTTACATGTTTATTTATTTTTGAAAGAGAGCATGCATGTGCATGAGTGGGGAAGGGGAGAGGATCCCAAGCAGGCTCTGGGCTGACAGTGCTTTGTGAGTTTGAGCGCTGCATCGGGCTCTCTGCTGTCCACACAGAGCCCACTTCAGACCCTCTGCCTCCGTCCCTCTGCCTCTCCCCAACACACACACACACACACACACACACACACACACACACACACACACTCTCTCTCTCTCTCTCTCTCTCTCTCTCTCTCTCTCTCTCTCTCAAAAATAAATGAACATTAAAAAAAATGTTAAAAAAATCAGTGACAAGCAGATTGAACTAAAGCACTGTTAGAGGTACGATTAAACTATGCAGAACATATAATGAAACTTCAGGTATATTTTGGGTAGTTTCATTTTATTATTTAACAAAAGGAAAATTTAGGTTTAAGAGAAAGTCTTCTTTTAGTTTGTTAAGACATGTTTGATGGTTAAAGTCTTAGGTCTGGACTTTTCACGTTTTCAGATAATTTAAGATTTTTTAAAAAATTTATTTTTATTTATTTTAGAGAGAGAGAGAGAGTGAGTTGGGGAGAGAGGCAGAGAGAGAGAGAGAGAGAGAGAGAGAGACAGAGAGACAGAGAGACAGAGAGAGAATCTTAAGGAGGCTCCATGCTTAGTGTGGAGCCCTATGCAGGGCTAAATCCCACAGCCCTGGGATCACGACCTGAGCTGAAATCAAGAGTCCGACGCTCAACAGACTGAGCCACCCAGGTGCCCCTAAGGTCTTTTCTTTTACTCCAGCCATTGTTCTCACTTTTTCCTCCATGTGGCCTTTGTGAGCAGTCATCCTCAGGGTGGGTCCTCTCATCCATGCAGCTGTGAGCTAAATCTCCACTAGGAGAACCCCTTTCAAGAGCCACGAAGAGAGAATCTTATTGGGACTTTCAGAAATTTGTGTCATAGAGAGTACCAAGAAATCTTCAGATAGGTAAAAACATTTTTCAGTAAGTGACTCCTAGGACTGTGTGCCCAGTTGAAGATATCTCAATGATGTCATGTCAGGAAATGAAGCTCTGTGCTTAGGATGCTGCATTGTTTATACATTGGATTCCTGGAGCATTATGTCGCACCAACTATTATGACTTTGTGTTACTTCAGTTCCCTCTCTAGATATTTTTGAACTTTGTCTCTTGCCTTCCCTGGAGTAAAGGGCTCTCCTCCTACCCCCTATTTACTCCATCCATTTATTTAACCAATATTTATTTGCATCTGTGATATGCCCTGGGACTATGCAGAGATGAAATGACAGTTTCTGCTCCCTCAAATTCATAAGGCTACAGGACAGATTGGCAGGAAATTTCAACACAGTATAAGAGCCACTATAGTGGGGATTTTGCCATGGAAGCAGAAAGAAAAGGATGCCTTAAGCTTATATGGGGAGTCCCCAGGAAAGACTTCCCCAAAGCAAGCCATGGTTAGCCAAAACTAAAATTAAGTAGGAATTACTTGGAAAATTCCAAGTGAGGGAAGGGTGGGATGGTAGGAAATTCCAGTCAAGGCAATACAGGCTGATTTAATCAGAGACTGGTAAATTGTTTGGGATGACTATGGCTCAGTGCACAAGGGAAGAATGGTAGGAGAGGAAGCAGGATGAGTATGTGGAAATTTCTTTGTGAATGGCATAGTATGCTTAGATTTTATCTCATAGGGAACAAATGGAAGAGTTTTAAAGAGGATAATGACTGAAATATAGTTGAATATGAAAGATAATTATTTTGGAATGGATTTCCAGGAAGAGGGTGGTGAGACTAGAGGCCAGAAGACCAGTTAATAAGCGATCACTACCAGTAAGTGGCAGAGCCAGATTCAAATCCAGGTGACCCGTCCCCAGAGTGAGTGCTCTTAACCACCACCTAGGCTGCCTGTCTTGTACAGACTTAAGGAGTAGAGGTATAGGATGCCACGTAATTAGGTTAAAAACTCTGCTCTGACCCTCAGGAGCAGTGGGATTATTGGCAGTTCACTTAATCTCTCTTTGCTTCAGTTTTCTGATCTATAAAATGGGAGAATGCAAATATAGTACCAACTGTGTGATTTTGTATGCTGTATATTTATAAAGTTCTAATGACAGTTCCCGATATACAGTAAGCGTTATGTAAATGTGGGTGATGGGGATGGGGATGGTTATGGGATGATGATGATGGCAGTTGTGTCCCACAGCAGTTCCCATTGTTGGCAGCTGAGCTGGAGTTGAGATGTGTCATCAGTTGCCAGTATGTAATGGATTTCTGGACATTGTTGGAAGTGATCGTTTACTCTGGATAGAAAACTGGAGTCATTTCTCAAATTCTCCAATATATTGGCAGTATATTGGCAATGAGTTTCCAGAACACTAGGTACATGCATATCCAGAAGCAAGTTGAATTTTTTCAGAAGGCAATATAAATGTTTACCTGATTATCTCCTGTGGCAAGGTTCTCAAACACTGCTGTGCACCAGAGTCACCTAGAGGATTTGTTAAGACAGACTGCAGGATCCTACCTTTAGAATTTGTGATTCAGTAGATCTGGGGTGGGATTTTCTTTTTAAGGATTTCTTTTTAAACAAGTTCTAGGGTGTTCTGGTGCTGCTGGTACGGGGTCCAGACTTGGAGAACCTTTGCCCTGTGAGGTGCTCTGCTGCCTTGCATTGGAGAGAGTGAGTGGGACACCGCATGCCTGACTTCCTGCTACCTTCCAGACCCTCCTGCTGAGCAACTCTGGCTTCCCTCACTGTGTCAGATGCACGGGCTTTGCCAGCTCCTAGTGTGTGCACGCTGCTTGGATCTTTTCTTCTTCTGCATAACCAAGAGCTTGGACCGCATCCCTAGGCCTACAGAATCAGAATTCCGTACTTCTGCATTTTATCAGAATTAGATACTGCCAATACCCCTTTCAGTTCCAACACTGTGGGATTCCAGACTCCCTTCATGGGCAGCTCCCCTGCTCCTTCTGAGGCTAGGTGCTGTCTTCCTAGAGGCAGACCTCCTTGGCAGAGTTCTTCCCCTTTTGGACCTGCTTATATCTGTGGCCCAGGCCTTTTCCACCCAGGAGGTGGAAAATAATCAGCCAACTCAGCTGGAGTCTCGCTGGTAGGCATCCATGTTGCTAACACCCTCTTTCAGCCCCGTGTTCTGACACCACCTTCCTGTTCATTCCCCATCTCTTTGGTGTCCCAGAGTATGTTTGCTCGACCTGCTCCATCTGTCTCTGCCTTTTGCCATGTACTCTTTTCTAGCAGGCAACCACGGGCCTGACCACCTACACCTACAATAGGCTAGCAGACCTTCGTCACCTGGTGACTCGTGCTCAGCTGGAAGTTTGGGGCAGGACCAGTATAGATGCGTATGGCTGAGGAGCTAGCTAGCCAGCCAATTAGAAAGCATTTACTGTGCACATCTATACGCCAGCTTTGTTCTAGGCACTGGGGACACAGCACGAAAAAGCCACAGACCCTGCCTTCAAGGGAAATATTTCCCAGTGGGGCAGAAGGCAGAAAATAAATATACAAACCACAAATAAAGATGAAGATTTCACATAGTGCTCACCAGGAGGGAATCCATGAATCCCTGCTCTGCAAATGGCTTCTTTCTTACACGCTCTATAAGCCTGTGAAAGCGACATCATTATCCTCATCTTACAAAGAAGAGATCCGAACTGAAGCTCAGAGGTTAAATAACTTACTGAGGGAATACATAAATACTGGAAATCCAATTCCCACAAGTAGGGAACGCCAAAGTGTGTTGGTGAATTACAGTAAATTGCTGAGGAGTATTTACAAAATGATTTGCTAGATAGATGATAGGTAGGTTTTGGTCATATATTATGACTATATATATTATATATATATATATATATAATATATATATATATATATATAATTGTTATGTAATGTGTGTATATATACACACACCAGGAAAAAGATCTGGATGGACATGCACCCAGAAATTCCACTGGGAATATGTCTCTGGAGAGGAGCGTGAGATTGGTAGGAAGAAAGGAGGACTCCCTCTTTGCCTGATATTGTTCTGTGTTGTTTGAGTTGCTTAAAATGAGCTCATATTCATATATTACTTAACTAAGAAAAGAAATTAAAAATTTAAGAAACATTCTTCTTGTCAATATCCTTATCCAGTCAGTGTGCTGGAGAGGGATTTGAATGTGGATCTAGTATGCTTTTAACTACACCACATGTCATTCCTGGGCAGACATGGAGGCACCATCACACTCTGTCTTGGGCAGAGGAAGTGTGGGTAGAACGCCCTGATGGGAGAGGCGAGGACATCAGAGTCTGGTTTACGTGATTCTGCTACCCATTTCTCTTTCATGCTCACTGGAATCACCCGCTGATGTGCCTACAGCTCTTTGTTTCTGAAGAAAACAGGTAACCCTCTGTGACATTTTTCATTTGTGATTTTGGTTTTGCATCCTATAGCTAACTAAAGGATCACAAACCGAAGTTTATCAACATCACTAGTTCATCTGGATAATGAATGCAAAATGAACTATTTTGGCAACTCAGTGATTCTGATAACTGCAGTCAGCCTGGGTATGATGGGTTTGTGTATCATTCTCTAACTCAGATTTCCAGGATCTGGCTCCTGCCATTTGGCGAGTTTGCTGGCTGCACCTGTCTGCAGTGCTGTGCTGGGATGAGTCCCTGGAACGAAAGCCTGATGGAAATGACAGGGCAATTCTCAGGATGAGATAGAGGGAGAAATTTAATATACTTCAGGGTGGTGAGTGGCTTCTGTATCATAAAACACTTAATTTTTGAGATGGGGCAGGTAGGATTTCAATGGCATGGTACATAATCACCCTCTAGAGGGACAGCATGGACATTTCAGTGGCAGAAAAAAAATATCTCTATTCTATCGTGGTTAATTGTTATTAATAATTTAAATGTTGCCTTACCATATTATATATCTTTGCCAACATCTAGTGACCTGCATAAGGAAGTCCTTAAGTACTAGGTTTTTGGTCTAAATAATGCTTCCTTTAAAAAAAGGGTAAAAAGTCAAATTGAATCCTAACTGAAATAATTTTTTCACTGGGTTCTATTAGAAGACCTCTTTTTTATTTTTTATTTTATTTTTTATTTTATTTTTTATTTTTTATTTTTTAGAGAGAGAAAGAGAGCGTGCCAGTGGGAGAAAGGGGCAGCAGGGGAGAGAGAGAATCTTAAGCACGCTCCATGTTCAGCGCAAGCGGGATGCAGGGCTCCATCCCATGACCCTGGGATCGTGACCTGAGCTGAAATCAAGTGTCTGATGCTCAACTGACTGAGCCACCTAGGTGCCTCTAGTATATCTCTCTTTGAGGCTTTCAAATATGTTAGAATGATAGATGGAAATATTAATCTTAGCAACATACCAGTGATGGTGGCAGACCAAGTGTACTGTCTCTGTTCAATAAAACAAGTACTTTTTTTTTTAAATGTTTTATTTATTTTTGAGACAGAGAGAGAGAG
This sequence comes from Felis catus, assembly GCF_018350175.1. Classification (NCBI taxonomy): domain Eukaryota; kingdom Metazoa; phylum Chordata; class Mammalia; order Carnivora; family Felidae; genus Felis; species Felis catus. The sequence goes on from NC_058374.1 coordinate 73,723,014, forward strand.
ACAGAGCACAAGCAGGGGAGGGGCAGAGAGAGAAGGAGACACAGAATCTGAAGCAGGCTCCAGGCTCCGAGCCGTCAGCACAGAGCCCGACGCAGAGCTCGGACCCACAAACTGTGAGATCGTGACCTGAGCCGAAGTTGAACGCTTCACCGACTGAGCCACCCAGGCGCCCCCAATATAACAAATACTTAATGAGTTCCTATCAGATCAGGGCATAGCAGTAGGTGCTGTGGAAGTAAAAAAAAAACAAAAACAAAAACCTGTTTCTTTTTTACCATTTAATAGGGATATTAAACAATCACATATTTTTATAATGCAAATTAAATATTTAAAATATCATGAGCAGTACAAAATGCAGTGGAGGCCAAGGAGAGGGAGTGTTTCATCTGGTTGTGGAGATTTAGAGGGATGTTAAGGGAAGGAGGGGGAGGATAAAGTTTCAAGTGTGGCTGAGGGAAGGGCCATCTGTTCTGGAGTTGGGGAAGGCAATGCTTTGGCTCCGTGAGAAGTCACTGCAGGACACAACCACAATGAGGCTGGTCTCAAAACGCTTCTCATTCCCAAACTGGCTGTCTACCAGCTCCCACAGACGCTGTGTCTTGGAGGGAGCCGTCACACCCCAGAGCTTAACGTATGTGAAATGCCATACCCTTGTACCCTCCTCAAACCATTCCAAAGCTGGAGTTTTTGATGAATGGACATGTCCATTGGTAGCGTATAGAAGGCAGCTTTGGCCCTTTCGAACCACCGGTGCTGCACATCTGCTGGGGTTAAAATAAGCCTAGAAAAGCTGGGCTTCTGCCATCTTCTGGAGCTAGTCGGGTGAGGTGGGGGGTATGGCTGTGACTGGAAAAGCTTGCACTGAGGAGAAGGGAGGCACTGGTCACTCAGTGCAAGGGTGATATTTATGAAGGGATGTGGGGCACAGAGCTGTCAGGGCTAAAGCTGAAATGTCATTGATGCTGATTTCTAGAAGTGAGGTTGGTCTGCAGTAAGCATGCTTAAGTGACAAACATCTTTAGTGTACAGACTCATGTTTAGGAGAAGCCTTGCCTCCCTAGTTTGTGAGTGAGGACACTTCAGAGGTCATTCAGGAAACCCTGTTTCCCATAAAAGTGAGCACCAAGGTTGTTTCTGGCCATTCCCCCAATAGGTGTGAGGCAGTCTACACGAGAAATGGTTCTCAGGAGAAGCGTCAGTCCCCTAAGCTTGCTCTTTTCATCCAAGTCACCAAGAAGACACTGAACAGCACATTTCTGCCTTTATAACAATTGCCAGTAGAGCTAGGAGGCCCAAAGCACCCAGGTGTTGGACACGGTGTCGAGAAAGGTGGTTAAACTTTTACTCTTGGGTTGAGATGGGAACAGAAGTGTGCATCCTTCAGCAATGAACCCAGGGACCATCTGGAAGGAGAGAAATCATGAGTCTTGCCATATCACCGCAGGTCATGGATGTTTCTTGTGTGCGTGTGATAAAGTCTCTATATCTATATTGGCCTATTTGTTTGCTTTTTAAAACAAATAAGTATAAAATGTATTAGGAGGTGCCTTAGGTGTCCTCTGTGGAAGGGAGTAAGAAATGAGGGAGGTACCAGATACCAGGGTCTCCTCATTAGTTCCTCTTACATTTTACCTGAAAGCTTAAATGTGTTCTCTAAGCTTTATTTAATTTTCTGCATACATCTAGCATCGATGCTTTTTTTTTTACTACCTTTATTGATTGTAACTAATCATCAAGTCTAATTGATTTATAAATTATTTTGTATCATTTTGAGGTGCTATGTTTTTAAAATAATTTTTTGATTTTTGATTCCAAAAATAGGCTTTTGGTTTCAAAAGATAGGTAATTTTTTGTAAATATTCTTAAGAAAAATCGGTAACTCTGACATTTTTCAGTTGTGATTTTGATTCCCACTCTATCATTAACTAGTTTCAAGAATTGCAAACTAAAGTTTACCAACACCGATAGTTAATCCGGATAATGGATGCAAGATGAACTATTTTGACAACTGAGTGATTCTGGTAATTGTGTAACTCCGAAAAGCACTTTAGTCAGCGGGCAACAGAAAACCAAGATGGAGAGTTTGGTGAAGTGAAAATGTTAAATTATTTTCTAGCACTGATGCTAGCATTTAATTACCTAGTACTTTCCCTTATATCAATTCTTTCTTTATATCTTCAAAATAATAATTTCTGGGTTCTGCAATTTGTTCCAAGGAAAATAACTTAATCTCCCTTCTTTAAAGCCAAATCAGAATGTGATCCACGTTACCTTTATTAACCCGAATTTATCCGGTGTGTGAAATTTAACCCCAGCAGCTATAAGCACAACCTTCTGACATTTATTGTCTTGCTGAAAGGTGAGTAGAGAAATAGCTTTGCTGTTGCCTCCATGATTTTAGAGATTATCTCTGGTTGACAACTGACCTGGACCCTAATGCTTTTTTAGGTGGTTGTGTTTGTCTAGACAGAACCGGGCAGAGATAGCATCATTCCCATCGAGCCTGATTGAACTTGGCCTTGGATGATATCACAGACAGGGTTGGAACCTTTCACAGTAGATTACATCAATTTAACCATTATTTCAAGATTTTATCTTTTTGTTTGAACAGCTTAGCTCCAGAGATAACATTTTATAGACCCATGCTCCTTCTACACAAATGTTACTGCCATTTGGTCCTGTTCTGATGTCTCTCCCCTAGACAATGGATTTTACTGAGTCATCCTTGGTCTGGTTTTCCCTGATCCTCACTGGGTTATTTGTGATAGAGCTGGGGCTAGCAGTGAAATCTCTGATTCGACCACTGATTTTATCTGTGCAAAGCAGACCAGAATAGACAAGGATGAAGCTGTTTATAGAAACTCTCAGCTTCACCTCTGTGCTGGGGAGCACAGGGTTAGACTATATTAGGATGATAAATATACGGGGAGGGGTGTTGGGGGGTTTGTTGACATCTAGTTTGATTATAATTACATGGTTACCTTTAGTGTTATTTGGATAGGATAAAATCTCTAAAGTAACATCCACAGAAGTAAATAGCTATTGATTAAGCAGTTTTCTCTGGTTCTTTCACCCAGATCTCTGAACAAAATCTGGTGGTAAGGGTTAGGCCATGATACTTGGGTTCCTGGTGAGAGGGTGCCAACTTTTCATTCTTGAGATTGTGTTTAGTCCCCACTTCTTATTTGGCAACAGAGAACAACTCCCCTGGGTTAACAGAGTCAGAGTCAATTTGGAAGGCCAAAATTTAATCTATTTAGAGCGAGAAGAGCCAATTTTGATAATTTAAGAAAAGCTTATTTTCTTTGAGTATAGACTGTCCAAGAAGACTCAAATTCTGTGCATGGCTGTGCTATTTTGCTTTGGCTGGCTGACTTATAGGTTCTGGTTTCAATAGCTCCCCCCACCCAAAGTAAAAATATTGACACATATGAATTCAATGAGATGACTAGGGAATGGGGGTGGATAGGATGGTAGGCAGCAGATTCTACAATTCCATAAACATCCTGCTGTTGGAGAGGTCTTGGGTATGACTAATGTCTTCTAGTGGCAAAGGGAAGTGCCCTGGGTAGCCAGTGGAGCTCTCCACTGTTGTTCTGCTCTGTTGCTTCTTTCCTTCTCTGAAATCTCTGGGCTGTGCCACTGCCACCTAGCCACAAAGTGCCACATGCATGCTCACTTCCTGGCCAGCAGTGTTCTGGTTCTCATGGGGCTCTGGTTCTCAGTGATGCCTCCAGACTTGCTGGGGCTTATGCATATATCTCACCCCTAGGACCCAGAAGACATGCCAGGATATTCTGGCCTCCATCCAGCCCAACTGAACCCTCAATAAAAATCTGAGCTTAAAATGGGAGCATCCCTCTGTGAACCAGCGGACTGTTCACTTGATACAGGAATTAAGGAACCTGAGTTCTCTCCCCAAATCCGATCTGGATTTGGACTCTCTGTTTTTAGAGTACTGATTAATTATGGGTCATATTGCACAGCTCATTATAAAGTTGTTCTTTATCCTTAGTGCAACCCTGTGTCTAACTATTTCAAGAACATTGAGTTCCAGGTACTAAGGTCGGGGGAGGCAGTTGGAACCTCCTAGGTCTTGGCTTCCTATTTTTCTGTGGAAAGACTGCCATTGGTCACTCTCTAGGTGCTCTCTGCTTGTTGTTATTGAGTAAGGGCTGTCAGCCAGTTATGGAAGGGCCCTTCTTCTCTGTCCACACACGTTATGGTCTGCTCCTCCAAGTGCTACATTTTAGGGTGGAAGCCTGTGGTTTTCCTGGTGTTGTCCATGACCAGAGGATCAGTATGGCTAACTCTGGGGTTCAGCACCGGGAAGCCCGTGGTTCCTTCTTCAGCCAATACTTCTCAGTAATGAAGCTCATATTTTCATCTGTATCTGCCTTACTCTTTTGTCTTATCCCTTATTTAGTTTGGAACTCAAGTGGGGAAAACAGAAGTATACTTTATTGGGCCCCTACTACTGTTCCTGGTGGGCAGAGATGAATAAAATTTAGTTTCCACTCTCAGGAAGCTCACAGAACAGTTGTGGGGGTGGTGGAGGTAGAAGCAAAAAGTTGTGAATTGGTGTAATGGGGTTAGGGGAGGGCAATGCAGAGTGGAATTCAGGAGTTCCTGTTCTGGACTCACTCAACCTTGGCTGCATTCCCAGATGGGCCAAGGACTAGATGTGTGACCCTGGGGAAGTTACATTATTTCCATGCCTCATATCCTCATGGGTAAAATGGGGGCAATAATAATAACCACCTCACAGGGTTGTTGTAAAGCTTCAATGAGATGATAGATGTCAGTCGATTAGCACAGTGTCAAGCCTGCAGAAAACATCTTATGTTTTAGCCACTGTTACTATAAGTACGATGCATATGCTGTGGAGTCACTCTTCACGTGAGTACTATTATCCACAAAGAGGTAGAACAGAAATTTGTCCATAATATACTTTTTTTTTTTTTTGAGAATCACTCTGTAGTTTCTGGTTTGCTTTTTGCTAACAATAGTTTGTGTTAATTGAGTGGTAGTTATTATCCTGATTAGTGTTAGGCAATAGAGGGAAGGACAGTTGCTGAGTAAGTATGGCACAAGCCTATATTTGTTTACTGAAACAACTATTTCTCAAGTGCAAGAGAAGAAGAGAATATGGAAAAGAAGAGAAAAAATGAAAAAGGATGAAAACCGAAGAGAAGGGAAGGAGAAGAGGAGAAAAAAGTATGATTCTATTCCCTCCCATAAATACAGTTGTGTAATATTTTATATTAATGTCACTAAAGTAGTGAAATAATAGAAGTGTAATAATTCAGAACTGATATGAGAGTGTCACATCCCAGAATAGGATGGACAGAATACAGGTGGAGAGAGGGGTAAGTGTAAAAGAAGAGGGAAAAAACCCTCATGAAAAAATATGGGAAGGGAATGGAGAACTCCACTACCATTCTCTTTTATTTGTTCATTTTTACTAAGATATCTGTAATCTTCCACTTTTTAAAAAAATTTTTTAAGTTTATTTTTAAGATAGAAAGTGTGAGTGGGGGAGGGGCAGAGAGAGATGGGGGGGAAAGATAGAGAATCCCAAGTAAGCTCTGTGCTGACAGTGTGGAGCCTGATGCAGGACTTGAACCCATGAACCATGAGCTCATGACCTGAGCCAAAGTCAGATGCTTAACCGACTGAGTCATCCAGGGATCCCTGTAATCTTGCACTTTCATCATATCCTTATAAAATTCACGTACACATTTTCTCATCTGTACCATTTCAGCAAGTCCTTTAAGACTTACCAGTCTTATAAGATGACTTTGTTCATCTTCAGGTTGCTCTTATTTCGGTGTTCTGATACTTCCATGATTTTGCAGTGGGAACAAGGAGGCCCTGTGATAGTCCTCTTTAATAATACCAACACCCAATCATCTGCTTACGACCACCGTCCTCCCACCTTCCCCCTAACTGCTTTATCCCAGCCTCCTTCTAGCTCTGCAACCATGATAAGCACACTTGCTCCTCACTGCGAGGTTCCCTCTGCCTGGAATGTTCATGCCCAGACTTTCATTTCCTTTAGGTCTCTGCCAATGTCATCTTAATGGAGAAGTATTTCCCTAACCATTTTGTCTAAAATAGGACTCATCTCTACCAGTATACCCCTCCATCTTTCCCTTGCTATATTATTCTCCATCTGATATAGTGTACATTTACATGTTTCCTTGCTTATTATTGTCTTCCCTTCTTGCTTAGATTGGGTTTCCTAGAAGCAGAGATTGAGGGTAGGATTCAAATGCATACCAAAGGAATTCTGTTCAAGAAGAACCTTCAGGGGAAGAAGAGAAGCAGGAGAGCATGAGGGGAGGCAGTCAGACAAGGAGGTGGTGTCAGGCGAAGTCTAGTCTCAGGAAAGAATTTTTGGTGCACGAATTGTACCTGGATATGAGGAGCTGGCCCTTTGTGCCCTATAAGTTAGTCATTGGCTGTGGACTAGGGAGGGGGCATTGTGATTTCCTGGCTGAGGCAGTACCCCTCAGCTGAGAACAGTTCTCTTGGGAATGGGAACAATTGGGAGCTGGAAGCCAATACACAGGAACAGGGAGAGGATGTGCTGACTCAGTGAAGGGAATCTGAGATAGGCAACGGAATGACATCTTCTACATCTCCGCTACAATAGCAACTCCATGAGATCTGAGTACTTGATCTTTTTTGTGTTCACACTGTGTCTCCAACACACAGAACAGAGCCTGGTACAGAGTAGGTCCTTAACAAACATTTGTTGAATGAATTCATGACGTTGTTGAACTGTCACAGTAATAGTTCTAGAGGTACAATGGTGAATGAGAGAACATGTTTCCTGTCCTCACGGAGCTTATGGTCTAATGGGAATTTCAGACCTAGGCAGTTAAAACACAGTTGGGTAAATGCTGTCATTGGAAAAACGGAGAGAGTTAAGAACACACAGTAGGGGCACTTAAAATCCAGAGTTTGGGAGGAGCAGGTATTACCCACCTTGTGGTCTGATGAAGGGCTGTGTTTTCCAGGGTAATTGGAGGATTCCCTTGAACATCTGGTAATTGGCTTTTTTTTCCCCTTCTAAAGGAACCAGTATGGTATTTAGGTTTACTGCTCAGTAAGTAGGTCTGTTTTATATATTAAAAAAACTTTTTAAAGATTTATTTATTTATTTTGGGAGAGGAGGAAGTGAAGAGGCAGAGAGAGACAAAGAAAGAGAGAGAAAATTCCAAGCAGGCGATGCACTGTCAGTGCAGAGCCCAATGTAGGACTCTAACCTATGAACCACGAGATCATGACCTGAGCTGAAATCAAGAGTCAGACGCTTAACTGACTGAGCCTCCGAGGCACCCCTAAGCAGATTTGTTTTAAAAAAGAGACCCCAACTGCCCTGAAGAATACAGCCACAACAATGATTGATACCTTGGCCCTGGTTGATGCTCTGTAAACCCTGGTGATGAATTCCCAGACTGATCTACTTGAGGGATTCTGATTCTACACTGGATAGACAGAAACAACTGCCTTCCCTAGGTTTTTCCAATTTGTTTTTTTTTCAGTTGTGTATAAGGTTCCACATATTTTAGGGAATGGTGTGGGTGTGTGTCCATGGGTACAAAAGGTGGTGGGAGATGGCTTGGGTAGTGTCTTCAGTTACAAGATGACTTTCAATGTCTGAGTCATATGCCTTAAGATGCTTTCGTAATTCACCTTGGAAAATGGGAAAAATAGTTTTGGTGAAATATAAAAGGGCCATTGAAATGTCACAGAGTGGTTATGTAAGTGTGAATTATATAATGCCTGAAGGTAGCGGCTGGGGAGGGGACATTGTTCAGAAATTTCTAGTAATTTGAAGACATTCAAAACAAAAATGTTCTTGGGCATTATTGTGTTTGTTGCTAGCTTTTGGCAGAGCTATTTTGAGGGCTGTTCACCCTGTGCAGTCTGGGCAGTTAACCTGAACACAGGGGTGGATCTCTGGCTCTGAATATCCACCTCTGCCCCATTCTTGCACTGCTTCTTCGCCCCCTCAGTGGGTGCTCTTGATTGGCTGCTCTCTTACCCACCCCTTGGGACACTTGCCTTGAGGCCTGCCATGTTTAGTGGGGCCCACCCTCCTAATTTATTTTTCTGGCTTTGTGCTTGAATTTCTTCTAGATTTAGAGCTTTGATTAAAGGGATATAATATATCAGAAAACTAGGTGGTTTGATTTACCAAATACTGAATTTTTGTAAGATGATAGTTCCCTAAATGCTAGTTATTAAATATGTTTTATGTAAGTTTGTTGAATGTTAGAATATTTGTGAAAATAAAGAGTGGGTGCATTATGGTTCACAGATCGAATGCTGACCTAAATAATGGTGATATGGTGTAAATGTGGAGAGTCCTGGATGAGGAGGCAGGAGAGATTGGTTCTTGGTGCTGTTTAGTTGAGCCCTGTGGGAAGTTGTTTGATCTCTCTTGGCCTCAGTTTCTCCATAAGACTAGATAAACATTAAGAATCCTTTTAACTCTATGAGACTGGCTGGTTTCTAGGTCGACATAGCTGGAAAGCTTGCAAAATCAGCAAGGATGTGTTTTTATTCAGGTATCTTAATCTCCAAATTTTGGGTCAAATTTGGACTTGTGAAGAATGAAGCCAAGCAATGGAGGCTCCAGACTACGAGACACCCTAACTTAATTTTGATCAAATATTGTTTGTTTTTTTTTTTTTTTATGAAATAGATTACTACAATAATAATATGCTTGGGTGGAGGGCACTGGCTCCAGACAGAGAGATTGTTTCTTGGCTCTCCCAGTTCTTATAAGGGAAAGCTAATATTTTCATCGGAACAGGGATATGTTCTCCCTCAGGAAGGCCCATGCCATGTAAGCCAATACATATATTGTCTTGGGGCTTAAAGGGAAAGTCTATATTGGAGACAGTCAGAAGTGTTCACATATTTCTTTTTTCTTAAGCAAAAACAGAGCTTCACCAATAAATTTGGGAAGTTGTCATATTTGAATTTCTTTCCTTTTTAGAGGAGAGATGTACAGTAAGGCAAGAAAGCCTTTTCCAGGAAGTTTTAACTTTTTTGGTGGTGGGGAGGGAGAATTCGCTTTTGAGGCATAATGGTCATAAAATGTCATTTATATTATGACCCATATTTACAAACTCTGTCCCTTAGCAGATAGGCATGGCTGTTAAGTGACAGCCAGTTACATTAGCTCTTTACAGCCAGAGATGCCATTAGGGCCATTAGGAGTTACTGAGACTAAGAAGAATAGAATAAACAAAAACAAAACTGGCGATAAACAGAAAGATGTGACCAAGAAGGATTGTCATTTTTTGCCTTTCAGGGTCCTTAAAGGGAAGTTCTATAGGGGCTGAATGGTTAGATTGGGTTAGATGTTGAGGTTATTCCACCAGGCCTAGATCAGAATTACTTTCATACCCTCCTTGTCTTTCCAGCATGCTCAGATACTCCAGGCAGCACCCAGCTGACCTACAGGTAAGGAAACAACCAGGCATATGGACATTTCCCAATGAGGGCTTAAATTTGGCATAGAGACATTTCATACAGTTTCAGGGTTTTTCTCAACATGATAATTTTGACTTAAAAACTAAAAAGAATTGGGGGCGCCTGGGTGTCTCAGTCGGTTGAGTGTCCGACTTTGG